>NC_089838.1:55622615-55943032 GCF_035609145.1 Eleutherodactylus coqui | reverse complement strand
GCTCTACGCTGCTCATAGAGCCTGGCCAACATGTGGAGCGTAGAGTTCCACCGTCTGGGCACGTCGCACAGCAGTCGGTGCACTGGCAGATTAAACCGATGTTGCAGGGTGCGCAGGGTGGCAGCATCCGTGTGGGACTTGCGGAAATGTGCGCAGAGCCGGCGCACCTTCACGAGCAGGTCTGACAAGCGTGGGTAGCTTTTCAGAAAGCGCTGAACCACCAAATTAAAGACGTGGGCCAGGCATGGCACGTGCGTGAGGCTGCCGAGCTGCAGAGCCGCCACCAGGTTACGGCCGTTGTCACACACGACCATGCCCGGTTGGAGGCTCAGCGGCGCAAGCCAACGGTCGGTCTGCTCTGTCAGACCCTGCAGCAGTTCGTGGGCCGTGTGCCTCCTATCTCCTAAGCTGAGTAGTTTCAGCACGGCCTGCTGACGCTTGCCCACCGCTGTGCTGCCACGCCGCGCGACACCGACTGCTGGCGACGTCCTGCTGCTGACACATCTAGATTGCGAGACAGAGGTTGAGGAGGAGGAGGAGGAGGAGGGTGCTTTAGTGGAGGAAGCATACACCGCCGCAGATACCACCACCGAGCTGGGGCCTGCAATTCTGGGGGTGGGTAGGACGTGAGCGGTCCCAGGCTCTGACTCTGTCCCAGCCTCCACTAAATTCACCCAATGTGCCGTCAGGGAGATGTAGTGGCCCTGCCCGCCTGTGCTTGTCCACGTGTCCGTAGTTAAGTGGACCTTGCCACTAACCGCATTGGTGAGGGCGCGTACAATGTTGCGGGAGACGTGGTCGTGCAGGGCTGGGACGGCACATCGGGAAAAGTAGTGGCGACTGGGAACTGAGTAGCGCGGGGCCGCCGCCGCCATCATAGCTTTGAAAGCCTCCGTTTCGACAACCCTATACGGCAGCATCTCAAGGCTGATAAATTTGGCTATGTTGACGGTTAACGATTGAGCGTGCGGGTGCGTGGCGGCGTACTTGCGCTTGCGCTCCAACACTTGCGCTAGCGACGGCTGGACTGTGCGGTGCGAGACATTGGTGGATGGGGCCGAGGACAGCGGAGGTGAGGGTGTGGGTGCAGGCCAGGAGACGGTAGTGCCTGTGTCCTGAGAGTGGGGTTGGATCTCAGTGGCAGGTTGGGGCACAGGGGGATAGGCAGCGGTGCAAACCGGAGGCGGTGAACGGCCTTCGTCCCACCTTGTGGGGTGCTTGGCCATCATATGTCTGCGCATGCTGGTGGTGGTGAGGCTGTTGGTGGTGGCTCCCCGGCTGATCTTGGCGCGACAAAGGTTGCACACCACTGTTCGTCGGTCGTCAGGCGTCTCTGTGAAAAACTGCCAGACCTTAGAGCACCTCGGCCTCTGCAGGGTGGCATGGCGCGAGGGTGCGCTTTGGGAAACAGTTGGTGGATTATTCGGTCTGGCCCTGCCTCTACCCCTGGACACCGCACTGCCTCTTGCAACTTGCCCTGCTGCTACCCTTGCCTCCCCCTCTGAAGACCTGTCCTGAGTAGGCGTTGCACACCAGGTGGGGTCAGTCACCTCATCGTCCTGCTGCTCTTCCTCCGAATCCTCTGTGCGCTCCTCCCTCGCACTTACTGCCCTTACTACTACCTCACTGCAAGACAACTGTGTCTCATCGTCATCGTCCTCCTCACCCACTGAAAGGTCTTGAGACAGTTGCCGGAAGTCCCCAGCCTCATCCCCCGGACCCTGGGAACTTTCCAATGGTTGTGCATCAGTGACGATAAACTCCTCTGGTGGGAGAGGAACCACTGCTGCCCAATCTGAGCAAGGGCCCGAGAACAGTTCCTGGGAGTGTTCCCGCTCCTGAGCATGTGTCATTGTAGTGGAGTGAGGAGGCTGGGAGGAAGGAGGAGCAGCAGACAGAGGATTTGGATTTGCAGCACTGGACGGCGCAGAACTCTGGGTGGATGATAGCTTGCTCGAAGCACTTTCTGCCATCCACGACAGGACCTGCTCACACTGCTCATTTTCTAATAAAGGTCTCCCGCGTGGACCCATTAATTGGGCGATGAATGTGGGGACGCCAGAAACGTGCCTCTCTCCTAATCGCGCAGCAGTCGGCTGCGACACACCTGGATCAGGAGCTCGGCCTGTGCCCACACCCTCACTTGGGCCTACGCGTCCTCGGCCGCGTCCACGTCCTCTAGGCCTACCCCTACCCCTCAGCATGCTGTATTACCAGTGATTTCCAAGCCAGGAAAGAAATTGGCGCAAGCCTGCAGCCAAAATAGAATTTTTTCCCTTGTTTTTCAAAGGACAAGCCACACTGCGTGTATTCAATGAATACAACTAAGTGTAATAACTGTGTTGTGGCCCTGCAAATGTGTCAGAGAACTGCAGTGATGCAAAGTTATTCGCTACAGCAGATCAGGGATTTCCCATGCAGGAAAAAAATTGGCGCAAGCCTGCAGCTAAAATAGAATTTTTTCCCTTGTTCTTCAAAAGGACAAGCCACACTGCATTTATTCAATGAATACTACTAAGTTTAATAACTGTGTTGTGGCCCCGCAAATGTGTCAGAGAACTGCAGTGATGCAAAGTTATTCGCTACAGCAGATCAGGGATTTCCCATGCAGGAAAAAAATTGGCGCAAGCCTGCAGTAAAACGTAGCTGGCTGCGTCTGATTTTTTTTAACGTTCTGCACGCAGCACACACGTACCCAGAGCCCTGAGGACTGTCAGAGGCAGGCGAAATAGAATTTTTTCCCTTGTTTTTCAAAGGACAAGCCACACTGCGTGTATTCAATGAATACTAATAAGTGTAATAACTGTGTTGTGGCCCTGCAAATGTGTCAGAGAACTGCAGTGATGCAAAGTTATTCGCTACAGCAGATCAGGGATTTCCCATGCAGGAAAAAAATTGGCGCAAGCCTGCGTCTGATTTTTTTTAACGTTCTGCACGCAGCACACACGTACCCAGAGCCCTGAGGACTGTCAGAGGCAGGCGAAATAGAATTTTTTCCCTTGTTTTTCAAAGGACAAGCCACACTGCGTGTATTCAATGAATACTACTAAGTTTAATAACTGTGTTGTGGCCCTGCAAATGTGTCAGAGAACTGCAGTGATGCAAAGTTATTCGCTCCAGCAGATCAGGGATTTCCCATGCAGGAAAAAAATTGGCGCAAGCCTGCAGTAAAACGTAGCTGGCTGCGTCTGATTTTTTTTAACGTTCTGCACGCAGCACACACGTACCCAGAGCCCTGAGGACTGTCAGAGGCAGGCGAAAAAGAATTTTTTCCCTTGTTTTTCAAAGGACAAGCCACACTGCGTGTATTCAATGAATACTACTAAGTTTAATAACTGTGTTGTGGCCCTGCAAATGTGTCAGAGAACTGCAGTGATGCAAAGTTATTTGCTCCAGCAGATCAGGGATTTCCCATGCAGGAAAAAAATTGGCGCAAGCCTGCAGTAAAACGTAGCTGGCTGCGTCTGATTTTTTTTAACGTTCTGCACGCAGCACACACGTACCCAGAGCCCTGAGGACTGTCAGAGGCAGGCAAAATAGAATTTTTTCCCTTGTTTTTCGAAGGACAAGCCACACTGCGTCTATTCAATGAATAATGTATGTCTTCTGGCCCTGCCTACACAATTCTATCCCTGTAGTATTAATGCCGGGTGCAATGGTCTGCACAGCCGGTTTTGAGAAGAAAAAAAAAATATGCAACACTGCTAACAGCAGCCTGGACAGTACTGCACACAGATAGATGTGGCCCTAGAAAGGACCGTTGGGGTTCTTGAAGCCTACACTCACTGCTAACACTCTCCCTGCCTAACCACCACTTCTGTCCCTATTGCAGGGCGCAATGCTCTGCAGATCCAATTTTGAAAAAAAAAAAAATTACAGTGCTAACACAGTACTGCACACTATTAGATGTGGCCCTGAGAAGGACCGTTGGGGTTCTTGAAGCCTACACTAACTCCTAACGCTCTCCCTACAGCAGCTCCAGCACGATACCACTGTCCCTCAGCTAACTCACAAGGCATCTGAGCCGAGCCGCGGGAGGGGCCGATTTTTATACTCGGGTGACATCTGATCGCCCCAGCCACTCACAGCAGGGGGGTGGTATAGGGCTTGAACGTCACAGGGGGAAGTTGTAATGCCTTCCCTGTCTTTCAATTGGCCAGAAAAGCGCGCTAACGTCTCAGAGAGGAAACTGAAAGTAACTGGAACACCGCGTGGTACTCGTTATGAGTAACGAGCATCCCGAACACCCTGATATTCGCACGAATATCAAGCTCGGACGAGTACGTTCGCTCATCTCTAGTATTTATCGATTAAATATTCGTGAGCAAGTTTTATATGCAAATATTATCCATATGCATATATACTAAATGTATCTAGGATCAAATTCCTTGATGTGGATGGATCTGTTAAATGTGGTGCATGATCATGTACAACCACATGGAAATATAATTCCTATAACTCCATGGATATAAGATAATAAACCAACAAACGGTTGTGTGACAGAGATATATCACATAATAAACACCAATATGATATATGTGATATATGGGACATAGCTTGGTATCAACAACAAGTATACCGATAATAGTAAAGCAATCTAGTAGTGCCCTATAATCCCATGACATATAGCAATAGATTAATTCAATAGTTTAAACAATCTGCATGAGGATAAACAGAATTAACAATCTATATATATAAAGCTGAAAGCCCTCACTGACTCACTGACTGACTGTCTCACTGACTGACTCACTGACTGACTCGCCAAAAGTTCTCCAACTTCCCGATATCGTAGAAACATGATTTTCGGCACGAGCATACATTATCTCCAAAATAGGAAAAGTAATTGGGTCCCGACTCGATTATTCAATTCTAGCGCAAAAGAATTGGCGTCGAAATTTTACGTACATAATCTAAATCTGTCACTTCCCAATGCCTTAGAAACTTAAAATTTGGCACGGGCATTGATTATGACATAAATAGGAAAAGCTAATGGGTCCCAACTCGATTATTCAATTCTATGCGCAAAAGAATTAGCGTCCAAATTTTACTTACGAAATCTAATTTTCTCACTTTCTGGTGTCATAGAAACGGGAAATTTGGCACGAGCATTGATTATTTCATAAATAGGAAAAGTTCATAGGTCCCAACTCGATTATTCAATTCTATGCACAAAAGAATTGGCGTCAAAATTTTACGTGCGGAATGTAATTTTTTCACTTTCCGGTGTCATAGAAACGGAAAATTTGGCACGAGAATTGATTATGTCATAAATAGGAAAAGCTAATGGGTCCCAACTCGATTATTCAATTTTATGCGCAAAAGAATTAGCGTCCAAATATTACGTACGGAATGTAATTTCTTCCCTTTCCGGTGTCATAGAAACAGGAAATTTGGCACGAGCATTGATTATGTCATAAATAGGAAAAGCTAATGGGTCCCAACTCGATTATTCAATTCTAGCGCAAAAGAATTGGCGTTGAAATTTTACGTGCGGAATGTAATTTTTTCACTTTCCAGTGTCATAGAAACGGGAAATTTGGTACGAGCATTGATTATGTCATAAATAGGAAAACCTAATGGGTCCCAACTCCATTATTCAATTCTATGCGCAAAAGAATTAGCGTCCAAATTTTACGTACGGAATGTAATTTTTTCACTTTCCGGTGTCATAGAAACGGGAAATTTGGCACGAGCATTGATTATGTCATACATAGGAAAAGCTAATGGGTCCCAACTCGATTATTCAATTCTAGCGCAAAAGAATTGGCGTCAAAATTTTACGTGCGGAATGTAATTTTTTCACTTTCCGGTGTCATAGAAACATGAAATTTGGCACGAGCATTGATTATGTCATAAATAGGAAAAGCTAATGGGTCCCCACTCCACTATTCAATTCTATGCGCAAAAGAATTAGCGTCCAAATTTTACGTACGGAATGTAATTTTTTCACTTTCCGGTGTCATAGAAACGGAAAATTTGGCACAAGCATTGATTATGTCATAAATAGGAAAAGCTAATGGGTCCCAACTCGATTATTCAATTCTAGCACAAAAGAATTGGCTTCGAAATTGTACGTACGGAATGTAATTTTTTCACTTTCCGGTGTCATAGAAACGGGAAATTTGGCACGAGCATTGATTATGTCATACATAGGAAAAGTTCATAGGTCCCAACTCGATTATTCAATTCTAGCGCAAAAGAATTGGTGTCGAAATTTTACGTGCGGAAGGTAATTTTTTCACTTTCCGGTGTCATAGAAACAGGAAATTTGGCAGGAGCATTGAGTATGTCATAAATAGGAAAAGCTAATGGGTCCCAACTGCATTATTCAATTTTATGCGCAAAAGAATTAGCGTCCAAATTTTACGTGCAGAATGTAATTTTTTCACTTTCCGTTGTCATAGAAACGTGAAATTTGGCACGAGCATTGATTATGTCATAAGAAGGAAAAGCGAATGGGTCCCAACTCGATTATTCAACTTTAGCGCAAAAGAATTGGCGTCGAAATTTTACGTGCGGAATATAATTTTCTCACTTTCCGGTGTCATAGAAACGGAAAATTTGGCACGAGCATTGATTATGTCATAAACAAGAAAAGCTAATGGGTCCCAACTCCATTATTCAATTCTATGCGCAAAAAAATTAGCGCCCAAATTTTACGTGCGGAATGTAATTTTCTCACTTTCCGGTGTCATAGAAACGGGAAATTTGGCACGAGCATTGATTATGTCATAAATAGGAAAAGCTAATTGGCCCCAACTCGATTATTCAACTCTAGCGCAAAAGAATTGGCGTCGAAATTTTACGTGCGGAATGTAATTTTCTCACTTTCCGGTGTCATAGAAACGGGAAATTTGGCACGAGCATTGATTATGTCATAAATAGGAAAAGCTAATGGGTCCCAACTCCATTATTCAATTCTATGCGCCAAAGAATTAGCGTCCAAATTTTACGTACAATAAACATATAGTCAGAAAAAGAAGAATCTGCGCTCAAAGATGGAGTGAACTAAGGGCGAATTCGCATAGAAATAATAGTGAGGTGTGACACTTACTTGAAAGGAGGGGGGTATGATACACAGATGCCCCCTCCTCAGAGTGTCCTCAATCCAGTGCAGTGTTATGCTCCAGAATGTATAGTAGTAGTCCAGGAGTTTTCCAGTCAGATAAAACTTTTAATAAGGCGACGCGTTTCAGTGCAACAAAGCACCTTTCTCAAGCCATACATATGTATGGCTTGAGAAAGGTGCTTTGTTGCACTGAAACGCGTCGCCTTATTAAAAGTTTTATCTGACTGGAAAACTCCTGGACTACTACTATACATTCTGGAGCATAACACTGCACTGGATTGAGGACACTCTGAGGAGGGGGCATCTGTGTATCATACCCCCCTCCTTTCAAGTAAGTGTCACACCTCACTATTATTTCTATGCGAATTCGCCCTTAGTTCACTCCATCTTTGAGCGCAGATTCTTCTTTTTCTGACTATATGTTTATTGTTTTATCTGGGTGAGCTCTGTTATCAGAGCCCCCAGCTTGCATCTGCAGCTCTCCTTTATGTGAAAGGATTGGAGTTCTGAGGAGAAGACGCATTGGGATTACATCCACATATCCCAGTGGGTGTGAAGCGGATCTGCCTGTGGCGCTCTCTAACGTTTTTTATCAAATTTTACGTACGGAGTATAATTTTTTCACTTTTCAGTGTCATAGAAACGTGAAATTTGGCACGAGCATTGATTATGTCAGAAATAGGAAAAGTTTATGAGTCCCAACTCGATTATTCAATTCTATGCGTAAACGAATTAGCGTCCAAATTTTACGTGCGGAAAGTAATTTTTTCACTTTCCGGTGTCATAGAAACGGGAAATTTGGCACGAGCATTGATTATGTCATAAATAGGAAAAGTTCATAGGTCCCAACTCGATTATTCAATTCTAGCGCAAAAGAATTGCCATCAAAATTTTACATGCGGAATGTAATTTTTTCACTTTCCGTTGTCATAGAAACGTGAAATTTGGCACGAGCATTGATTATGTCATAAATAAGAAAAGCTAATTAGCCCCAACTCGATTATTCAACTCTAGCGCAATTATTCAATTCTATGCGCAAAAGAATTAGCGTCCAAATTTTACGTACATAATCTAAATCTCTCACTTCCCAATGTCATAGAAACATGAAATTTGGCACAAGCATTGATTGTGTCATAAATATGAAAAGTTAATGGGTCCCAACTCAATTATTCAATTCTAAGCGCAAAAGAATTAGTGTCCAAATTTTATGTATGTAATCTAATTCTCTCACTTCCTGATGTCATCTATATATATAAAATTGAATGTATGCGTGTCTGTGTATCTGTCTGTCTGTGTGTTTGTCCTTTATGCGCTACTACATCATTCATCCGATCGCCATGAAACTTTGGGAAGTTGTTGAGTACACTCCTGGGAAGATTATAGGCATAGTACAAATATTCTATGATAAATGGCGCGTGCGCGAGCGTCGTCGACAGTTACGACCCCCCCACGTAGATCGTTCGATTTCCATCATTGCCACTAATTCTCTCACTTCCCAATGTTGTAGAAACATGAAATTTTGGTACGAGCATTGATTATGTCATAAATAGGAAAAGGTAATGGGTCCCAACTCGATTATTCAATTCTAAGCGCCAAAGAATTAGCGTCCAAATTTTACGTACGGAATCTAATTTTCTCGCTTCCCAATGTCATGGAAACTTGAAATTTGGCACAAGCATTGATTATGTCATAAATAGGAAAAGTTAATGGGTCCCAACTAGAGATGAGTGAGCACCAAAATGCTCGGGTGCTCGTTACTCGAGACGAACTTTTCGCGATGCTCGAGGGTTCGTTTCGAATAACGAACCCCATTGAAGTCAATGGGCGGCCCGAGCATTTTTGTATATCGCCAATGCTCGCTAAGGTTTTCGCTTGTGAAAATCTGGGCAATTCAAGAAAGTGATGGGAACGACACAGCAACGGATAGGGCAGGCAAGGGGCTACATGTTGGGCTGCATCTCAAGTTCACAGGTCCCACTATTAAGCCACAATAGCGGCAAGAGTGGGCCCCCCCACTCCCAACAACTTTTACTTTTGAAAAGCCCTCATTAGCAATGCATAACTTTGCTAAGCACCACACTACCTCCAACAAAGCACAATCACTGCCTGCATGACACTCCGCTGCCACTTCTCCTGGGTAACATGCTGCCCAACCCCCCCCCCCCCACGACCCAGTGTCCACAGCGCACACCAAACTGTCCCTGCCCAGCCTTCAGCTGCCCTCATGCCACGCCACCCTCATGTCTATTTATAAGTGCGTCTGCCAGCGGAACCGCAGGCACACACTGCAGAGGGTTGGCACGGCTAGGCAGCGACCCTCTTTAAAAGGGGCGGGGCGATAGTCCACAATGCTGTACAGAAGCAATGAGAAATCCAATCCTGTGCCACCTCCATCTGGAGCTGCACACGTGGGCATAGCAATGGGGAACCTATGTGCCACACACTATTCATTCTGTCAAGGTGTCTGCATGCCCCAGTCAGACCGCAGTTTTTTATAATTAGTCACAGGCAGGTACAACTCAGCAATGGGAATTACGTGTGCACCCACAGCATGGGTGGCTTCCTGGAACCCACCGGCGGTACATAAAAATATCCCATTGCATTGCCCATCACAGCTGAGGTAATAATGTCATGTTTAATGCAGGTGGGCTTCGGCCCACACTGCATGCCCCAGTCAGACTGGGGTTCTTTAGAAGTGGACACAGATGCATTTACAACTCCCTGTGGACCCACAGCATTGGTGGGTGCCAGGAAGCCACCGGTGGTACATAAAAATATCCCATTGCATTGCCCATCATAGCTGAGGTAACGTCAGCTGTAATGGAGGTGGGCTAAAAATTAATTCGATTACACTGTAGGCGAGGGCCCCCCAAAATTGGTGTATCAACAGTACTAATGTACCTCAGAAAAATTGCCCATGCCCAACCAAGAGGGCAGGTGAAAGCCATTAATCGCTTTGGTTAATGTGGCTTAATTGGTAACTAGGCCGGGAGGCAGCCCAGTTAAAATAAAAATTGGTTGAGGTGAAAGTTTCAACGCTTTAATGAGCATTGAAATGTATAAAAATTGTTTAGAAAAATTATATGACTGAGCCTTGTGGGCCTAAGAAAAATTGCACGTTCGGCGTGATTATGTGAGGTTTCAGGAGGAGGAGCAGTAGGAGGAGGAGGAATATTATACACAGATTGATGAAGCGAAAAGGTCCCCGTTTTTGATGAGGATACAGAACGATGCTTCCATCCGCGGGTGCAGCCTACGTATTGCTTAGGTATCGCTGCTGTCCGCTGGTGGAGAAGAGAAGTCTGGGGAAATCCAGGCTTTGTTCATCTTGATGAGTGTTAGCCTGTCGGCACTGTCGGTTGACAGGCTGGTACGCTTATCTGTGATGATTCCCCCAGCCGCACTAAACACCCTCTCTGACAAGACGCTAGCCGCAGGACAAGCAAGCACCTCCAGGGCATACAGCGCGAGTTCAGGCCACGTGTCCAGCTTCGACACCCAGTAGTTGTAGGGGGCAGAGGCGTCACGGAGGACGGTCGTGCGATCGGCTACGTACTCCCTCACCATCCTTTTACAGTGCTCCCGCCGACTCAGCCGTGACTGGGGAGCGGTGACACAGTCTTGCTGGGGAGCCATAAAGCAGTCAAGGGCCTTAAAGAGTGTTGCCCTGCCTGTGCTGTACATGCTGCCTGATCTCCGCGCCTTCCCTGCTACCTGGCCCTCGGAACTGCGCCTTCGGCCACTAGCGCTGTCGTATGGGAATTTTACCATCAGTTTGTCCACCAGGGTCCTGTGGTATAGCAACACTCTCGAACCCCTTTCCTCTTCGGGTATGAGAGTGGAAAGGTTCTCCTTATACCGTGGGTCTAGCAGTGTGTACACCCAGTAATCCGTAGTGGCCAGAATGCGTGTAACACGAGGGTCACGAGAAAGGCATCCTAACATGAAGTCAGCCATGTGTGCCAGGGTACCTGTACGCAACACATGGCTGTCCTCACTAGGAAGATCACTTTCAGGATCCTCCTCCTCCTCCTCCTCAGGCCATACACGCTGAAAGGATGACAGGCAAGCAGCATGTGTACCCTCACCAGTGGGCCAAGCTGTCTCTTCCCCCTCCTCCTCATCTTCCTCCTCCTCCTCCTCACCGCGCTGAGATATAGACAGGAGGGTGCTCTCACTATCCAGCGACATACTGTCTTCCCCCGCCTCCGTTTCCGAGTGCAAAGCGTCTACCTTTATGCTTTGCAGGGAACTTCTCAAGAGGCATAGCAGAGGAATGGTGACGCTAATGATTGCAGCATCGCCGCTCACCACCTGGGTAGACTCCTCAAACTTTCCAAGGACCTGGCAGATGTCTGCCAACCAGGCCCACTCTTCTGAAAATAATTGAGGAGGCTGACTCCCACTGCGCCGCCCATGTTGGAGTTGGTATTCTACTATAGCTCTACGCTGCTCATAGAGCCTGGCCAACATGTGGAGTGTAGAGTTCCACCGTGTGGGCACGTCGCACAGCAGTCGGTGCACTGGCAGATTAAACCGATGTTGCAGGGTGCGCAGGGTGGCAGTGTCCATGTGGGACTTGCGGAAATGTGCGCAGAGCCAGCGCACCTTTCCGAGCAGGTCTGACAAGCGTGGGTAGCTTTTCAGAAAGAGCTGAACCACCAAATTAAAGACGTGGGCCAGGCATGGCACGTGCGTGAGGCTGCCGAGCTGCAGAGCCGCCACCAGGTTACGGCCGTTGTCACACACGACCATGCCCGGTTGGAGGCTCAGCGGCGCAAGCCAGCGGTCGGTCTGCTCTGTCAGACCCTGCAGCAGTTCGTGGGCCGTGTGCCTCTTATCTCCTAAGCTGAGTAGTTTCAGCACGGCCTGCTGATGCTTGCCCACCGCTGTGCTGCCACGCCGCGCGACACCGACTGCTGGCGACGTGCTGTCTCTTGATTGCGAGACAGAGGTTGCGTTGGAGGAGGAGGAGTAGGAGCGTGGTTTAGTGGAGGAAGCATACACCGCCGCAGATACCACCACCGAGCTGTGGCCCGCAATTCTGGGGGTGGGTAGGACGTGAGCGGTCCAGGCTCTGACTCTGTCCCAGCCTCCACTAAATTCACCCAATGTGCCGTCAGGGAGATATAGTGGCCCTGCCCGCCTGTGCTTGTCCACGTGTCCGTTGTTAAGTGGACCTTGGCAGTAACCGCGTTGGTGAGGGCGCATACAATGTTGCGGGAGACGTGGTCGTGCAGGGCTGGGACGGCACATCGGGAAAAGTAGTGGCGACTGGGAACTGAGTAGCGCGGGTCACCGCCGCCATCATACTTTTGAAGGACTCCGTTTCCACAACCCTATACGGCAGCATCTCCAGGCTGATAAATTTGGCTACGTGCACGTTTAACGCTTGAGCGTGCGGGTGCGTGGCAGCGTACTTGCGCTTGCACTCAAACACTTGTGCTTGCGACGGCTGGACGGTGCGCTGAGAGACATTGGTGGATGGGGCCGAGGACAGCGGAGGTGAGGGTGTGGGTGCAGGCCAGGAGACGGTAGTGCCTGTGTCCTCAGAGCGGGGTTGG
Source organism: Eleutherodactylus coqui (assembly GCF_035609145.1). Classification (NCBI taxonomy): domain Eukaryota; kingdom Metazoa; phylum Chordata; class Amphibia; order Anura; family Eleutherodactylidae; genus Eleutherodactylus; species Eleutherodactylus coqui. Next base: position 55,930,399 of record NC_089838.1, on the reverse strand, counting down.
ATCTCAGTGGTAGGTTGAGGCACAGGGGGAGAGGCAGCGGTGCAAACCGGAGGTGGTGAACGGCCTTCGTCCCACCTTGTGGGGTGCTTGGCCATCATATGTCTGCGCATGCTGGTGGTGGTGAGGCTGGTGGTGGTGGCTCCCTGGCTGATCTTGGCGCGACAAAGGTTGCACACCACTGTTCGTCGGTCGTCTGCACTCTCAGTGAAAAACTGCCAGACCTTTGAGCACCTCGGCCTCTGCAGGGTGGCATGGCGCGAGGGTGCGCTTTGGGAAACAGTTGGTGGATTATTCGGTCTGGCCCTGCCTCTACCCCTGGCCACCGCACTGCCTCTTCCAACCTGCCCTGCTGCTGCACTTGCCTCCCCCTCTGAAGACCTGTCCTCAGTAGGCTTAGCAAACCAGGTGGGGTCAGTTACCTCATCATCCAGCTGCTCTTCCTCCAAATCCTCTGTGTGCTCCTCCCTCGGACTTACTGCAATTACTACTACCTGAGTGATAGACAACTGTGTCTCATCGTCATCGTCCTCCTCACCCACTGAAAGCTCTTGAGACAGTTGCCGGAAGTCCCCAGCCTCATTCCCCGGACCCCGGGAACTTTCCAAAGGTTGGGCATCGGTCACGACAAACTCCTCCGGTGGGAGAGGAACCATTGCTGCCCATTCTGGGCAGGGGCCCGAGAACAGTTCCTGGGAGTCTGCCTGCTCCTCAGAATGTGTCATTGTAATGGAGTGAGGAGGCTGGGAGGAAGGAGGAGCAGCAGCCAGAGGATTCAGAATTGCAGCAGTGGACGGCGTAGAAGTCTGGGTGGTCGATAGATTGCTGGATGCACTTTCTGCCATCCACGACAGGACCTGCTCACACTGCTCATTTTCTAATAAAGGTCTACCGCGTGGACCCATTAAATGTGCTATGAATGTGGGGACGCCAGAAACGTGCCTCTCTCCTAATCCCGCAGCAGTCGGCTGCGATACACCTGGATCAGGAGCTCGGCCTGTGCCCACACCCGGACTAGGGCCTCTGCGTCCTCGGCCGCGCCCACGTCCTCTAGGCCTACCCCTACCCCTCAGCATGCTGTATTACCAGTAATGCAGAAACACAACGCTGTAATTAAATGTGCCGCTTATTGGCCTGTGGTTGGAGGCTGAGTTCGCTTACGGAACGCCAGGAAATAATTTGGCGCAAGCCTGCTGTAATACTTAGCTGGCTGCTTATGATTTTGGAGAACTACTACCCCCAGCAGACACGGATCCAAAACACTGAGCACAGTGACAAGCAGGCCAAATAGATTTTTTTCCAATATTTTTTAGAAAAGGCCCACTGCGTATATTCAATCAATAATATATGTCTTCTGTCCCTGGAATGTGTCACAGAACTGCAGAGTGTTTCACTGTTATTAACTGCAACAGAGCGGTGATTTCAGAGCCAGGAAATAATTTGGCGCAAGCCTGCTGTAACACTTAGCTGGCTGCGTATGATTTTGGAGAACTACTACCCCCAGCACACACGGACCCAGAACACTGAGCACAGTGACAGGCAGGCCAAATAGATTTTTTGCCCAATATTTTTTTGAAAAGGACCACTGCGTATATTCAATCAATAATATATGTCTTCTGGCCCTGCCTACACAATTCTGTCCCTGGAGTGTGTCACGGAACTGCAGTGTTGCACTGTTATTAACTGCAACAGAGCAGTGATTTCAGAGCCAGGAAATAATTTGGCGCAAGCCTGCTGTAACGCTTAGCTGGCTGCGTATGATTTTGGAGAACTACTACCCTAGCACACACGGACCCAGAACACTGAGCACAGTGACAGGCAGGCCAAATAGAATTTTTGCCCAATATTTTTTGGAAAAGGACCACTGCGTATATTCAATCAATAATATATGTCTTCTGTCCCTGCCTACACACTTCTGTCCCTGGAGTATTACTGCAGGGCGCAATGCTCTGCACGGCCGATATACCAAAAAAAAAAAAGTGCAACACTGCTAAAAGCAGCCTCCACACTACTGCACACGGTTAGATGTGGCCCTAAGAAGGACCGTTGGGGTTCTTGAAGCCTACAATAACTCCTAACGCTCTCCCTGCCTCCACACTTCTGTCCCTGGACTTACTGCAGGGCGCAATGCTCTGCACGGCCGATATACCAAAAAAAAAAATGTGCAACACTGCAAAAAGCAGCCTCCACACTACTGCACACGGTTAGATGTGGCCCTAAGAAGGACCGTTGGGGTTCTTGAAGCCTACACTAACTCCTAACACTCTCCCTACAGCAGCTCCAACACGATACCACTGTCCCTCAGCTATCTCACAACGCATCTGAGGCGAGCCGCGGGAGGGGCCGATTTTTATACTCGGGTGACACCTGATCTCGCCAGCCACTCACTGCAGGGGGGTGGTATAGGGCTTGAACGTCGCAGGGGGAAGTTGTAATGCCTTCCCTGTCTTTCAATTGGCCAGAAAAGCGCGCTAACGTCTCAGAGCTGAAAGTGAAAGTAACTCGAACATCGCGTGGTACTCGTTACGAGTAACGAGCATCTCGAACACGCTAATACTCGAACGAGTATCAAGCTCGGACGAGTACGTTCGCTCATCTCTAGACACTACCTTTAGGCCTGGGTTCACACAGGGCGGATTTAGGCCGTATTTGCTGCGGTCTGCCGTTGCATATCCGCATTGCGGCAAAACTGTTGCGGTTGCAGTGCAATGCAGTGCAAATGAGTTTTGCCAAAATGCTGTTCTCACAGGGCTTTTTTTTCCCGCCGAGCCGCAATGAGCAACTGCGGCGCGGATTTTGAAGATGTAGCATGTCCATTCTCTTGACCTTTCCGCAGTGCTTTTTCCTCCATAGACCCCCATGAACGCAGCAAAAACCGCTATAAAATCCGCAATTGCTTATTGTATTGCGTTTTTTTGGAGCAGTACCGCAGCAGAATGTTCGCTTGTGAAAAGATGCAATAAAGTTTGTTTCACAGGAAGTGCTACAGCGGCCATTTTATGACACTGGCGACATTTCTAGCGGGACCTCGTGTCGAGAGGAAGCAGGGAGCAGGAGCTCCTCCGCCATCATCGCCACCACCGGCAGCGTCGGCCAGGCGGCAGCGGCAGCATCATCCCCGGGGGCACCAGCACCACAGGCAGCGTAAGCAGCAGCGGCAGCATCACCACCGGGTGCACCAGCACCACCAGCAACGTAAGCGGCAGCGGCAGTATCACCATGGGGGGCACCAGCATCACAGGCAGCGTAAGCAGCAGCGGCAGCATCACCACCGGGTGCACCAGCACCACCAGCAACGTAAGCGGCAGCGGCAGTATCACCAGGGGGCGGCACCAGCATCACAGGCAGCGTAGACCCAAGCGGCGGCGGCAGCATAACCCTGCGGGGGGCACCAACGCCACCAGCAGCACCGCCAGCGGCGGCACCCCTCCTCCCACCACCGGCAACACCGCCAGCGGCGGTACCCCTCCTCCCACCACCGGCAGCAAAGCCAGCGGTGGCACCGCTACTACCACCACTGACAGCACCACCAGCTGAGGCACCACTACTACCACCACCAGCAGCAAATTCAGCGACGGCACCGCTACTACCACCACCGGCAGCGGCACCCCTCCTACCACCACCGGCAGCACCGCCAGCGGTGGCACCCCTCCTACCACCACCAGCAGAAAAGTCAGCGACGGCACCGCTACTACCACCACCAGCAGCAAAGTCAGCGGCGGCACCGCTACTACCACCACCGACAGCAAAGCCAGCAGCGGCTCCACTACTACCACCACCGGCAGCACCGCCAGCAGCGGCTCCACCACTACCACCACCGGCAGCACTGCCAGCGGCGGCACCACTACTACCACCACTGGTAGCAAAGCCAGCGGTGGCACCACTACTACCACCACCGGCAGCACCGTTACTACCACCACCGGCAGCACAGCCAGCAGCGGCACCCCTCCTACCACCACCGGCAGCACCGCCAGCGGCGGCACCCCTCCTACCACCACCAGCAGCAAAGTCAGCGGAGGCACCGCTACTACCACCACCGACAGCAAAGCCAGCAGCGGCTCCACTACTACCACCACCGGCAGCACCGCCAGCGGTGGCTCCACCACTACCACCACCGGCAGCACTGCCAGCGGCGGCACCGCTACTACCACCACTGGCAGCAAAGTCAGCGGCAGCACCGCTACTACCACCACCGGCAGCACCCCTCCTGCCACCACCGGCAGCACCGCCAGCGGCGGTACCCCTCCTACCACCACCAGCAGCGAAGTCAGCGGCTGCACCGCTACTACCACCACTGGCAGCAAAGCCAGCGGCGGCACCCCTCCCACCACAACCGGCAGCACCGACGGTGGCGGCAACCCTCCTGCCACCAGCGGCCATTTTATGACACTGGCGCCATTTCTAGTGGGACCTCATGGCGAGAGGAAGCAGGGAGCAGGAGCTTCTCCGCCATCATCTCCACTACCGGCAGCGTCGGCCATGCGGCAGCATTATCCCCGGGGGCACCAGCACCACAGGGAGCGTAAGCAGCAGCGGCAGCATCATCATCTGGCGCAACAGCACCACCGGCAACGTAAGCAGCAGCGGCAGCACCACCACGGGGGGCACCAGCATCACAGGCAGCGTAAGACTAAGCGGCGGCGGCAGCAGCATAACCCAGCGGGGGGCACCAACACCACCGGCAGCACCGCCAGCGGCGGCACCCCTCCTACCACCACCGGCAGCAAAGCCAGCGGCGGCACCGCTAGTACCACCATTGGCAGCAAAGCCAGCGGCAGCATCGCTACTACCACCACCGGCAGCACTGCCAGCGGCGGCACCGCTACTACCACCACCGGCAGCACCGCCAGCGGCGGCACCAACTCCTACAACCACCGGCAGCAAAGCCAGTTGCGCCACCGCTACTACCAACACCGGCAGCAGCGGCGCCACTTCTACCACCACCGGCAGCAAAGCCCGCGGCAGCACTGCTACTACCACAACCGGCAGCAAAGCCAGCGGTGGCACCGCTACTGCCACCACCGGCAGCACCGCCAGCAGCGGCACCACTACTACCACCACTGGCAGCAGCGGCGCCACTACCACCACCACCAGCAGCAAAGCCAGCGGTGGCACCGATACTACCACCACCGGCGGCACCGCTACTACCACCACCGGCAGCACCGCCAGCGACGGCGCCACTACTACCACCACCGGCAGCAAAGCCAGCGGCAGCACCGCTACTACCACCACCGGCAGCAAAGCCAGCGGCGCCACTACCACCACCACCAGCAGCAAAGCCAGTGGTGGCACCGCTACTACCACCACCGGCAGCAAAGCCAGCGGCGGCACCGCTACTACCACCACCGGAAGCAGCGGCGCCACCGCTACTACCACCACCGGCAGCAGCGGCGCCACTACTACCACCACTGGCAGCACCGCCAGCGACGGCACCACTACTACCACCACTGGCAGCAAAGCCAGCGGCGGCACCACTCCTGCCACCACCGGCAGCACTGCCAGCGGTGGCACCTCTCCTACCATCACCGGTAGCACCGCCAGTGGCGGCTCCACTACGACCAACACCGGCAGCACCGCCAGCAGCGGCACCACTACTACCACCACCGGACGCAAAGCCAGCGGCGACACCACTACTATCACCACCGGCAGTACCGCCAGCAGCGGCACCACTACTATCACCACTGGAAGCAAAGCCAGTGGCGGCACCGCTACTACAACCACCGGCAGCACCGCCAGCGGCGGCACCGCTACTACCACCACCGGCAGCACCGGCAGCGGCGGCGCCACTACTTCCACAACCGGCAGCAAAGCCAGCGGCGGCACCACTACTACCACCACTGGCAGCAGCGGCGCCACTACCACCACCACCAGCAGCAAAGCCAGCGGTGGCACCGATACTACCACCACCGGCGGCACCGCTACGACCACCACCGGCAGCAGCGGTGCCACCGCCACTACTACCACCACTGGCAGCACCGCCAGCGACGGCGCCACTACTACCACCACCGGCAACAAAGCCAGCGGCAGCACCGCTACTACCACCACCGGCAGCAAAGCCAGCGGCGCCACTACCACCACCACCAGCAGCAAAGCCAGCGGTGGCACCGCTACTACCACCACCGGCAGCAAAGCCAGCGGCGGTACCCCTCCTCCCACCACCGGCAGCAAAGCCAGCGGCGGCACCGCTACTACCACCACTGACAGCACCACCAGCTGAGGCACCACTACTACCACCACCAGCAGCAAATTCAGCGACGGCACCGCTACTACCACCACCGGCAGCGGCACCCCTCCTACCACCACCGGCAGCACCGCCAGCGGTGGCACCCCTCCTACCACCACCAGCAGAAAAGTCAGCGACGGCACCGCTACTACCACCACCAGCAGCAAAGTCAGCGGCGGCACCGCTACTACCACCACCGACAGCAAAGCCAGCAGCGGCTCCACTACTACCACCACCGGCAGCACCACCAGCAGCGGCTCCACCACTACCACCACCGGCAGCACTGCCAGCGGCGGCACCACTACTACCACCACTGGTAGCAAAGCCAGCGGTGGCACCACTACTACCACCACCGGCAGCACCGTTACTACCACCACCGGCAGCACAGCCAGCAGCGGCACCCCTCCTACCACCACCGGCAGCACCGCCAGCGGCGGCACCCCTCCTACCACCACCAGCAGCAAAGTCAGCGGAGGCACCGCTACTACCACCACCGACAGCAAAGCCAGCAGCGGCTCCACTACTACCACCACCGGCAGCACCGCCAGCGGTGGCTCCACCACTACCACCACCGGCAGCACTGCCAGCGGCGGCACCGCTACTACCACCACTGGCAGCAAAGTCAGCGGCAGCACCGCTACTACCACCACCGGCAGCACCCCTCCTGCCACCACCGGCAGCACCGCCAGCGGCGGTACCCCTCCTACCACCACCAGCAGCGAAGTCAGCGGCTGCACCGCTACTACCACCACTGGCAGCAAAGCCAGCGGCGGCACCCCTCCCACCACAACCGGCAGCACCGACGGTGGCGGCAACCCTCCTGCCACCAGCGGCCATTTTATGACACTGGCGCCATTTCTAGTGGGACCTCATGGCGAGAGGAAGCAGGGAGCAGGAGCTTCTCCGCCATCATCTCCACTACCGGCAGCTTCGGCCATGCGGCAGCATTATCCCCGGGGGCACCAGCACCACAGGGAGCGTAAGCAGCAGCGGCAGCATCATCATCTGGCGCAACAGCACCACCGGCAACGTAAGCAGCAGCGGCAGCACCACCACGGGGGGCACCAGCATCACAGGCAGCGTAAGACTAAGCGGCGGCGGCAGCAGCATAACCCAGCGGGGGGCACCAACACCACCGGCAGCACCGCCAGCGGCGGCACCCCTCCTACCACCACCGGCAGCAAAGCCAGCGGCGGCACCGCTAGTACCACCATTGGCAGCAAAGCCAGCGGCAGCATCGCTACTACCACCACCGGCAGCACTGCCAGCGGCGGCACCGCTACTACCACCACCGGCAGCACCGCCAGCGGCGGCACCAACTCCTACAACCACCGGCAGCAAAGCCAGTTGCGGCACCGCTACTACCACCACCGGCAGCAGCAGCGCCACCGCTACTACCAACACCGGCAGCAGCGGCGCCACTTCTACCTCCACCGGCAGCAAAGCCCGCGGCAGCACTGCTACTACCACAACCGGCAGCAAAGCCAGCGGTGGCACCGCTACTGCCACCACCGGCAGCACCGCCAGCAGCGGCACCACTACTACCACCACTGGCAGCAGCGGCGCCACTACCACCACCACCAGCAGCAAAGCCAGCGGTGGCACCGATACTACCACCACCGGCGGCACCGCTACTACCACCACCGGCAGCAGCGGTGCCACCGCCACTACTACCACCACTGGCAGCACCGCCAGCGACGGCGCCACTACTACCACCACCGGCAGCAAAGCCAGCGGCAGCACCGCTACTACCACCACCGGCAGCAAAGCCAGCGGCGCCACTACCACCACCACCAGCAGCAAAGCCAGCGGTGGCACTGCTACTACCACCACCGGCAGCAAAGCCAGCGGCGGCACCGCTACTACCACCACCGGAAGCAGCGGCGCCACCGCTACTACCACCACCGGCAGCAGCGGTGCCACTACTACCACCACTGGCAGCACCGCCAGCGACGGCACCACTACTACCACCACTGGCAGCAAACCCAGCGGCGGCACCACTCCTGCCACCACCGGCAGCACTGCCAGCGGTGGCACCTCTCCTACCATCACCGGTAGCACCGCCAGTGGCGGCTCCACTACGACCAACACCGGCAGCACCGCCAGCAGCGGCACCACTACTACCACCACCGGACGCAAAGCCAGCGGCGACACCACTACTATCACCACCGGCAGTACCGCCAGCAGCGGCACCACTACTATCACCACTGGAAGCAAAGCCAGTGGCGGCACCGCTACTACAACCACCGGCAGCACCGCCAGCGGCGGCACCGCTACTACCACCACCGGCAGCACCGGCAGCGGCGGCGCCACTACTTCCACAACCGGCAGCGAAGCCAGCGGCGGCACCACTACTACCACCACTGGCAGCAGCGGCGCCACTACCACCACCACCAGCAGCAAAGCCAGCGGTGGCACCGATACTACCACCACCGGCGGCACCGCTACTACCACCACCGGCAGCAGCGGTGCCACCGCCACTACTACCACCACTGGCAGCACCGCCAGCGACGGCGCCACTACTACCACCACCGGCAACAAAGCCAGCGGCAGCACCGCTACTACCACCACCGGCAGCAAAGCCAGCGGCGCCACTACCACCACCACCAGCAGCAAAGCCAGCGGTGGCACCGCTATTACCACCACCGGCAGCAAAGCCAGCGGCGGCACCGCTACTACCACCACCGGAAGCAGCGGCGCCACCGCTACTACCACCACCGGCAGCAGCGGCGCCACTACTACCACCACTGGCAGCACCGCCAGCGACGGCACCACTACTACCACCACTGGCAGCAAAGCCAGCGGCGGCACCACTCCTGCCACCACCGGCAGCACTGCCAGCGGTGGCACCTCTCCTACCATCACCGGTAGCACCGCCAGTGGCGGCTCCACTACGACCAACACCGGCAGCACCGCCAGCAGCGGCACCACTACTACCACCACCGGACGCAAAGCCAGCGGCGACACCACTACTATCACCACCGGCAGTACCGCCAGCAGCGGCACCACTACTATCACCACTGGAAGCAAAGCCAGTGGCGGCACCGCTACTACCACCACCGGCAGCACCGCCAGTGGCGGCACCGCTACTACCACCACCGGCAGCACCGGCAGCGGCGGCGCCACTACTTCCACAACCGGCAGCAAAGCCAGCGGCGGCACCGCTACTGCCACTACCAGCAGCACCGCCAGCGGCGGCTCCACTACTACCACCACCGGCAGCACCGCCAGCGGCGGCACCGCTACTTCCACAACCGGCAGCAAAGCCAGCGGCGGCACCGCTACTACCACCACCGGCAGCACCGCCAGCAGCGGCACCACTACTACCACCACTGGCAGCAAAGCCAGCGGCGGCACCGCTACTACCGCCACCGGCAGCACCGCCACTGGCTGCACCACTACTACCAGCACCGGCAGCAGTGGCGCCACTACCACAACCACCAGCAGCAAAGCCAGCGGTGGCACCGCTACTACCACCACCGGCAGCAAAGCCAGCGGCGGCACCGTTACTACCACCACCGGCAGCAGCGGCGCCACCGCTACTAACACCACCGGCAGCAGCGGCGCCACTACTACCACCACTGGCAGCACCGCCAGCGACGGCACCACTACTACCACCACTGGCAGCAAAGCCAGCGGCGGCACCGCCACTGCCACCACGGCCAGCAAAGCCAGCGGTGGCACTGCTACTACCACCACAGGCAGCAAAAGCCAGCGGCGCCACCCCTCCTACCATCACCGGCAGCAACGTCAGCGGCGGCACCCCTCCTGCCACCACCGGCAGCACTGCCAGCGGTGGCACCTCTCCTACCATCACCGGCAGCACCGCCAGTGGCGGCTCCACTACTACCACCACCGGCAGCACCGCCAGAAGTGGCACCACTACTACCACCACCGGCAGCACCGCCAGCGACGGCACCACTACTACCGCCACCGGAAGCAAAGCCAGCGGCGACACCGCTACTATCACCACCGGCAGTACCGCTAGCAGTGGCACCACTACTATCACCACTGGCAGCAAAGCCAGTGGCGGCACCGCTACTACCACCACCGGCAGCACCGCCACTGGCTGCACCACTACTACCAGCACCGGCAGCAGCGGCGCCACTACCACAACCACCAGCAGCAAAGCCAGCGGCGGCACCGCTACTACCGCCACCAGCAGCACCGCCACTGGCGGCACCACTACTACCACCACCGGCAGCAGCGACGCCACTACCTCCACCACCAGCAGCAAAGCCAGCGGTGGCACCGCTCCTACCACCACCGGCAGCAAAGCCAGCGGCGGCACCGCTACTACCACCACCGGCAGCAGCGGTGCCACCGCTACTACTACCACCGGCAGCAGCGGCGCCACTACTACCACCACTGGCAGCACCGCCAGCGACGGCGCCTCTACTACCACCACCGGCAGCAAAGCCAGCGGCGGCACCGCAACTACCACCACGGGCAGCAAAGACAGCGGCGGCTCCACTACTGCCACTACCGGCAGCACCGCCAGCGGCGGCACCACTACTTCCACAACCGGCAGCAAAGCCAGCGGCGGCACCGCTACTACCACCACCAGCAGCCCCGCCAGCAGCGGCACCACTACTACCACAACTGGCAGCAACGCCAGCGGCGGCACCGCTACTACCTCCACCGGCAGCACCACCACTGGCGGCACCACTACTACCAGCACCGGCAGCAGCAGCGCCACTACCACAACCACCAGCAGCAAAGCCAGCGGTGACACCGCTACTACCACCACCGGCAGCAAAGCCAGCAGCGGCACCGCTACTACCACCACCGGCAGCAGCAGCGCCACCGCTACTACCACCACCGGCAGCAGCGGCGCCACTACTACCACCACTGGCAGCACCGCCAGCGACGGCACCACTACTACCACCACTGGCAGCAAAGCCAGCGGCGGCACCGCCACTGCCACCACCGCCAGCAAAGCCAGCGGCGGAACTGCTACTACCACCACCGGCAGCAAAGCCAGCGGCAGCACCACTACTACCACCACAGGCAGCAAAGCCAGCGGCGGCATCACTACTACCACCACCGGCAGCAAAATTTGTTTCACAGGAAGTGCTACAGCGGCCATTTTATGACACTGGCGCCATTTCTAGCGGGACCTCGTGGCGAAAGGAAGCAGGGAGCAGGAGCTCCTCCGCCATCATCACCACCACAGCGTCGGCCAAGCGGCAGCGGCAGCATTATCCCCGGGGGAACCAGCACCACAGGCAACGTAAGCAGCAGCGGCAGCATCACCAGGGGGGGCACCAGCATCACAGGCAGCGTAGGCCTAAGCGGCGGTGGCAGCAGCATAACCCCGCAGGGGGCACCAACACCACCTGCAGCACCGCCAGCGGCGGCACCCCTCCTACCGCCACCGGCAGCACCGTCAGTGGCGGCACCCCTCCTACCACCACCAGCAGCAAAGCCAGCGGCGGCACCACTACTACCACCACCGGCAGCAAAGCAAGCGGCGGCACCGCTACTACCACCACCGGCAGCACCGCCAACGGCGGCACCGCTACTGCCTCCACCGGCAGCACCGCCAGCGGCGGCACCCCTCCTACCACAACCGGGAGGAAAGCCAGCGACGGCACCACTACTACCACCACTGGCAGCAAAGCCAGAGGCGGCACCACTACTACCACCACCGGCAGCAAAGCGAGCGGCGGCTCCACTACTACCACCACCGGCAGCACCGCCAGCAGCGGCATCACTACTATTACCACCGGCAGCAAAGCCAGCGGCAGCACCGCTACTACCACCACTGGCAGCAAAACCAGCGGCGGCACCACTACTACCACCACCGGCAGCAAAGCAAGCGGCGGCACCGCTACTACCACCACCGGCAGCACCGACAACGGCGGCACCGCTACTGCCTCCACCGGCAGCACCGCCAGCGGCAGCACCCCTCCTACCACCACCGGCAGCAAAGCCAGCGACGGCAGCACTACTACCACCACCGGCAGCACCGCCAGCGGCGGCACCGCTACCACCACCACTGGCAGCACCGCCGGCGGCGGCACCCCTCCTACCATCACCTGCAGAACTGCCAGCGGCGGCACCCCTCCTACCACCACCAGCAGCAAAGTCAGCAGCGGCACCGCTAGTACCACCACTGGCAGCAAAGCCACCGGTGACAGCGCTACTACCACGACCGGCAGCAATGCCAGCGGCGGCACTGCTACTACCACCACTGGCAGCACCGCCAGTGGTGGCACCCCCCCTACAACCACCGGCAGCACCGCCAGCAACGGCACCACTACTACCACCACCGGCAGCACCGCCAGCAGCGGCACCCCTACTACCACCACCGGCAGCAAAGCCAGCGGTGGCACCGCTACTACCAACACCGGCAGCAAAGCCAACGGCGGCACCGCTACTACCAACACCGGCAGCAAAGCCAACGGCGGCACCGCTGCTACCACCACCGGTAGCACCGCCAGCGGCAGCACCGCTACTACCACCACCGGCAGCAAAGCCAGCGGTGGCACCACTACTACCACCACCGGCAGCAAAGCCAGCGGCGGCACCACTACTACCACCACCGGCAGCAAAGCCAGCGGCAGCACCGCTACTACCACCACCAGCAGCATAGCCAGCGGCGGCACCACTACCAGACCAACCGGAGCCCCTCAAATGCCATCTTCTCTCTATGGCCTAAGGTAAATATATTCTAACTGCGTTGCTTGCCCACATTCCCCCTTGTGCCCACATACCCCTTTGCAGCATGGTGTGCTTGCGGTTTTTTGGCCCCCATTTTTTGTCATATGTCAATAATCCATTGCCCCCCCTTTTGCATTGCGCATTATTGCATGTGTGCAGATCTCCACCCATTTTTTTTATTTGATTCCTCGTGTATATCACTTCCCTTGCCACTAGGCGCGGCTGTCGCACGAGCACGACCCACGGCCATCTTTGTATTTGATTGCGCTATTTTGCGTTGCTCCAGCAAAGCCAGTGGCGGCACCGCTACTACCACCAACGGCAGCAAAGCCAGCGGAGGCACCCCTCCTGCCACCACCGTCAGCACCGCTAGCGGCGGCACCCATCCTGCCACCACCGGCAGCACCGCCAGCGGCGGCTCCACTACTACCACCACCGGCAGCACCGCCAGTGGCAGCACCAGTAGTACCACCACTAGCAGCAAAGCCAGCGGCGGCACCGCTACTACCACCACCAGCAGCACCGCCAGCGGCGGCACCACTACTACCACCACCGGCAGCAAATCCAGCGGCGGCACCACTACTACCACCACCGGCAGCACCGCCAGTGGCGGCACCACTACTACCACCATCGGCAGCATCGGCAGCGGCGGCGCCAGTACTACCACCACCGGCAGCAAAGCCAGCGGCGGCACCGCTACTACCACCACCGGCAGCAAAGCCAGCGACAGCACCACTACTAGCCCCACTGGCAGCAAAGCCAGCGGCGGCACCGCTACTACCACCACCGGGAGCAAAGCCAGCGGCGGCACTACTACAACCACCACCGGCAGCAAAGCCAGTGGCAGCACCGCTACTAACACCACCGGTAGCAGCGGCAGCAGCGACGCCACTACTACCGCCACCGGCAGCACCACCAGCGGCGGCACCCCTCCTACCACCACCGGCAGCACCGCCAGCGGCGGCGCCCCTTCTACCACCACCGGCAGCAAAGCCAGCGGCGGCACCCCTCCTACCACCACCGGCAGCACCGCCAGCGGCGGCACCACTACTACCACCCGCGACAGCAAAGACAGCAGCGGCTCCACTACTACCACCACCGGCAGCACCGCCAGCGGTGGCTCCACTACTACCACCACCGGCAGCACTGCCACCGGCGGCACCACTACTACCACCACTGGTAGCAAAGCCAGCAGTGGCACCACTACTACCACCACCGGCAGCACCGCTACTACCACCACCGGCAGCACCGCCCGCGACAGCACCACAACTACCACCACCACCAGCACCGCCAGTGGCGGCACCCCTACTACCACCACCGGCAGCACCGCCAACGGCGGCACCACTACTACCACCACCGGCAGCAAAGCTAGCGGCAGCTCCACTACTACCACCACTGGCAGAACCACCAGCGGCGGCTTCACTACTACCACCAGCGGCAGCACCGCCAGCGGCGGCTCCACTACTACCACCTCCGGCAGCACGGCTAGCGACGGCACCCCTCCTACCACCACCGGCAGCAAAGCCAGCGGAGGCTCCACTACTACCTCCACCGGCAGCACCACCACTGGCGGCACCACTACTACCAGCACCGGCAGCAGCAGCGCCACTACCACAACCACCAGCAGCAAAGCCAGCGGTGACACCGCTACTACCACCACCGGCAGCAAAGCCAGCAGCGGCACCGCTACTACCACCACCGGCAGCAGCAGCGCCACCGCTACTACCACCACCGGCAGCAGCGGCGCCACTACTACCACCACTGGCAGCACCGCCAGCGACGGCACCACTACTACCACCACTGGCAGCAAAGCCAGCGGCGGCACCGCCACTGCCACCACCGCCAGCAAAGCCAGCGGCGGAACTGCTACTACCACCACCGGCAGCAAAGCCAGCGGCAGCACCACTACTACCACCACAGGCAGCAAAGCCAGCGGCGGCATCACTACTACCACCACCGGCAGCAAAATTTGTTTCACAGGAAGTGCTACAGCGGCCATTTTATGACACTGGCGCCATTTCTAGCGGGACCTCGTGGCGAAAGGAAGCAGGGAGCAGGAGCTCCTCCGCCATCATCACCACCACAGCGTCGGCCAAGCGGCAGCGGCAGCATTATCCCCGGGGGAACCAGCACCACAGGCAACGTAAGCAGCAGCGGCAGCATCACCAGGGGGGGCACCAGCATCACAGGCAGCGTAGGCCTAAGCGGCGGTGGCAGCAGCATAACCCCGCAGGGGGCACCAACACCACCTGCAGCACCGCCAGCGGCGGCACCCCTCCTACCGCCAGCGGCAGCACCGTCAGTGGCGGCACCCCTCCTACCACCACCAGCAGCAAAGCCAGCGGCGGCACCACTACTACCACCACCGGCAGCAAAGCAAGCGGCGGCACCGCTACTACCACCACCGGCAGCACCGCCAACGGCGGCACCGCTACTGCCTCCACCGGCAGCACCGCCAGCGGCGGCACCCCTCCTACCACAACCGGGAGGAAAGCCAGCGACGGCACCACTACTACCACCACTGGCAGCAAAGCCAGAGGCGGCACCACTACTACCACCACCGGCAGCAAAACGAGCGGCGGCTCCACTACTACCACCACCGGCAGCACCGCCAGCAGCGGCATCACTACTATTACCACCGGCAGCAAAGCCAGCGGCAGCACCGCTACTACCACCACTGGCAGCAAAACCAGCGGCGGCACCACTACTACCACCACCGGCAGCAAAGCAAGCGGCGGCACCGCTACTACCACCACCGGCAGCACCGACAACGGCGGCACCGCTACTGCCTCCACCGGCAGCACCGCCAGCGGCAGCACCCCTCCTACCACCACCGGCAGCAAAGCCAGCGACGGCAGCACTACTACCACCACCGGCAGCACCGCCAGCGGCGGCACCGCTACCACCACCACTGGCAGCACCGCCGGCGGCGGCACCCCTCCTACCATCACCTGCAGAACTGCCAGCGGCGGCACCCCTCCTACCACCACCAGCAGCAAAGTCAGCAGCGGCACCGCTAGTACCACCACTGGCAGCAAAGCCACCGGTGACAGCGCTACTACCACGACCGGCAGCAATGCCAGCGGCGGCACTGCTACTACCACCACTGGCAGCACCGCCAGTGGTGGCACCCCCCCTACAACCACCGGCAGCACCGCCAGCAACGGCACCACTACTACCACCACCGGCAGCACCGCCAGCAGCGGCACCCCTACTACCACCACCGGCAGCAAAGCCAGCGGTGGCACCGCTACTACCAACACCGGCAGCAAAGCCAACGGCGGCACCGCTACTACCAACACCGGCAGCAAAGCCAACGGCGGCACCGCTGCTACCACCACCGGTAGCACCGCCAGCGGCAGCACCGCTACTACCACCACCGGCAGCAAAGCCAGCGGTGGCACCACTACTACCACCACCGGCAGCAAAGCCAGCGGCGGCACCACTACTACCACCACCGGCAGCAAAGCCAGCGGCAGCACCGCTACTACCACCACCAGCAGCATAGCCAGCGGCGGCACCACTACCAGACCAACCGGAGCCCCTCAAATGCCATCTTCTCTCTATGGCCTAAGGTAAATATATTCTAACTGCGTTGCTTGCCCACATTCCCCCTTGTGCCCACATACCCCTTTGCAGCATGGTGTGCTTGCGGTTTTTTGGCCCCCATTTTTTGTCATATGTCAATAATCCATTGCCCCCCCTTTTGCATTGCGCATTATTGCATGTGTGCAGATCTCCACCCATTTTTTTTATTTGATTCCTCGTGTATATCACTTCCCTTGCCACTAGGCGCGGCTGTCGCACGAGCACGACCCACGGCCATCTTTGTATTTGATTGCGCTATTTTGCGTTGCTCCAGCAAAGCCAGTGGCGGCACCGCTACTACCACCAACGGCAGCAAAGCCAGCGGAGGCACCCCTCCTGCCACCACCGTCAGCACCGCTAGCGGCGGCACCCATCCTGCCACCACCGGCAGCACCGCCAGCGGCGGCTCCACTACTACCACCACCGGCAGCACCGCCAGTGGCAGCACCAGTAGTACCATCACTAGCAGCAAAGCCAGCGGCGGCACCGCTACTACCACCACCAGCAGCACCGCCAGCGGCGGCACCACTACTACCACCACCGGCAGCAAATCCAGCGGCGGCACCACTACTACCACCACCGGCAGCACCGCCAGTGGCGGCACCACTACTACCACCATCGGCAGCATCGGCAGCGGCGGCGCCAGTACTACCACCACCGGCAGCAAAGCCAGCGGCGGCACCGCTACTACCACCACCGGCAGCAAAGCCAGCGACAGCACCACTACTAGCCCCACTGGCAGCAAAGCCAGCGGCGGCACCGCTACTACCACCACCGGGAGCAAAGCCAGCGGCGGCACTACTACAACCACCACCGGCAGCAAAGCCAGTGGCAGCACCGCTACTAACACCACCGGTAGCAGCGGCAGCAGCGACGCCACTACTACCGCCACCGGCAGCACCACCAGCGGCGGCACCCCTCCTACCACCACCGGCAGCACCGCCAGCGGCGGCGCCCCTTCTACCACCACCGGCAGCAAAGCCAGCGGCGGCACCCCTCCTACCACCACCGGCAGCACCGCCAGCGGCGGCACCACTACTACCACCCGCGACAGCAAAGGCAGCAGCGGCTCCACTACTACCACCACCGGCAGCACCGCCAGCGGTGGCTCCACTACTACCACCACCGGCAGCACTGCCACCGGCGGCACCACTACTACCACCACTGGTAGCAAAGCCAGCAGTGGCACCACTACTACCACCACCGGCAGCACCGCTACTACCACCACCGGCAGCACCGCCCGCGACAGCACCACAACTACCACCACCACCAGCACCGCCAGTGGCGGCACCCCTACTACCACCACCGGCAGCACCGCCAACGGCGGCACCACTACTACCACCACCGGCAGCAAAGCTAGCGGCAGCTCCACTACTACCACCACTGGCAGAACCACCAGCGGCGGCTTCACTACTACCACCAGCGGCAGCACCGCCAGCGGCGGCTCCACTACTACCACCTCCGGCAGCACGGCTAGCGACGGCACCCCTCCTACCACCACCGGCAGCAAAGCCAGCGGAGGCTCCACTACTACCACCAGCGGCAGCACCGCCAGCGGCGGCTCCACTACTACCACCTCCGGCAGCACCGCCAGCGGCGGCACCACTACTACCACCACTGGTAGCAAAGCCAGCGGCAGCACCACTACTACCACCACCAGCAGCACCGTCAGCGGCGGCACCATTACTACCACCACTGGCAGCGAATCCAACGGTGGCACCACTACTACCACCACCGGCAGCACCGCCAGTGGCGGTACCGCTACTACCACCTTCGGCAGCACCGGCAGCGGCGGCGCTACTACTACCACCACCGGCAGCAAAGCCAGCGGTGGCACCGCTACTACCACCACCGGCAGCAAAGCCAGCGACAGCACCACTACTAGCCCCACTGGCAGCAAAGCCAGCGGCGGCACCGCTACTACCAACACCGGTAGCAAAGCCAGCGGCGGCACTACTACAACCACCACCGGCAGCAAAGCCAGTGGCAGCACCGCTGCTACCACCACTGACAGCAAAGCCAGCGGCGGCACCGCTACTAACACCACCGGTAGCAGCGGCAGCAGCAACGCCACTACTACCGCCACCGGCAGCACCACCATCGGCGGCACCCCTCCTACCACCACTGGCAGCACCGCCAGCGGCGGCACCCCTCCTACCACCACCGGCAGCAAAGAGAGCAGCGGCACCCCTCCTACCACCACCGGCAGCACCGCCAGCGGCGGCACCACTACTACCACCACCGACAGCAAAGCCAGCAGCGGCACCACTACTACCACCACTGGTAGCAAAGCCAGCGGCGGCTCCACCACCACCACCACCGGCAGCACTGCCAGCGGCGGCACCACTACTACCACCACTGGTAGCAAAGCCAGCGGTGGCACCACTACTACCACCACCGGCAGCACCGCTACTACCACCACCAGCAGCACCGCCAGCGACAGCACCACTCCTACCACCACCTCCAGCACTGCCAGCGGCGGCACCCTTACCACAACCACCAGCAGCACCGCCAACAGCGGCACCACTATTACCACCACCGGCAGCAAAGCTAGCGGCAGCTCCACTACTACCACCACCGGCAGCACCACCAGCGGCGGCTCCACTACTACCACCACTGGCAACACCGCCAGCGGCGACATCACTACTACCACCACCGCCAGCAAAGCCAGCGGCACCGCTACTACCACCACCAGCAGGAAAGCCAGCGGCGGCTCCACTACTACCACCACCGGCAGCACCGCCAGCGGCGGCTCCACTACTACCACCTCCGGCAGCACCGCTAGCTGCGGCACCCCTCCTACCACTTCCCGCAGCAAAGCCAGCGGCGGCTCCACTACTACCACCACCAGCAGCACCGCCAGCGGCGGCACCACTACTACCACCACTGGTAGCAAAGCCAGCGGCGGCACCACTACTGCCACCACCAGCAGCACCGTCAGCGGCGGCACCGCTACTACCACCACCGGCGGCAAAGCCAGCGGCGGCTCCACTACTGCCATTACCAGCAGCACCGCCAGCGGCGGCTCCACTACTACCACCACCGGCAGCACCGCCAGCGGCGGCACCGCTACTTCCACAACCGGCAGCAAAGCCAGCGGCGGCACCGCTACTACCACCACCGGCAGCACCGCCAGCAGCGGCACCACTACTACCACCACTGGCAGCAAAGCCAGCGGCGGCACCGCTACTACCGCCACCGGCAGCACCGTCACTGGCGGCACCACTACTACCAGCACCGGCAGCAGCGGCGTCACTACCACAACCACCAGCAGCAAAGCCAGCGGTGGCACCGCTACTACCACCACCGGCAGCAAAGCCAGCGGCGGCACTGCTACTACCACCACCGGCAGCAGCGGCGCCACTACTACCACCACTGGCAGCACCGCCAGCGACGGCACCACTACTACCACCACTGGCAGAAAAGCCAGCGGCGGCACCGCCACTGCCACCACGGCCAGCAAAGCCAGCGGCGGCACTGCTACTACCACCACAGGCAGCAAAAGCCAGCGGCGCCACCCCTCCTACCATCACCGGCAGCAACGTCAGCGGCGGCACCCCTCCTGCCACCACCGGCAGCACTGCCAGCGGTGGCACCTCTCCTACCATCACCGGCAGCACCGCCAGTGGCGGCTCCACTACTACCACCACCGGCAGCACCGCCAGAAGTGGCACCACTACTACCACCACCGGCAGCACCGCCAGCGACGGCACCACTACTACCGCCACCGGAAGCAAAGCCAGCGGCGACACCGCTACTATCACCACCGGCAGTACCGCCAGCAGTGGCACCACTACTATCACCACTGGCAGCAAAGCCAGTGGCGGCACCGCTACTACCTCCACCGGCAGCACCGCCAGTGGCGGCACCGCTACTACCAACACCGGCAGCAACGGCAGCGACGGCGCCACTACTACCACCACCGGCAGCAAAGCCAGCGGCGGCACCGCTACTACCACCACCGGCAGCACCGCCAGCGGCGGCACCACTACCACCACCATCGGTAGCAAAGCTAGCGGCAGCACTGCTGCTACTACCACTGGCAGCAAAGCCAGCGGCGGCACCGCTACTACCACCACCGGCAGCACCGCCAGTGGCGACACCACTACTACCACCACCGGCAGCAGCGGCGCCACTACTACCACCACCGGCAGTAAAGCCAGCGACGGCACCGCTATTACCACCATTGGCAGCACCGCCAGCGGCAGCACCGCTACTACCACCACCGGCAGCAAAGCCAGCGGCGGCACCCCTCCTACCACCACCGGCAGCACCGCCAGCGGCGACACCCCTCCTACCAATACCGGCAGCACGGCCAGCAGCGGCACCACTACTACCACCACTGGCAGCAAAGCCAGCGGCGGCATCGCTACTACCACCACCGGCAGCAGCAGGAGCAGCGGCGCCACTACTACCTCCACCGGGAGCACCGCCAGCGGCGGCACCGCTACTACCACCACCGGCAGCAAAGTCAGCGGCGGAACCACTACTACCACCACCGGCAGCAAAGTTTGTTTCACAGGAAGTGCTACAGCGGCCATTTTATGACACTGGCACCATTTCTAGTGGGACCTCGTGGCGAGAGGAAGCAGGTAGCAGTAGCTTCTCCGCCATCATCTCCACTACCGGCAGCGTCGGCCATGCGGCAGCATTATCCCCGGGGGCACCAGCACCACAGGCAGCGTAAGCAGCAGCGGCAGCATCACCATCTGGCGCAACAGCACCACCGGCAACGTAAGCAGCAGCGGCAGCACCACCACGGGGGGCACCAGCATCACAGGCAGCGTAAGCCTAAGCGGCGGCGGCAGCAGCATAACCCCGCGGGGGGCACCAACACCACCGGCAGCACCGCCATCGGCGGCACCCCTCCTACCACCACCGGCAGCAAAGCCAGCGGCGGCACTGCTAGTACCACCATTGGCAGCAAAGCCAGCGGCAGCATCGCTACTACCGCCACTGGCAGCAGCGGCGCCACCGCTACTACCAACACCGGCAGCAGCGGCGCCACTACTACCACCAACGGCAGCAAAGCCAGTGGCGGCACCGCTACTACCACCACCGGCAGCACCGCCAGTGGCAGCACCAGTAGTACCACCGCTAGCAGCAAAGCCAGCAGCGGCACCGCTACTACCACCACCGGCAGCACCGCCAGTGGCGGCACCGCTACTACCACCACCAGCAGCAACGCCAGTGGCGGTACCGCTACTACCACCATCGGCAGCAAAGCCAGCGGCGGCACCACTACTACCACCACCGGCAGCAAAGCCAGCGGCGGTACCGCTACTACCACCATCGGCAGCAAAGCCAGCGGCGGCACCACTATTACCACCACCGGCAGCAAAGCCAGCGGCGGCACCACTACTACCACCACCGGGAGCAAAGCCAGCGGCGGCACTACTACAACCACCACCGGCAGCAAAGCCAGTGGCAGCACCGCTGCTACCACCACTGACAGCAAAGCCAGCGGCGGCACCGCTACTAATACCATCGGTAGCAGCGGCAGCAGCGACGCCACTACTACCACCACCGGCAGCAAAGCCAGCGGCGGCACCGCTACTACCACCACCGGCAGCAAAGCCAGCGGCGGCACCACTACTACCACCACTGGCAGCAAAGGCAGCGGCGCACCGCTACTACCACCACCGGCAGCACTGCCAGTGGCGGCACCACTACTACCACCACCGGCAGCACTGCCGGCAGCAGCGCCACTACTACCACCACCGGCAGCAAAGCCAGCGGCGGCACCACTACTACCACCAGCAGCAGCAGCGGCGCCACCGCTACTACCAACCCTGGCAGCAGCGACGCCACTACAACCACCAATGGCAGCAAAGCCAGCGGTGGCACCGCTGCTACCACCACCGGCAGCAAAGCTAGCGGCGGCACTGCTACTACCACCACCGGCAGCAATACCAGCGGCGGCACCCCTCCTACCACCACCGGCAGCACCACCAGCGGCGGCACCCCTCCTGCCACCAGCGGCAGCACCGCCAGCGGCGGCACCCACATTGCCACCACCGTCAGCACCGCCAGCGGCGGCACCACTACTACCGCCACTGGCAGCAGCGGCGCCACCGCTACTACCAACACCGGCAGCAGCGGCGCCACTACTACCACCAACGGCAGCAAAGCCAGTGGCGGCACCGCTACTACCACCAACGGCAGCACCGCCAGCGGCGGAACCCATCCTGCCACCACCGGCAGCACCGCCAGCGGCGGCACCCATCCTGCCACCACCGGCAGCACTGCCAGCGGCGGCTCCACTACTACCACCACCGGCAGCACCGCCAGTGGCAGCACCAGTAGTACCACCGCTAGCAGCAAAGCCAGCAGCGGCACCGCTACTACCACCACCAGCAGCAGTGCCAGCGGCGGCACCACTACTACCACCACCGGCAGCACCGCCAGTGGCAGCACCGCTACTACCACCACCAGCAGCAACGCCAGTAGCGGTACCGCTACTACCACCATCGGCAGCACCGCCAGTGGCGGCACCGCTACAACCACCACCGGCAGCAAAGCCAGTGGCAGCACCGCTGCTACCACCACTGACAGCAAAGCCAGCGGCGGCACCGCTACTAATACCATCGGTAGCAGCGGCAGCAGCGACGCCACTACTACCGCCACCGGCAGCACAACCAGCGGCGGCACCCCTCCTACCACCACTGGCAGCACCGCCAGCGGCGGCACCCTTCCTACCACCACCGGCAGCAAAGCCAGCGTCGGCACCCCTCCTACCACCACCGGCAGCACCGCCGGTGGTGGCACCCCTCCTACCACCACCGGCAGCACCGCCAGCAGCGGCTCCACTACTACCACCACCGGCAGCACCGCCAGCGGCGGCTCCACCACTACCACCACCGGCAGCACTGCCAGCGGCGGCACCACTACTACCACCACCGGCAGCACCGCTACTAACACCACCAGCAGCACCGCCAGCGACAGCACCACTACTACCACCACCACCAGCACTGCCAGCGGTGGCACCCTTACTACCACCACCGGCAGCACCGCCAACAGCGGCACCACTATTACCACCACCGGCAGAAAAGCTAGCGGCAGCTCCACTACTACCACCACCGGCAGCACCACTAGCGGCGGCTACACTACTACCACCACCGGCAACACCGCCAGCGGCGACATCACTACTACCACCACCGCCAGCAAAGCCAGCGGCACCGCTACTACCACCACCGGCAGCACCGCCAGCGGCGGCACCAGTACTACCACCACCAGCAGCAAAGCCAGCGGCGGCTCCACTACTACCACCTCCGGCAGCACCGCCAGCGGCGGCACCCCTCCTACCGCCACCGGCAGCAAAGCCAGCGGCGGCTCCACTACTACCACCACCGGCAGCACCGCCAGCGGCGGCTCCACTACTACCACCTCCGGCAGCACCGCCAGCGGCGGCACCACTACTACCACCACTGGTAGCAAAGCCAGCGGCGGCACCACTACTACCACCACCAGCAGCACCGTCAGCGGCGGCACCGCTACTACAACCACCGGCAGCACCGCCAGCGACGGCACCACTACTACCACCACCAGCAGCACCGCCAGCGGCGGCACCCCTACTACCACCACCGGCAGCACCGCCAGCGGCGGCACCACTACCATCACCACCGGCAGCAAAGCCAGCAGCTCCACTACTGCCACCACCGGCAGCAAAGCCAGCAGCAACGCTACTACCACCACCGGCAGCACCACCAGCGGCACCACTACTGCCACCACCGGCAGCAAAGCTAGCGGCAGCTCCACTACTACCACCAGCGGCAGCACCGCCAGCGGCGGCTCCACTACTACCACAACCGGCAGCACCGCCAGCGGCGGCATCACTACTACCACCACCGGCAGCAAAGCAAGCGGCACCGCTACTACCACAACCGGCAGCACAGCCAGCGGTGGCACCACTACTACCACCACCGGCAGCAAAGCCAGCGGCGATACCACTACTACCACCACCGGCAGTACCGCCAGTGGCGGCACCACTACCACCGCTGGCAGCACCGGCAGCAGTGGAACCACTACTACTCCCACCGGCAGCACCGGCAGCAAAGCCAGCGTCGGCACCGCTACTACCTCCACCGGCAGCAAAGCCAGCGGCGGCACCGCTACTACCTCCACCGGCAGCAAAGCCAGCGGCGGCACCACTACTACCACCACTGGCAGCAAAGCCAGCGGCGGCACCACTACTACCACCACTGGCAGCAAAGCCAGAGGCGGCACCACTACTACCACCACCGGCAGCAAAGCGAGCAGCGGCTCCACTACTACCACCACCCGCAGCACCGCCAGCAGCGGCATCACTACTATTACCACCGGCAGCAAAGCCAGCGGCAGCACCGCTACTACCACCACTGGCAGCAAAACCAGCGGCGGCACCGCTACTACCACCACCGGCAGCAGCGGCGCCACTACTACCACCACCGGCAGCACCGCCAGCGGCGGCACTCCTCCTACCACCACCGGCAGCAAAGCCAGTGGCGGCACCCCTCCTACCACCACCAGCAGCAAAGCCAGCGGTGGCACCCCTCCTACCACCACCGGCAGCACCGCCAGCGGCGGCACCACTACTACCACCACCAGCAGCAAAGCCAGCAGCGGCTTCACTACTACCACCACCGGCAGCAAAGCGAGCAGCGGCTCCACTACTACCACCACCGGCAGCACCGCCAGCAGCGGCATCACTACTATTACCACCGGCAGCAAAGCCAGCGGCAGCACCGCTACTACCACCACTGGCAGCAAAACCAGCGGCAGCACCGCTACTACCACCACCGGCAGCAGCGGCGCCACTACTACCACCACCGGCAGCACCGCCAGCGGCGGCACTCCTCCTACCACCACCGGCAGCAAAGCCAGTGGCGGCACCCCTCCTACCACCACCAGCAGCAAAGCCAGCGGTGGCACCCCTCCTACCACCACCGGCAGCACCGCCAGCGGCGGCTCCACTACTACCACCACCGGCAGCACCGCCAGCGGCGGCACCACTACTACCACCACTGGTAGCAAAGCCAGCGGTGGCACCGCTACTACCACCACCGGCAGCAAAGCAAGCGGCACCGCTACTACCACAACCGGCAGCACCGCCAGCGGTGGCACCACTACTACCACCACCGGCAGCAAAGCCAGCGGCGGCATCACTACTACCACCACCGGCAGCAAAGCAAGCGGCACCGCTACTACCACAACCGGCAGCACCGCCAGCGGTGGCACCACTACTGCCACCACCGGCAGCAAAGCCAGCGGCGGCACCACTACTACCACCACCGGCAGTACCGCCAGTGGCGGCACCACTACCACCGCTGGCAGCACCGGCAGCAGCGGCACCACTACTACCACCACCAGCAGCACCGCCAGCGGCGGCACCCCTACTACCACCACCGGCAGCACCGCCAGCGGCAGCACCACTACCAACACCATCGGCAGCAAAGCCAGAGGCACCGCTACTACCACCACTGCCAGCACCGCCAGCGGCGGCACCACTACTACCACCACTGGCAGCAAAGCCAGCGGCGGCACCGCTACTACCACCACCGGCAATACCAACAGAGGCGGCACCACTGCTACCACCACCGGCAGCAACGGCAGCGGCGGCACCACTACTACCACCAGCAGCAGCAAAGCCAGCGGCGGCACCGCTACTACCAACACCGGCAGCAAAGCCATCGGCGGCACCGCTGCTACCACCACCGGTAGCACCGCCAGCGGCGGCACTGCTACTACCACCACCGGCAGCAAAGCCAGCGGCGGCACCACTACTACCACCACCGGCAGCAAAGCCAGCGGAGGCACCACTACTACCACCACCGGCAGCAAAGCCAGCGGCAGCACCGCTACTACCACCACCGGCAGCAAAGCCAGCGGCGGCACCACTACCAGACCAACCGGAGCCCCCTCAAATGCCATCTTCTCTCTATGGCCTAAGGTAAATATATTCTAACTGCGTTGCTTGCCCACATTCCCCCTTGTGCCCACATACCCCTTTGCAGCATGGTGTGCTTGCGGTTTTTTGGCCCCCATTTTTTGTCTTATGTCAATAATCCATTGTCCCCCCTTTTGCATTGCGCATTATTGCATGTGTGCAGATCTCCACCCATTTTTTTTTATTTGATTCCTCGTGTATATCACTTCCCTTGCCACTAGGCGCGGCTTTCGCACGGGCACGACCCACGGCCATCTTTGTATTTGATTGCGCTATTTTGCGTTGCTCCAGCAAAGCCAGTGGCGGCACCGCTACTACCACCAACGGCAGCAAAGCCAGCGGCGGCACCCCTCCTGCCACCACCGTCAGCACCGCTAGCGGCGGCACCCATCCTGCCACCACCGGCAGCACCGCCAGCGGCGGCTCCACTACTACCACCACCGGCAGCACCGCCAGTGGCAGCACCAGTAGTACCACCACTAGCAGCAAAGCCAGCGGCGGCACCGCTACTACCACCACCAGCAGCACCGCCAGCGGCGGCACCACTACTACCACCACCGGCAGCAAATCCAGCGGCGGCACCACTACTACCACCACCGGCAGCACCACCAGCGGCGGCGCCACTACTACCACCACCGACAGCAAAGCCAGCGGCGGCACCGCTACTACCACCACCGGCAGCAAAGCCAGCGACAGCACCACTACTAGCCCCACTGGCAGCAAAGCCAGCGGCGGCACCACTACTACCACCACCGGCAGCACCGCCAGTGGCGGCACCACTACTACCACCATCGGCAGCACCGGCAGCGGCGGCTCCACTACTACCACCACCGGCAGCAAAGCCAGCGGCGGCACCGCTACTACCACCACCGGCAGCAAAGCCAGCGACAGCACCACTACTAGCCCCACTGGCAGCAAAGCCAGCGGCGGCACCGCTACTACCACCACCGGGAGCAAAGCCAGCGGCGGCACTACTACAACCACCACCGGCAGCAAAGCCAGTGGCAGCACCGCTACTAACACCACCGGTAGCAGCGGCAGCAGCGACGCCACTACTACCGCCACCGGCAGCACCACCAGCGGCGGCACCCCTCCTACTACCACCGGCAGCACCGCCAGCGGCGGCACCCCTTCTACCACCACCGGCAGCAAAGCCAGCGGCGGCACCCCTCCTACCACCACCGGCAGCGCCAGCGGCGGCACCACTACTACCACCCGCGACAGCAAACGCAGCAGCGGCTCCACTACTACCACCACCGGCAGCACCGCCAGCGGCGGCTCCACTACTACCACCACCGGCAGCACTGCCAGCGGCGGCACCACTACTACCACCACTGGTAGCAAAGCCAGCAGTGGCACCACTACTACCACCACCGGCAGCACCGCTACTACCACCACCGGCAGCACCGCCCGCGACAGCACCACTACTACCACCAGCACCGCCAGTGGCGGCACCCCTACTACCACCACCGGCAGCACCGCCAACGGCGGCACCACTACTACCACCACCGGCAGCAAAGCTAGCGGCAGCTCCACTACTACCACCACTGGCAGAACCACCAGCGGCGGCTCCACTACTACCACCACCGGCAGCACCGCCAGCGGCGACATCACTACTACCACCACCGCCAGCAAAGCCAGCGGCACCGCTACTACCACCACCGGCAGCACCGCCAGCGGCGGCACCAATACTACCACCACCAGCAGCAAAGCCAGCGGCGGCTTCACTACTACCACCAGCGGCAGCGAATCCAACGGTGGCACCACTACTACCACCACCGGCAGCACCGCCAGTGGCGGTACCGCTACTACCACTTTCGGCAGCACCGGCAGCGGCGGCGCCACTACTACCACCACCGGCAGCAAAGCCAGCGGCGGCACCGCTACTACCACCACCGGCAGCAAAGCCAGCGAAAGCACCACTACTAGCCCCACTGGCAGCAAAGCCAGCGGCGGCACCGCTACTACCACCACCGGGAGCAAAGCCAGCGGCGGCACTACTACAACCACCACCGGCAGCAAAGCCAGTGGCAGCACCGCTGCTACCACCGACAGCAAAGCCAGCGGCGGCACCGCTACTAACACCACCGGTAGCAGCGGCAGCAGCGACGCCACTACTACCGCCACCGGCAGCACCACCAGCGGCGGCACCCCTCCTACCACCACTGGCAGCACCGCCAGCGGCGGCACCCCTCCTACCACCACCGGCAGCAAAGCCAGCGGTGGCACTCCTCCTACCACCACCGGCAGCACCGCCAGCGGCGGCACCACTACTACCACCACCGACAGCAAAGCCAGCAGCGGCACCACTACTACCACCACTGGTAGCAAAGCCAGCGGCGGCTCCACCACTACCACCACCGGCAGCACTGCCAGCGGCGGCACCACTACTACCACCACTGGTAGCAAAGCCAGCGGTGGCACCACTACTACCACCACCGGCAGCACCGCTACTACCACCACCAGCAGCACCGCCAGCGACAGCACCACTACTACCACCACCACTAGCACTGCCAGCGGCGGCACCCTTACTACCACCACCAGCAGCACCGCCAACAGCGGCACCACTATTACCACCACCGGCAGCAAAGCTAGCGGCAGCTCCACTACTACCACCACCGGCAGCACCACCAGCGGCGGCTCCACTACTACCACCACTGGCAACACCGCCAGCGGCGACATCACTACTACCACCACCGCCAGCAAAGCCAGCGGCACCGCTACTACCACCACTGGCCGCACCGCCAGCGGCGGCACCAGTACTACCACCACCAGCAGGAAAGCCAGCGGCGGCTCCACTACTACCACCACCGGCAGAAAAGCCAGCGGCGGCACCGCTACTACCACCACCGGCAGCAAAGCCAGCGACAGCACCACTACTAGCCCCACTGGCAGCAAAGCCAGCAGCGGCACCGCTACTAGCCCCACTGGCAGCAAAGCCAGCGGCGGCACCGCTACTACCACCACCGGGAGCAAAGCCAGCGGCGGCACTACTACAACCACCACCGGCAGCAAAGCCAGTGGCAGCACCGCTGCTACCACCGACAGCAAAGCCAGCGGCGGCACCGCTACTAACACCACCGGTAGCAGCGGCAGCAGCGACGCCACTACTACCGCCACCGGCAGCACCACCAGCGGCGGCACCCCTCCTACCACCACTGGCAGCACCGCCAGCGGCGGCACCCCTCCTACCACCACCGGCAGCAAAGCCAGCGGTGGCACTCCTCCTACCACCACCGGCAGCACCGCCAGCGGCGGCACCACTACTACCACCACCGACAGCAAAGCCAGCAGCGGCACCACTACTACCACCACTGGTAGCAAAGCCAGCGGCGGCTCCACCACTACCACCACCGGCAGCACTGCCAGCGGCGGCACCACTACTACCACCACTGGTAGCAAAGCCAGCGGTGGCACCACTACTACCACCACCGGCAGCACCGCTACTACCACCACCAGCAGCACCGCCAGCGACAGCACCACTACTACCACCACCACTAGCACTGCCAGCGGCGGCACCCTTACTACCACCACCAGCAGCACCGCCAACAGCGGCACCACTATTACCACCACCGGCAGCAAAGCTAGCGGCAGCTCCACTACTACCACCACCGGCAGCACCACCAGCGGCGGCTCCACTACTACCACCACTGGCAACACCGCCAGCGGCGACATCACTACTACCACCACCGCCAGCAAAGCCAGCGGCGGCACCGCTACTACCACCACTGGCCGCACCGCCAGCGGCGGCACCAGTACTACCACCACCAGCAGGAAAGCCAGCGGCGGCTCCACTACTACCACCACCGGCAGCAAAGCCAGCGGCGGCACCGCTACTACCACCACCGGCAGCAAAGCCAGCGACAGCACCACTACTAGCCCCACTGGCAGCAAAGCCAGCAGCGGCACCGCTACTACCACCACCGGGAGCAAAGCCAGCGGCGGCACTACTACAACCACCACCGGCAGCAAAGCCAGTGGCAGCACCGCTACTAACACCACCGGTAGCAGCGGCAGCAGCGACGCCACTACTACCGCCACCGGCAGCACCACCAGCGGCGGCACCCCTCCTACTACCACCGGCAGCACCGCCAGCGGCGGCACCCCTTCTACCACCACCGGCAGCAAAGCCAGCGGCGGCACCCCTCCTACCACCACCGGCAGCGCCAGCGGCGGCACCACTACTACCACCGGCGACAGCAAACGCAGCAGCGGCTCCACTACTACCACCACCGGCAGCACCGCCAGCGGCGGCTCCACTACTACCACCACCGGCAGCACTGCCAGCGGCGGCACCACTACTACCACCACTGGTAGCAAAGCCAGCAGTGGCACCACTACTACCACCAGCGGCGGCTCCACTACTACCACCACCGGCAGCACCGCCAGCGGCGACGTCACTACTACCACCACCGCCAGCAAAGCCAGCGGCACCGCTACTACCACCACCGGCAGCACCGCCAGCGGCGGCACCAATACTACCACCACCACCAGCAAAGCCAGCGGCGGCTTCACTACTACCACCAGCGGCAGCGAATCCAACGGTGGCACCACTACTACCACCACCGGCAGCACCGCCAGTGGCGGTACCGCTACTACCACCTTCGGCAGCACCGGCAGCGGCGGCACCACTACTACCACCACCGGCAGCAAAGCCAGCGGCGGCACCGCTACTACCACCACCGGCAGCAAAGCCAGCGAAAGCACCACTACTAGCCCCACTGGCAGCAAAGCCAGCGGCGGCACCGCTACTACCACCACCGGGAGCAAAGCCAGCGGCGGCACTACTACAACCACCACCGGCAGCAAAGCCAGTGGCAGCACCGCTGCTACCACCACTGACAGCAAAGCCAGCGGCGGCACCGCTACTAACACCACCGGTAGCAGCGGCAGCAGCGACGCCACTACGACCGCCACCGGCAGCACCACCAGCGGCGGCACCCCTCCTACCACCACTGGCAGCACCGCCAGCGGCGGCACCCCTCCTACCACCACCGGCAGCAAAGCCAGCGGTGGCACTCCTCCTACCACCACCGGCAGAACCGCCAGCGGCGGCACCACTACTACCACCACCGACAGCAAAGCCAGCAGCGGCACCACTACTACCACCACTGGTAGCAAAGCCAGCGGCGGCTCCACCACTACCACCACCGGCAGCACTGCCAGCGGCGGCACCACTACTACCACCACTGGTAGCAAAGCCAGCGGTGGCACCACTACTACCACCACCGGCAGCACCGCTACTACCACCACCAGCAGCACCGCCAGCGACAGCACCACTACTACCACCACCACTAGCACTGCCAGCGGCGGCACCCTTACTACCACCACCAGCAGCACCGCCAACAGCGGCACCACTATTACCACCACCGGCAGCAAAGCTAGCGGCAGCTCCACTACTACCACCACCGGCAGCACCACCAGCGGCGGCTCCACTACTACCACCACTGGCAACACCGCCAGCGGCGACATCACTACTACCACCACCGCCAGCAAAGCCAGCGGCACCGCTACTACCACCACTGGCCGCACCGCCAGCGGCGGCACCAGCACTACCACCACCAGCAGGAAAGCCAGCGGCGGCTCCACTACTACCACCACCGGCAGCACCGCCAGCGGCGGCTCCACTACTACCACCTCCGGCAGCACCGCTAGTGGCGGCACCCCTCCTACCACTACCGGCAGCAAAGCCAGCGGCGGCTCCACTACTACCACCACCGGCAGCACCGTCAGCGGCGGCACCGCTACTACAACCACCGGCAGCACCGCCAGCGACGGCACCACTACTACCACCACCAGCAGCACCGCCAGCGGCGGCACCCCTACTACCACCACCGGCAGCACCGCCAGCGGCGGCACCACTGCCATCACCACCGGAAGCAAAGCCAGCAGCTCCACTACTACCACCACCGGCAGCAAAGCCAGCGGCAACGCTACTACCACCACCGGCAGCACCACCAGCGGCGGCACCACTACTACCACCACTGGAAGCAAAGCTAGCGGCAGCTCCACTACTACCACCACCAGCAGCACCGCCAGCGGTGGCTCCACTACTACCACCACCGGCAGCACCGCCAGCGGCGGCATCACTACTACCACCACCGGCAGCAAAGCAAGCGGCACCGCTACTACCACAATCGGCAGCACCGCCAGCGGCGGCACCACTACTACCACCACCGGCAGCAAAGCCAGCGGCGGCACCACTACTACCACCACCGGCAGTACCGCCAGTGGCGGCACCACTACCACCGCTGGCAGCACCGGCAGCAGTGGCACCACTACTACCACCACCGGCAGCACCGGCAGCAAAGCCAGCGGCGGCACCACTACTACCACCACTGGCAGCAAAGCCAGCGGTGGCACTACTACTACCACCACCGGCAGCAAAGCGAGCGGCGGCTCCACTACTACCACCACCGGCAGCACTGCTAGCAGCGGCATCACTACTACCACCACCGGCAGCAAAGCCAGCGGCAGCACCGCTACTACCACCACTGGCAGCAAAACCAGCAGCGGCACCGCTACTACCACCACCAGCAGCAGCGGCGCCACTACTACCACCACCGTCAGCAC
Source organism: Eleutherodactylus coqui (assembly GCF_035609145.1). Classification (NCBI taxonomy): domain Eukaryota; kingdom Metazoa; phylum Chordata; class Amphibia; order Anura; family Eleutherodactylidae; genus Eleutherodactylus; species Eleutherodactylus coqui. The sequence goes on along the minus strand of NC_089838.1, from coordinate 55,897,427 downwards.
CGCCAGCGGCGGCACTCCTCCTACCACCACCGGCAACAAAGCCAGCGGTGGCACCGCTACTACCACCACCGGCAGCACCGCCAGCGACGGCACCACTACTACAACCACCGGCAGCACCGCCCGCGACGGCACCACTACTACCACCACCAGCAGCACCGCCAGCGGCGGCACCCCTAGTACCACCACCGGCAGCACCGCCAGCAGCAGCACCACTACCACCACCATCGGCAGCAAAGCCAGGGGCACCGCTACTACCACCACCGCCAGCACCGCCAGCGGCGGCACCACTACTACCACCACTGGCAGCAAAGCCAGCGGCGGCACCGCTACTACCGCCACCGGCAGTACCGACAGTGGCGGCACCACTACTACCACCACCGGCAGCAACGGCAGCGGCGGCACCACTACTACCACCACCAGCAGCAAAGCCAGCGGCGGCACCGCTACTACCAACACCGGCAGCAAAGCCAACGGCGGCACCGCTGCTACCACCACCGGCAGCACCGCCAGCGGCGGCACTGCTACTACCACCATCGGCAGCAAAGCCAGCGGCGGCACCACTACTACCACCACCGGCAGCAAAGCCAGCGGCGGCACCACTACTACCACCACCGGCAGCAAAGCCAGCGGCAGCACCGCTACTACCACCACCGGCAGCAAAGCGAGCGGCGGCACCACTACCAGACCAACCGGAGCCCCCTCAAATGCCATCTTCTCTCTATGGCCTAAGGTAAATATATTCTAACTGCGTTGCTTGCCCACGTTCCCCCTTGTGCCCACATACCCCTTTGCAGCATGGTGTGCTTGCGGTTTTTTGGCCCCCATTTTTTGTCATATGTCAATAATCCATTGCCCCCCATTTTGCATTGCGCATTATTCAAAGTGAGATATGTAAGTAGACATTTATATGTACCTAGTTTGCTGTATTGTTTGCTCTGGCAGCGACAATGTTTCTGATTTAACTGCATTCTTCCTTGCAGCCAAAGAAGAAAAAAAAAGTGGATGGCCTTGTATCTAAATTTTTTTTTACATTGCAGTGAAAGACATCAAAAATCGATGGCGTTCTGTCCGCGATCGCTTCAAGAAACACGAGAAGGACTGTGAGAAAAGTGGCTCTTCCCCATCAAAGAAGAAATGTCCACGCGGCGACGAACTGGCGTTCCTAAGAAGCGGAAGACAATTGCAACCGTAAGGTTAATTCTTCGCACCCCTACCTCATTGGCAACCTAAAAATTGTTGTCCTCCTCTAAATATTTCTTGTTTTATCTTACACAGAACCAGTGGTAACGTGCAGCCGTCCCAATCCGCGAGCCAAAAGCCTTCGCAAGAATTGTCCGATCAGGCCTCACAATTGTCCGCTGATACCGAAATAATAGAAGGCACCCCAACCTTGGACGACAGCCGACTAAGCACACCTGATTTGGACCCCATTTCTTGTACCCCAGAAGTGGCGGGACAAACAGCGTCGCGCAGCAGTAGTACTGGTAGCAGGACAGGGAGCAACCGTGAGCCCAGTTCCGAGCGGTCCGGTCGTAGCGTTGCTGCTCGACCCCGGAAAAAAAAAATCAGCCTGATGCAGCCAAAGAAGCACTGGCAAAGTTGCGCCGCGCTGACACCGCGGATCAGTGGGATACGATGGGTGCGGCAGTGGCGGCACGCATTCGTGAATTATCCTCAGAGCGTCAGTGGGCAATTGCTCCCGTTATTTATGCTGCTCTGGAGGCTCTGCTCTTTGCGTCTCCACGGCCTATCGCCGACTCTTGCGATATCCTAAAGGCAATGAAAAATGTGGCCTTTGCTGTCCAGCCGCCCACACGAATATTGTTTCCATCGCAATCTTGCCCTGACCAACCGGACAGGGTTTCTAGGACACCTGGCTATCCCATCCAGTATGTCTCACACGATAGTGGTTTCACGGACACCATGACGGCCGGTTCCCCATCACAACCATCGTTCATGTCACTGATGAACAGCCCTTTGACCCAAACAGCACAACACGCTACCTCAGTATTGTATTCACCACCGGGCAGTTCGCAAACAGGAAGTGGTGAAGGCATGTACAGGAGTTATACGACACTGCAGTGACCACACAGTCATTGGGGGATCACTGCAATGTCGTGTGATTGATACATGCCGTTTGCATCTTATCAACAGCCCTAATCATGTGGAACACTGCATGGAATTGCCGGGTGTCCCAGGAACTTTTCTGGATGGTCAGGAGGAAGATTGTTCAAAAACTGTAGGGGCCTGAAGCGGTGCTCCCTGGTCTGCTACTACAAGCCAAAATTCTACACATTCCTTTCTTTCAGTATCATTACTGTGACAATTGTTTTTTTAATAAAACTGTACTGGAAGGAATGTATTGTGTATGTAAATTATGCCCTCTGGGTGCCTTATTTACTACATATCGTCTGGCTGCTAGCTGGATGGCTGTCCTCCAAGGTTGGGGTATGATTATTCTCGAAGTCCATGAAATCTGTTATTTATTATTTTGTTCTATGTACATTCCATTGCATTGCTACTTGAGACAAATGTTGGGATTTCCCCCAGAGATACCCCAATCAGGAAATAGGAGTAGTCAGTGTGCCTGAAGTAAAATAATTTTTGTTCTTTCATTTGTGGCTTGCATACTCACATCTTTGTGCGCCCATCTAAGAGAGGCAAGATTGCCAATAAAGATTGGTGAGAAATTGAACTGCTCAGGGAATTGTTATGCCAACAACAATTTTATTATTAAGTAACCTGTTTAACAAATTTGAAAATCATAGAAGTAGCACACTATGAAGCAAAAATGTTTTCTGTGTATTTTTGTAAATGTCATGGCATTCAGCGGTAAATGGTTCGATAAACATATTTTTTGTTCACTTCTGGTCTTCTGCGTTCTTCTGGAGTTGGTCGTCGGGGATCAAACTGCAATTAGGGCTGCACACCACCGACACAGGAGTACTGCCATGGCACGGCGCCTTCGGGACTAAGGAAGTAGTCAGTGAAGTGTCCGCGTACCTGCAAAGCGCTAGCAGCCGGGCGACCAGCACTCCAGTTGATGGCCGTGTCAAAGGCGGGTTCGAGTTCTTCAACATCTACCTCGGGGTGATATTCCCGGAGATAGTTGTGAAGAACACAACATGCCTTGACAAGGTCATCAACTGTGGTAGGGTCTACCATCAGGGTAGTCCCTAGAACTCTCCACTGACTGACCATAATCCCAAAGGCACACTCAACCGCGCCTAGGCAGTTTGGAAATTTGGCAACAGATTGAAAGCCTGCTGTGACACGGTGCCAAGTCTCCTCGGATGGTGAAGGCATCACAATGGACTGCAACTTCTGCCAGATGGCGCTGCATGTGCACCTCCCAATTTCAGTGATGGTTGATTTACCAACCCGAAATTGGAGATGCAGGGATGCATAGCTCTCTCCTGTGGCCAGAAAGCTGAAAAGGAAGCAGAGAAAAAGGGGGAAAAGATTAGTACAATAAAAAGAGCCAAATTAGTACTTCACATAAATATCCACAGAATTGATGTGCTGCACACTACCAGCATTTTCTGTCAATGGAAACATGTGGCCAAATTAGTGGCTCACCGATACTATCTGCATTCCCTTAGAAGGAAGCATTTGGGCATTTGAATAAAGACTTGACTATATCTCCATTTTTCCTCTGCCTTTCTCCCCATCGTTATCTTTGTTGTAGATGGGGAGAGAGAATTAGGAAAAAAATAATTTACCTGCACCCTTCGGGTGCTCAATGTTGCTTTGCGAGGTAGGTGCTAACTGTTGCGGGTTTTTTGGATTCTCCCTCCGGCCGGCCGGCTCTGAGATCGTGTGGCCGCAGGGGTCTGTTGGTCTGCTGTCAGATGATTGGGTACAGATGCACTCCTGCACGACAGTGTGCGGTCTTTCCAGACATTGTTGCTTCGGAGGGAAGTCATGTCGTCGGGACCCACATACATATGGGTATCAAGCAACTATGCATGTCCGAATCATTCGCTGCAGGATTCACCACACAGTTCCCGCACATTGCGGCTTGCATATCATTGCAGACAAAAGTATGCAGTACAATGTAGATGTCCGTGCTTTGTCTGCGCTAAAGCGCAATACGCTAACAAGCAATTTATATGAAAGTGAACTGTTTCATATAAAACAACAACCAATACTCACAGCGGGAGCTGACTCGTGCACCGGAAGAGTACTCCAAGGACTCACCCGGACGCACATGAACGAGTCAGAACTGGCAACAACAGTGAGTCAGTAGAGCACTCCGCAGGGGCTCCGATTCTGTCTCGCTCCCAGAATGATCCGCGCAGCCCATCATGGTTGAAATGCTATGTCTGCGGAATTCCTGTGGAAACTTGCGACATGGAAATTCAACCAGTCTGCAGGCGGACTCAATCTATAACTAATTGTTAAAAAAAAATATAAAGGTTACATACTGAAGGGTGATGAACAGCCTTTCCTCTGCAGTGATCGCTTTGCGCATCATGGTGTCCTGAAATGTGAGAACCCAGCGTACCAGCTCCAGAAGACGCTCGAAAGCCTCCATCGGTAGGCGACAGAACTGAACGAACTTCTCCGGATGGCTAGAGAGAGAGAGAGAGGGGGGGTGGAACAGAGAGAGAGAGGGGGGGGGCAGAGACAGAGGTGGGGGGGGAGAGAGAGAGAGGTGGGGGGGAGAGAGAGAGAGAGAGGTGGGGGGGAGAGAGAGAGAGAGGTGGGGGGGAGAGAGAGAGAGAGAGGTGGGGGGGAGAGAGAGAGAGAGAGGTGGGGGGGAGAGAGAGAGAGAGAGGTGGGGGGGAGAGAGAGAGAGAGAGGTGGGGGGAGAGAGAGAGAGAGAGAGGTGGGGGGGAGAGAGAGAGAGAGAGGTGGGGGGGAGAGAGAGAGAGAGAGGTGGGGGGGAGAGAGAGAGAGAGAGGTGGGGGGGAGAGAGAGAGGTGGGGGGGAGAGAGAGAGAGGTGGGGGGGAGAGAGAGAGAGAGGTGGGGGGGAAAGAGAGAGAGAGGTGGGGGGGAAAGAGAGAGAGAGGTGGGGGGGAAAGAGAGAGAGAGGTGGGGGGGAAAGAGAGAGAGAGGTGGGGGGAAAGAGAGAGAGAGGTGGGGGGAAAGAGAGAGAGAGGTGGGGGGAAAGAGAGACAGAGGTGGGGGGAAAGAGAGACAGAGGTGGGGGGGAAAGAGAGAGAGAGGGGGGGGAACAGAGAGAGAGAGGGGGGGGAACAGAGAGAGAGAGGGGGGGGAACAGAGAGAGAGAGGGGGGGAACAGAGAGAGAGAGGGGGGGGAACAGAGAGAGAGAGGGGGGAACAGAGAGAGAGAGGGGGGAAACAGAGAGAGGGAGGGGGGAAACAGAGAGAGGGAGGGGGGAAACAGAGAGAGGGAGGGGGGAAACAGAGAGAGGGAGGGGGGAAACAGAGAGAGAGGGGGGAAACAGAGAGAGAGAGGGGGGAAACAGAGAGAGGGAGGGGGGAAACAGAGAGAGGGGGGGAAACAGAGAGAGAGCGGGAAACAGAGGGAGAGAGGGAGAGGGGGGAAACAGAGAGAGAGAGAGAGAGAGAGAGGGGGGGAACAGAGAGAGAGGGGGGGCAGAGAGAGAGAGCGGGGGGCGGGAACAGAGAGAGGGAGAGGGGGGAAACAGAGAGAGGGAGAGAGAGAGATAGAGACGAGACAAAGAGAGAAAGAGAGACAAAAAGAGAGAGAGAGATTTAATTACAGTACTGTTTGTGTAGCAGCGAACTTAATTTCGTGCCATACTAGCCGTACTTTTTCAAATCCTGGAAAAGACTTGCAAAGTGCCCCTTTGTCCCCCTTTCGCTCAGCAGGGGATGGACCCAATAGCGATGACAGGATGCACGTGCGGTCTGCAAGATGAAAGTTTCAGCAAGAGATTAGGCCACAATTGAACATAAGCGCACAGTACCACACATAATCATTTGGAACTACTATCACAAGTTAAGCAAGTGAAACACACATTTTCATATCGCATATAGCTCACCTTTTTGGATTTTTCAGCCTGCATGAGTACTAAGTATAAGCAATTGTCGCCTATAAGCTTTACGCAGCCATAGTCTACGCCCGCTTTCCATCTTGCAACAGCAAAAGTGAATCAGCCACGTCCTGCAACCACGAAAACCAAGCTCTGGTGCTTTTCCGTCACAGAGCAAGGGGTCTGGGATGTGCCTTTTTGCCACAGGGTGTTCCCACTTCCTTTCCTGTGGTGGGCAGGGATCATGACATCACAGGAAACAGTTTATTAGTCAAAATCAGCAACAAGAAATCCGCAAGAAAATATGCGACAATCCTGTTAATTCCGCAGCGTTTTTTTCCACAGCACTTTTCTGGCGGATTTGGGTGCGGTAAAACCGCTGGAAAATACGCGTATAAAACCGCATTAAAATGAAGGCGCCAAGTGCGTAATTGCCGCAGATGCGGCTGGGTTGCGGCAAATCCGCAACCGTTAAACCGCAAGACGTCCGCTGGAAATCCACCCTGTGTGAACCCAGCCTAAGGGTAAAAAGTGAGGAGAGTGGGAGGGATGGCACATTCTGCAGAAGGACGTCGGTATATGCAGTCTGAGGATAATCTAACTCTAATAAATTAACTCGGGTGAAGCCAGGTGTATCAGCTAGTCGAATATAAAAAAGCCTACGGCCTTTTTCTTGCTCCACACTTTGATCACTTAGCCTGACCTTTGATGGATGATTTTGGGGTCATTAGATTTGTTACATCTTTACCACCGCCGTAAAATCATAAAATCTGAGTTTGATACATTGAGTGAGCTGACAGGCCAGGTCAAAATTCCTATGTTAAGTCTAGCGGCACGGTTGTGCTTCAGCCAACAGCGCCGCTAAGGAGAGTCAAGTGCTGCTAAGCGATGCTCATATCAATGTGGAAGGCAAGTGCTAAGAAATAAACAGTGTAAGGTGACAAGAGAACCTGGTGGCAACAAAACAAGCCGAAACCTCTGTCACCCAGAATGTGGGTGTGAGCGGGGGTGTATGTTAAAACAAATACTACTTTGGTAGTACACATGTTTGTGCAAGGAGGCTCCTGAGAAAGCCAGTTATCCCAGCCACTGTGCGCACAGTCACCACAGAGGGCACTCACCCTCAGCTCCACACAAACTTTTGTTCTTTTGTACAATCCAGACAGCTCCCCGCACAGAACAGGCCTCCACTGTGCCCGCACTACACCACACTGTGCCTGCAACACAATGGGCACAAAGCCCTAGCCAGGGCCGTACACTACACACCAGCCGCAGGACCAACACTGCAGATTACTGGAGACCATCAGACAGGGCACCAAGATATGCTGCAGCGGCTACTTCTGGGGGAGGTGTGTGTGTGTGTGTGTGTGTGGGGGGGGGGGGGGGGGGTCACATGACAACTACTAATACAAGTCCGTGAGAAGAGAAAGAGAGAGTCACATGACCAATGTCATCCACCAATAAACACAGTATACAGAGGGGGCAGATGTAGCAGAGCCGAGGTGGTTACTGCTGTGTGCACCAATTACATATTACAGGCTGAGCTATGACAAGCCAGATAGCATACGCACAGCACCCTCAGCTCTGCTATACCTGGTGCAGCAAAGCGAAAGTGTTCAAGGAATTGTTTACAGTCAGGGTTGTTGACATGCAATAATATGTAAGACTACTATGTGGTGCTCGAGTAAATTTCCTTTCTCCTCCCTGTATGTTTAGTCCCATTTTTTATGCACTAAACATGCAGGGAAGGAATTACCACTTCCTGCTGAGACGTGCCAGCCCCCTGCACGTCTAAAGCAGTGAGTGGCTGGCGGGATCAGGTGACCGCCGAGTACTTAAACTAGTGCTGCCCGCGGCTCGCCTTAGACGCATGCTGGCAGAGATTAGGGAAAGATCTGCTGCTGAGATAGGGCAAGTGTTAGAGTTGGGATCCTGTCTTCATGAACCCAAAAGTCCTTCTTAGGGCTACTCCTCATTGTGTGCATTACTTTTTTGGCTGGCTGGGAGCAGTAGTGCATCATTTTTTTCTGGGCCAGTGCAGAGTATCTCAAATCTCCCATTCGCTGTGTGCGGTAAATTCGCCGCAGCTCTCATCACTATAGAGAAGGTTAATTTTTTCTGGGCCTGTGCAGAGTATCTCACATCTCCCATTCTCTGTGTGCAGTGAATCCGCCGTAGTTCTCATCGCTATAGAGTGGGTTAATTTTTGTTGGGCCTGTGCAGAGTATCTCACATCTCCCATTCGCTGTGTGTGGTGAATTAGCCCCAATTCTCGGCACTATACAGTTGGTTAATATTTTATGGCACTGCATACAGCCTCTGTTATCTACAAGTCTCTGTGAGTGGTAAATTACCCCTAGGTATCAGTGCAATACAGCGGTTTAATTTTTTCTGTCACAGCATAGAGCCTCTGGTATCTACAAGTCTCTGTGTGCAGTGAGTTAGCCCCAGTTCTCAGTGCTATACAATGGGTTAATTTATTTGGGCCCTGCTCTATCCTTTATCCTACATGATGAAGAGTAGGGGTAAGGGTCGAGATCCTGGCTGGGGGGAATCAGAGTCTGCTGCTGAGGGATTAGTAGAGCGCTGCGTATCTCCGCTCCCCAGCTTCATCTCACATTTGGCAGGTCCGCATGGTAGACCATTATTACAAGCACAACAGTGCGATCATGTGCTGACGTGGATTGCGGAAAAGCGTCCAGCAATTTATCCAACACCCAGTCTTCCACGCAGTCCACTCATGCCGGCCAAGGGACTGCACCTCTGAATCCTCAGGCTACTCCTCCTTCCTTCCAGCCTGGTCACTCCAGGAAAAGGAGAGATTCTAAACAGGTATACTCCCAGGAACTGTTCTCGGGTCCCTGCCCTGAGTCGGAAAAAAATGTTCATCAGCCACCCGAGGAGTTTGTCGTTACCGATGCCCAAAATTTGGAACTTTCACAGAGTCAGGGTGATGAGGCTGGGGACTTCCGGCAACTGTTTTAAGAGCTTTTTGTGGATGAGGATGATGAGACACAGTTTTTTGTCAGTGAGGTTTTTGTTAGGGCAGTAAGTCTGAGGGAGGAGCGGACAGAGGATACAGAGGAAGAGCTGCTGGACGATGAGATGACTGACCCCACCTGGCTTGCTAAGCCTACTGAAGACAGGGCTACAGAGGGGGAGGCAAGTGCAGCAGCAGAACAGGATGGAAGAGGCAGTGGGGTGGCCAGGGGAAGAGGCAAGGCCAGAGCAAATAATCCTCCAACTGTTTCCCACAGCACCCCCTCGCGGCAAGCCTCTGTGCAGAGGGCTGGGTGTTCGAAGGTCTGGAGGTTTTTTAGTTAGAGCGCAGACGAACGACGAACTATGGTGTGCAACCTGTGCCACACTAAGATCAGCATGGGAGCCACTACTACTAACCTGACCACCACCAGCATGTGCAGTCATATGATGACCCCACGAGATACCACACAGATCCAACCCCCCTCCCAGGACAAAGGCATGAGTGCCTCCCAGCCTGCACCCACACCCTCCACCAATGTGTCCCAGCGCAGCGCTAACCCAATCGAAAGCGGAAATAGGCGGCCATCCACCTGCATGCACAATCTTTAAACATGCATATCACTAAACTACTCAGCCTGGAGATGCTGCCATACAGGCTAGTAGAAACAGATGCTTTCTGCAACATGATGGCGGCGGCGGTCCCTCGGTACTCAGTCCACAGTCGCCACTATTGTTCTAGCTGCGCCGTCCTCGCCCTACACCAGCATGTCTCACGCAACATAAACTGTGCCCTCACCAACGCGGTTACTGGGAAGGTCCACTTAACGACGGACACGGGGAAAAGTGCTGGCGGTCAAGGGCACTATATCTCCCTGATGGCACATTGGGTGAACTTGATGGAGGCTGGGACCGAGTCAGACCCTGGGACCGCTCATGTGCTACCCACACCGAGGATAGCGGGTTCTACCTCGGTGATGGTTTCTCCGGCGTATTATGCCACCTCCTCCAAAACGTCCCCTCCTCCTCTGCCACCTTCACCTCTCAATTAAGAAGTGTAAGCACATCGCCAGCAGTCGGTAGCGCGATGTGCAGCAGCACTGTGGTGGGGAAGCATCAGCAGGCTGTGCTAAATCTACTCAGCTTGGGTGACAAGAAGCACACAGCCCAAGAGCTGTTACAGGATTTGACAGAGCAGACCGATCTTTCGCTTTCGCCGCTGAACATCCAACCGGGCATGGACATGTGTGACAATGGGCGTAACCTGGTAGCGGCTCTGCAGCTTAGCAGCCTCACACACGTGCCATGCCAGGCCCACGTGTTCAATTTGGTGGTTCAGTGCTTTCCGAAAAGCTACCTCCACTTCTGCTCGGCAAGGTGCGCCGCGTGTGCGCACATCTCTGCAAGTCCAACATGGATGCTGCCACCCTCAGGACACTGCAACATCGCTTCCAGCTGCCAGAGCACCGACTGCTGTGCGACGTGCCCACGCGGTGGAAATCTACACTGCACATGCTGGCCAGGCTTTAGGAGCAGCGTAGAGCCATTGTAGAATACCAGCAACATGGCCGTTGAGGTGGTATTCAGCCACCCCATTTCTTCACAGAGGAGTGGGCATGGATGGCAGACAACTGTCAAGTCCTAAGAAACTTTGAGAAGTCTACCCAAATGAGCGGCGATCATGAGAGTCACCCTGCTAGTGAGGACAGCGGCGTGTTGTGTACTGTCACTCTGGCACACATGGCTGACTTCATGCTAGACTGTCTTTCCCGTGACCCTCACGTTAGATGCATTCTGGCCAACACAGATTACTTGGTTTTCACCCTTCTTGACCCATGGTATAATGAGAACTCCTCCACTCTCATTCCCGAAGAGGAAAGGAGTACGAGACTGATGCAATACCCCAAGGCCCTGGTGGAAACGCTAATGCTAAAGTTCCTATCTGACAGCGGTAGCGGTAGGAGACGTAGTTCAGAGGGCCAACTAGCAGGGAAGGAGCGGGGATCAAGCAGCGTGTCCAGCGCAGGCAGGGGAACAATCTCCAAGGCCTTTGTCAGTTTTATGGCTCCTCTGCCAGACTGTTACCACTCCCCCAGTGACCCAGTCTAGGCTGAGTCGGAGGGAACACTGTAAAAAGATGTTGAGGGAGTACATAGCTGACCGTACGAACGTCCTCCGTGATCCCTCTGCTCAATTTAAATATTGGGTGTCAAAGCTGGACATGTGGCACGAACTAGTGCTGTACACCTTGGAAGTGCTGGCCTGCCCTGCCGCTAGCATCTTGTCAGAGAGGGTGTTTAGTGCTGCTGGGGGGATCATCACGGATAAGCGTACCCACCTGTCAACTGACAGCGCCGACAGGCTTACAATCATTAAGATGAACAAAGGCTGGATTTCCCCAGACTTCTCTTCTCCACTGGTGGAAAGCAGCGGAACATAAAGATTCTTTCATATGGAACCATATGCAACCATGCACCCTCTATCACCCCAAAAAAGGGAACAAGTTGCTGGGTCTATCCCTCTGTGATCTTCCTCCTTCTCCAAACCCAGCATGGCAGCACGGTGAACAGTTAATTTTTCAGAGGGCCTAAGGGCTCTGTTAAAACAAATTTTTTCGGAGGGCTGCCCCCAGGCTCTGCTATCAAATTTAGCAACTACGAGTTCTATCTTTAAAAAATGTTTCTAGGTTTCACCTGCACCCTGGGTAAACCAATTTTTCATGGGTACACCTGTACTCTTGGTACACAAATTTTTCCAGACTTCGCCTATGCTCAGAGCACACCAATTTTTCAGGGCTTTGTCCAAACTGATAGCAAACTAATTTTTCTGGTATTCGCCTATACTCACAGCAAACCAATTTTTCAGACCTTCGCCTATACTGATAGCAAAACAAATTTTCCGGGCTTCGCCTACACTCTTAGTAAATACATTTTTCAGGTGTTCGCCTATACTGTTAGTACACCAATTTTTCAGTGATTCACCTATACTCTTGGTACACCAATATTTACGGGACTCGGCTACACTCTTGGTACAGAAATGTATCCGGGGTTCGCCTATACTCTTGCTACAGAAAGGTTTTAGGGGTTCGCCTACACTCTTCCTACAGAAATGTTTCAGGGGTTTGCCTATACACTTGCTGCAGAAATGTTTCAGGGGTTCGCCTATACTCTTTCTACAGAAATGTTTGAGGGGTTCGCTTATACACCTGCTACAGGAAGGTTTGAGGGGTTCACCTATACACTTGCTACAGGAAGGTTTGAGGGGTTTGCCTATACACTTGCTACAGAAATGTTTCAGGTGTTTGCCTATACACTCCAGCTACAGAAAGGCTTCAGGGGTTCGCCTATACTCTTGCTACAGAAATGTTTCAGGGGTTCACCTATACTATTGCTACAGAAAGTTTTGATGGGTTCGCCTATACTCTTGCTACAGAAATGTTTCAGGGGTTTGCCTATACTATTGCTACAGAAAGTTTTGAGGGGTTCGCCTATACTCTTGCTGCAGAAATGTTTCAGGGGTTCACCTATACTGTTGCTACAGAAATGTTTCACGGTTTCGCCTATACTCTTGCTACAGAAATGTTTCAAGGGTTCGCCTATACTGTGGGTGCACAAAAGTTTTCCAGCACGGTGTTCAGCTATCTGACACATACACTGAATGAATTGTGTGTGCACACAAGGGTTTCCCATAGCGGTGTTCAGCTATCTGACACATACACTGAATGAATTGTGTGGGTACACATGGGTTTTCCATAGAAATGTAACTGACGGCACATTGGGTCACCCAGATGGAGGCTTGGACCGAGTCTAACCCTGGGCCCGCTCACGTGCTTCCTACACAGAGGATTGCGGGTCCTACCTCGGTCAAGCTTTCTCGGGCTTATTATGCCACCTCCTCCTCCTGCTTGGGGTCTGGGGATCAGCGCTGGTCAACATGTATTTGCTCTCGTATTACCAGTTATCTGAGACACTAGTTTGGACCAATCAAAAGAAGCGTAATTGTATTAATGAGCTGTTTACAGCAGTACTAGCATCTGAGTCCGCTTTATGCCCACCATTGTTGAGGGTGTGGGTAGAGGCCAAGGTCCTGGGCGGGGTGCAACTCTGCCATGTTTGAGCACTCTAATTTCTTCATACTTAATACTGTCAATGGGTTTCAGGGGTTCGCTTATCCTGTGGGTGCACAAAGGTTTTCCATAGCGGTGTTCAGTTATCTGACACATACACTGAATGAATTGTGTGGGTACACATGGGTTTTCCATAGCTATGTAACTCACGGCACATTAGGTCACAGAAGGTGGAGGCTGGGATCGAGTCTGACCCTGGGCCCGCTCACGTGCTTCCCACACAGAGGATTGCGGGTCCTACCTCGGTCACGGTCTCTCAGGCTTATTATGCCACCTCCTTCTCCTGCTTGGGGTCTGGGGATCAGCTCTGGTCAACATGTATTTGCTCTCACATTACCACAGTTATCTGAGACACTGGCTTGGACCAATCAAAAGAAGCGTAATTTAATTAATGAGACGTTCACAGCAGTAGAAGCATCCGAGTCTGCTTTCTGCCGACGTTTGTTATGCCTAGTAGTGCGCACTAGGCTTCCGCAAGCATCCCAGCTGTATAACAGGTCAACTCATTGTACACTGGCTGTTTTTGGTTGTCCGCTGACGTATTATGCCCTGAGTGGTAAACAGCGAGATTGGTTTAGGTGTGATAAACGCACGTGTCCCTGGGGGTCAGCGCTGGTCGGCATGCATTATTTTTCTTGTTTCGTGTTACCACAGTTATCCGAGATACTGCATTGGAGCATTCAAAGGAAGTGTAACTGATTTAATGAAACTTTCACAGGGTCACTGTATACCTGTGGTGGCTACTTTTGCGACACCTCCTGCTTCAAACCAATCTTTGGTGTTAGTATGCGGTGCTGCATTGTGGAGATGTGTAGAAGTGCTAGCACCTGAGTGCCCTTTATGCCCATGTTTGCGGCTACTGACAATTTTGTGACAAAGGTAGCAAGGGATTGGAATTACATATGTTAATTTATCAACAATTCTCATCAGCATTGTGGGCTATCGCCCATAATTTCAGGGAGGGTCGCTGCCAGGCCCTGCCAACCCACTGCAGTGTGTGTCTCTGGTTCCTCCTCATCACAGATGTACTTATAAATAGACATGAGGGTGGTGTGGCTATCAAGCAAGCATGTGGTATGAGGGCAGTTGAACCATGCGCAGGGAAAATTTTGTGTGCACAGTGGATGAGGCTCGTGCGGGGGATTGGACAGCAATGCCAGCATGTAACCCAAGAGAAGAGGCAGTGGTGTCACCCGCAGGCGATGATTGTCCTTCATTGCACCTAGTGTGGTGCTTAGCTAAGATGTGCCAGTGCATGTGCCTTGCTGCTTATGGTCTGTCCCAAGTAAATTGTTAGGAGGGTGACCGCCAGGCTCTTGCCCACAATTTGGCTTAATAGTGCGACCTAAGAGCCTCAGATGCACCCATGCATGCTGCCCCTGCCTCTCCCTATCTGTTTTTTTTGTATTTCCATCATTGTCTGATGTTTTCAGGTGATTCACACAACCTCCCCTATGCGGAGCATGGGTCACCATAAAAAATGCTCGAGTCTCCCATTGACTTCCATGGGGTTCGTTACTCGAAAAGAGCTCTTGAGCATTATGAAAGGTTCGACTCAAGCAACGAGCACCTGTGCATTTTGGTGCTCGCTTATCCCTAATTAACATCTGAAAAATGACGAAGTCATACAGTTGATGTACTTTTAAGAGCACCTGAAAAATCTCTTCCGAACTCAAAGAACAATATATATAAAAGAAAGACTGTCAAGAAAGCAGGAAAAATAGTTTGTTTAAGATGAATACATAAAAAACAACTTGTAATGATTTATGGTTTAATTGCAACAGGCAAACAGTAGAGCCTTTCATAGGTTTATACATTTTTGAAGGTAAATTAAATAATGTTTTGGGCTTTTCTCGCTTACCATGGTGAAGTTCTTTCTCAATGAGTTTCATCTGCAATTGGAAAATTTTCTCCTCAAGTTTGCATATTGAGTGCTTCATCTTTTCACGCCTAGTGATCATGTAGCATAAGTTTCTTACCTGTAAACAGAAATTTTAAAAAGTAATAAATTAAAGTTGTATGCCTTAAAATAATTTAAATTAGGCATAATAAATTAAGTGCAGTACTTGAGGTAAACAAACAGTTTTAATCGTTTACATAGTAAAAGTATTAAGGTGATTTGTTGTTTAAGGGCGCCCACCCACTGGCGTTTTTTTTACCTGCGTTTGCGTTTTGCGTTTTTCCTGCACAGGCATAGAGATAACATGTGTTCCTGTCCACTGGCGTTTTTTTTTTGGTCCGTTGCGATTTTTAACATAGGAACTGTCAGTTGCATATGTGTCCTTATTTTTCTCTTAATGCACCCATGAATGTCAATAAAAATTAATGTAAAAGCCGCGAAAAGCCGCGAAAAACGCGCGGGAAAACGCGCCAAAAATGCGCCGAAAACGCTGCGTTTTTCACGCACGGAAATCGCAAACGCCAGTGGGTGGGCGCCCTAAGGATTATATTTAACCCTTTCCAATCCACTGTCTGACGTCTGAAGACATTATGATTTACAGCTATACAGCTGTGATGTTAAAAGACGTTCGTCAGGGTTCTCTTACTGTATATTGACAGCCACTCTGCTGTCGAAGCCTATCTAACTTGTCACTTCAAGCAATACTGGCTTTAACCAGCAGATAGCGCTGTTGTATAACAGCAGAATAAGAGTAAGCCACCTAGAAAAATCAGGACACAAATTGGATTGGAAAGGGTTAATCTTAAAGGGGTTGTTCAGCCGTGACAAGTACATGTAAGCACTTCTATATGGCCATTACAAAGCACTTTGTAATATACTATGTGCATTGTAAATGAGCCATACAGAAGATATATACTTACCTACAGGAGTGACCCCTCCCCCCCCCCTTCCCCATGTTGATGATCCCGTTGTCCCTGGTTACAACAAATTCTTTCTTCATTGTTCTTCTCTTGTCGGCCAGGCGCAGTTTTTCTCGTCAGGACGTGAACTTCAGGCATGTGCAGTAGCGCACGTCTCTTGCTTTGCGCAGTAGCAGTAGCAGTCAGCGGGCCGTGAACGTGCGTCTGTTGCTTCATGCATGTGCAGTGCATTCACTTCTGGGTTTTAGCTTCTAGAGTGTCTGCTGCTGTGAACTGTGAGGACCAGAAACAGCCCCTGCAGCGTCCGACAACTGTCCAGAGCTGAAATGGGGTGGGGGGTACTATTAATATTGCTGCCAGCATGGACAGACAGACAGACGAAGGAGAAGGGCTCACTATTACTACTTGGGCAACTACTGGGGGTCACTATTACTACTTGGGCCACTCTTGGGGTTCACTGCTACCACTTGGGCAACTATTGGGGGTCACTGTTGCTACTTGGGCAACTATTGGGGGTCACTGCTACTACTTGAGCCACTATTGGGGGGTCACTGTTACTACTTGGGCCACTATTGGGGGTCACTGTTACTACTTGGGTCACTATTGGGGGTCACTGATACTGCTGGGGCAACTACTAGGGGTCACAATTACTGCTGGGGCAACTATTGGGGGTCACTATTATTGCTGGGGCAACTATTGAGGGTCACTGCTAGTGCTAGGGCAATTATTGGGGGTTACTATTATTGGTGGGGCAACTATTGCGGGTCGCTATCTGTCCTTCAACATAGATGTCGTTCAATAAGAAGCCTTATGAGGGAGCAACAAAAAAACTAAACTTTACTAAAGCAAAATTTGATCAGCTTAGAACTACTATCGGGACCACTTCCGGTTCCATCTCCATGGAGTAGGCATCCGGGAGAATGAGCTCCAGTGTCTCTGCTCCAACGAAAATCTAATTTGAGCTGCTGTCGGCTCCCTGCACTGCTCCTCCCCTCAGCTATAGTAGTGGGACTTGAGGAGGTAGTGGTGACAGGACCCAAACAGGGGCATTACATTATACTGCAGGAGTGATCAAAGCATCGCTGGCTGTGCTCCCCCTGGGGACTAAAAGAAAGTGTAAAAATAAAAACAATAAAGGTTTATTAATTAACTTTTAAAAAAGTGATAAAAGTAAGAAAAAAAAAAAAAAAACTTTTGCCATATTTGCAATAAAAATCTAAATAATAAAGCAAAAATACGTGTTTGGTATCGCTGCGTCCGTAAAAGTCCGATCTATTAAAGGAATGCATTATTTACTTCACACGGTGAACAACATCCGAAAAAAGAAATTAAGAACGCCAGAAATGCGCTTTTTTGGTCACCTATAACCAAGAAAAAAATGTAATAAAAAGCGATCAAAAAGTTGTTTGTATTCAAAAATGGTACCATTGGAAATGATAGAACATATTGCACAAAATTACATAACTATGTCGACAGAATAAAAATAAAAGTAATTGATCACGAAAATGGAGACAAATTAATTAAAAAAATTAAATATCTTTAAAAAATACAAGTAGTACAGCAAAAAAAAAACTATAAAAGTTTGGTATCATACTGATCCATAGAATAAAGTTATCTGGTCATTTTTGTTGCAGTTAGTGCGCCGTGGAAATAGGATGCACAGAAAGATGGCGGAATGTAATTTTTTTCCATTTCTCTCCACTTAGAACTTTTATAATAAATAAAGAATCTATCTCAAAATGGCCTCTAGACACAAAATGGAGCATTATAAGATGTAAATAAGCTTGTACATAGTAAAACAATAATTCAAAGCAGAAATAAGTTTAGAGCAGGAGGTATGGTACAGTGTCTCATGACATCTGTTTTTATCTTTTCCAAGAAAAAAACAAGTCTGGGTGCCAGATGTACAACGGTTATCAGAAAAAGGTTCCCCCGCGCCATGAGGTTTGGATGAAGAACTGATTGTGCTAACAAGACGCTGTGGCCATCTAAAATCACAAGGGAAAGAAACCAGATAACGCTGGGAAAACAGATATTTGAAGGACATTTCATATATTCTCTGAACAATGCATGACTCATAATTTCTAACTAACTGAATGAGATTAACGCTGTGAAGAATGACCCATTCCTTTCCTGTATAAAAACTCTACGTATTAATAAACGCTCAGAGTACGGCGCGCCTCCTTACAGAGAGAGTCACCTGTTACCTGCCGTGGCTTTCTCTACGTATCTGAGGAAACTAATAACTGTCTCAGTGTTTAGTTCTTGGTTTCTGGGATGCATCCAGGTACGGACGAATTTGGGCCTCAAGACCTGAAAGGTTATGTGACCGTGCAGCGGTCCTTAACAGTACAACAAATAGTACTATTGAAAAATACAGCTCATCCTGCAAAAAACAAGCCCTCATACAGTGACGTTGATGGATAAATAAAGGAGTTACGATTTTTTTTAAATGAAGGAGGAAAAAATGAAAATAAAAAAAGCAAAACAGCTTCGTCACTAAGGGTGCGTTCACACAAGCGTATTTTTGTGCGTACATACGCACGCACAAAATCACGCTTCTATTTGCAACAATGCATTCCTTATGGTGTGTGCACATGTCCTATCTTTGCGGGTTCGTGCCTGAAAAGATAGGACATGCGTGCACCATAGGGAATGCACGCATTGTTTTCAATGGAACCGCGGCTGCTGCCGGCGGCTCCATTGAAAACAATGGTCTGCCGGCTCCCTGCATTCTTTTTCAGGGAAGGGCTTTACATATAAGAAAAATTTAGTGTAAAAAAAAAAAAACCCCAGCCAATCACATTCAGCTCTTTCAGCAGGCGGGGATTTTAAATCCCCGCCTGCTGATAGACCAGCATTACAGTGCAGGGGACAGCAGGAGAAGACGCGGCTGTGCCCACGTAGCTGAAGGGAGGCGAGTATCTATTTTTTTTTGTTTTTTAAACCATTTTTACTTGATTTTCAGGGAAGGGCTTATATTCAAAGCCCTTCCCTGAAATCAATTGCCAGCAGCAGAATCCTCTACCGCAGCTGATATGTGTGACAGCTGCGGTAGAGAATGAAAGAATTCCTCGGCTGCATCTGCCACAGATGTGGCAGATGTAACAGCAGGGAATTCTTTTAACTAGCAGGGATGAAGGAAACATCTGCCGCATGCAGATATGTTCTTCATCCCCGCGGGGACATAGCAGCGGCTGACAGGTAAGTAATTTTTTTTTACACTACTTTTAATTATGAAGCCCCTCCCTGAAAAGCCATTTACGGCTGCCAGAGCTCAGCGGCGATTTCTGCCGCTGTCCCCAGCTCTGCACTGATGTTTTGAGCTATCAGCAGCCGGGGATTTAAAATCCCCACCTGCTAGTAGCTCTGATTGTGATTGGCTGAAGCGCTGAGCCAATCACAATTAGAGATACCAGCAGGCGGGGATTTTAACCCCTTAGTGACGAAGCCTGTTTGCGCCTTAGTGACGGAGCCAAATTTTGGAAATCTGACATGCGACGTTCAACGTAGCATAACTCCGTAAAGGCTTTACATATCCAAGTGATTCTGACATTGTTTTTTCGCCACATGTTGTACTTCATTTTGGTTGTAAAAAGAGACCGATATAATTTGTGTATATTTATTAAAAGCGCCAAAATTGGGAAAATTTTGAAAAAATTGTCATTTTTTCACATTTTCAACTGTAATATCTCAAATATGTCCAAACATACTGTACAAATTTTTTATAAGATATATATTTCCATCTGTTTACTTTATTCTGAATGCACATTTGAAAAACTTTTGTTTTTTTAACAATTTAGAGGACATACAAATTTAACATTACTTTTCAGCATTTTGAGGAACACTTTGTTTTCCTGCACCAAGCCAAGTTTGCAAAGGCTCATTAGTGTCAGAATAATAGATACCCCCCCCCAAATGACCCCATTTTAAAAACTACACCCCTTAATGTATCCACTGAGGGGTGTCATGAGTATTTTGACCCCACCAGTTTTTTTTTTCAGGAATTAAATTTAGAGGAGAAAAAATAAAATTTCATATTTTTGCAAATATGTCATTTTAAAGACATATTTTTTTCCTATAGTGCCCATGAAAATGAGGATTTACACCACAAAATGGATACCCCTGTTTCTCCCGTGCTCAGAGACATACCCATCATGGCCCTAATCTTATGTCTGGATGCACAACGGGTCCCAAAACGAAAGGAGTAGTCGGTGTATTTCAGAACATAAATTTTGCTTGAAGGCATTTTAGGCCCCATGGCACATTTGTAGAGCTCTTCAGCTGCCAAAACCAAAGAGAACCCCCACAAGTGACCCCATTTTGAAAACTACACCCCTTAACGAATTTATCTAGGGGTGTACTGCCCATTTTGACCCCACAGTTTTTGAATGAATTCAAGCAAAGCAAAAGGAAAAAAATGTGATTTTCGTTTTTTTGGCAATTCTGTCATTTTAAAAACTGCTTTTTTTGTACAGCACACACATGAATGAAGACTTGCACCCCAAAATAGATACCCCTGTTTGTCCCGTGTTCAGAGACATACCCATTGTGGCCCTAATCTTTTGTCTGGATGCACAACGAGGCCCAAAATGAAAGGAGTAGTCGGTGGATTTCAGAACAGAAATTTAGCATGAAGGTGATTTAGGCCCCATTTTTTTGGCAGTTGTATCAATTTAAAAACTGTTTTTTTTTGTACAGCACACATAGGGATGAAGACTTTCACCTCAAAATGGATACCCCCATTTGTCCCGTGTTCAGAACCTTAACCCTTATGGCCCTAATCTACTTAAAGGACACATGGCTTGGCCTAAAATAGAAGGAGCACCTGTTGAATTTCAGGGTACAACGGAATAAATTCCAGGCCCCATTGCCCACTTACAGAGCCATTGAGCGGCCAAAACGATAAAGAACCTCCACAAATGACCCCATTTTAAAAACTAGACCCCTTAACGAATTCATCTAGGGGTGTACTGCGTATTTTGACCCCACCGTATTTGAATAAATCTAAGCAAAGCAGAAGGAAAAAATTACGATTTTCATTTTTTTGGCAATTTTGTCAATTTAAAAACTGTTTTTTTTGTACAGTGTACGTAGAAATGAAGACATTCACCCCAAAATGGATACTCCCGTTTGTCCCGTGTTCAAAAACATACCCATTGTGGCCCTAATCTACTTAAAGGACACATGGCTAGGCCCATAATGGAGGGAACACCCGTTGGATTTCAGGGCAGAACTGAATAAATTACAGGCCCCATTGCCCACTTGTATGGAATAAAAATTGACACCTTAAAAAAATATCCCCTCCCCCACACACTCCGCACCCTTTTCGGCGATCCCTAAATCTTAGATAAAAGTATTAATGTGAACTGTGTAGTATTTCCGAAGACAGGGGTAATTACGGAGGCTGGTTGGGATGGGTACATGGGGCAATAAAACCGGGTATCCCCCCTCCTCGCATGCTTTTTGGGGGTATTTCGTGACCTCAGTAGCGGGTATGGGGTGTAAAAAGTGGTGTTCCATGAGTTTCCGTAAGCTTGCCGAGGTCCGGCGGTCTCACACAGAAGGCGCCCAACAAGCTGCTCCTGGAACTGCATGAAGGCAAGCGTTCCTGGGGCTTCTTGTAAATTACGGATTACAGGTAGTGGTCTGAATAACGCCGGGCTCACGCAGCCGTAGGCGGAATCCACTTGCGGAGGCCTGCAGCGGATCCCAGTTGTGAGCCCGGCTGTGACCTTGCATACGGCCGCGTAATGTACTGTGCATAACTGTCTACTCACATGGGCGGTCATGCGCTGTACTTTTTTTTTGTTTGCATTTCCCGCACTGTCGATTAGCGATGACGCTGGTACCCGCAGGCCGTATACAACGTAGTTGCGTATGGGCAGCAGGTATATTAGCGACCATGGAGCACAATGGGCTCTGTGTTGCGGATATCCGCGGTAAAATAGAACATGCTGTGTTCTCTTTTCTGCGAGTGGATTACACAATTCCGACCTGCTAATGTGAGCGGAATTGTGTAATCCAATGCGATTGATCTGCATATTACCGCGGATCAGACGCATGCGGAATCCGTAATTCCTATCCGGTCATGTGAGACCGGCCTAAGGTAGATCGCTACCTTTTAATCATGTGACCGGGGACCGCTCAACGAGGCCACCCGTCACTGCTCCAGGCTCTCGGCGACCATCGGTCGCCTGGGAGCAAGGAGATTTTAAATTTCC
Organism: Eleutherodactylus coqui; assembly: GCF_035609145.1. Taxonomy (NCBI): domain Eukaryota; kingdom Metazoa; phylum Chordata; class Amphibia; order Anura; family Eleutherodactylidae; genus Eleutherodactylus; species Eleutherodactylus coqui. The sequence goes on along the minus strand of NC_089838.1, from coordinate 55,875,311 downwards.
TTGGCTCCCCGACTCCTGCGCATGTGTCCGGTGTTTTGCCGGCGGTCGAATGTGCAGAATCCGGGAAAGTTCACGGAGGAATATCGCGTCGGGGTGAAATACGGAGGCCTCCGGTAAAAGTTTGATCTCCTCTCACCAATCGCATCGGTGAGGGGAGATGAACCTTCACCTTTTTTTTTACTTTTACGTGATCGCCATTATCCATTGGATAACGGCGAACACGTGATCAGGAACCGCTCACTGCGGCCCCCCGTGAAATCTCCAGGATCTCGGCTAAGTTTTGTAGCCAGGAGCAGGGAGATTTTAAATTATCACAGCTTTTGCGCATGCGCCTGCCATTGTGGCGACGGCGGCGTGCGCAGAAGCTGGGGTAAGGTCCGCGGATAAATCCGCGGGCCTTAGGTACGTCATTTCATCCTCCCTCATGGATATGATCCATGGGGGGAGATGAAACGCAAGCTTTTTTAACTTTTTAAAACTTTTTAAAACTTTTTTTTTTACTTTTTACCCTTTTTTTTTACTTTTTACACATTTTTTTTTTACTTTACATGATCACTGTCATCTATTGGATGACAGTGATCATGTCCCTGGTGACATCTCTCTGCTCCGGGCTACACATGGCAGCCCGGAGCAGAGGGATTTTAAATTTCCCGGGGCTCGAGCCCCTCTGTGCACGTGCCCGATGTCAATCATCGGGTGCGCATGCGCAGACGGGCACTTCGGGTCCCGGGACATCGGGACATCGCAGAGGACCTGAGGTGAGTATTTTCACCTCCCCTCATGGATCCGATCCATGAGGGGAGGTGAAACTTTACTTTTTTAAAACTTTTTAAAACTTTTTCGCGATCGCCGCTATCCAATGGATAGCGGCGATCGCGCACCCGGGGACCGCTGTGAGCTACCTTCAGAAGGCGGGAGCCAGGTGTTTTTAAATTTGCCGGGGGCTCCCGGGCTTCTGCGCGTGCGCGTGACGTCACCGTCTGGCGCGCATGCTCAGAAGGCTGGTGGCGGGTGCGGGAGGACCAGATCTTCAGCGGGCAGCTGGGAGAAGGCGGGTGAGTATTTTCAGCTACCCTGGTGGATCCGATCCATCAGGGCAGCTGAATAACTAACTTTTTTCACTGTTTTATTTACTTTTTTGCGATCTACGCTATCCATTGGATAGCGCCGATCGCAATACCGGGGGAGACTGCCCGCATCCTGGGATGACAGCTCCATGCTGTCGGCTACCTGCGGGCACCGACAGCATGGAGCTGTCACGTCCTCAGGCAAGTGGGCATTAATCCACAGAGGATGCATAAACCTCTAGGATTAAAGCCCACTTGCTGAGGACGTAGTTTCCCGATGGGGCAGTTGTTAAGGGGTTAAATCCCCGGCTGGTGCTAGCTGAGAGCTACAGAACCGGGGACAGCGGCAGAAGTCGCCATTGAGCCTTGGCAGGTGAGTATTTATTTATTTTTTTCACTATTTTAAAAGTCTTTTCAGGGAAGGGCTTATGAGGGGTGAGTGGCCAGTGCACTTTAGTGAGAGGGATCATGATAGATTCAAATACTATTAAACAGTAATTAACAGTATTGTGTTGAGTAGGGCAAGTCATAGAAAACCTCGCAGCATAGTCTCAACCTGTGAAGTAAAAATTGTTAAATACAAGAATCAGGAATTTTTGTTTTAATGCCGCTAAGGAGCTAGCATTAGCTTTCAAGTGGCGGTTTGAGTAATGTGAGATGACAAAGGACCTTAGGTATTTTCTGATGTATATCCTCTTCTTGGATCAGGATCCAATCTTCTCACCTTTTTTGGTTTATTTGGTGTGACTTGAGTCCAGTTTTCTGACTTTGGAAGGGCAGGTAAGGATATTGAGTCCTCTACTGTTGTCCAATCTGGGATTTGAATATGCAAGAGATCCAATTTGCTCAAGACCAAAGATAAGTCTTCTGGTGTTCGAAAAGTCCAGGTTCTATTGTAGCTTGATGTAGTCAAACCAAAGGGAAAAAGCCACTTGTATGGAATTTCTTTTTCTCTCAGAACTCGTGTGAGAGGTTGGAGTTGTCTTCGTAAATCAAGTGTAAGCTTTGAGAGATCCTGGAAGATTTGAATTTCTTTATCGTCATATTCAATCCTCTTCAAAAGTTTGGCTTTATGGAGAATTTCCTCTTTTATTTTGAAGCTCAGGAAACAGCAAAGAATATCCCTTGGTCTATCTGTACTTGATGATCTTGGTCTGAATACTCTGAGCTCTTTCCAAACCCAGGTCCGTATTTTCGTCTCTGTTCAGAAGATTATTGAATATCTGAGTTAAGGTGGTTGATATTTCTTTATCTGGGACAGACTCTGGAATCCCTCGAATCCGGAGGTTGTTGCGCCTGGAGCGATTTTCCAGGTCGTCAATATGCACTTTTTGGTGGTACAGTTCCTTATGGTTATGTATTAGGATTTCCTTCATCTTTTCAGAGTGATTAATTATTTTAGTACAGGAATCTTCAAGAGTGTAAACTCTGGTGTAGACTTCTTTAACATCCTTTCTGAGCTCCATTATTTCTTCTTTCACTGTCTCTGTAAACTCCTTGAAAAGATCTTTAATACAGTTCTTTGTCAGTAGTGCTCTGATATAATCCTTTAAGTCTGCATCATTGGTTATTTGTGAATCCTCTTCTAGGTCACTTTCTGAATTTAAGGATGAGGCCCTAGGCATTTTCTTTTCCTCTTCAAAAGGGACACTAGACTTGGTTTGTGAATATTCAGTAGATAGTTTTTTAGTTATTTTTTCGGTTTCCTGAGATTTTCTAGGTGTCTTTAAGTCTCTGTTGTTTTCTGGGTTTGAAAGTTTAGAGGGTTTTCCCATTTTGCCTGATCTGAATGTAACTATGCTGGGGGGGTTATAGTATTTTAGAGTGGTCACATTGTATTTTAGTTTATAGAATGAAGCAATAGTCACAGCTTTATGCGGGCTTGGAGAGTTGGTTGTCTGTATGAAATAGGATGACAATGCTAGGATTAGACTTGAGAAAGCAGGTTATATAAGTGGCTGATTGCAGTTAGGAGTGAGCAAAGAGAGTAGAGATTAACTGGGCATAATTATTGCCTGGTGCTTGATGCACGATGTAGATTTAATATAGGTAGGCTGTTTTTCAACATGCAGCTTCTCTGTGCAGAAATAGGGATATCATTAGAGATGAGCGAGCACCAAAATGCTCGGGTGCTCGTTGCTCTAGTCGAACTTTCCGCGATGCTCGAGAGTTCGTTTCGAGTAATGAACCCCATTGAAGTCAATGGGCGACTTGAGCATTTTTGTATATCACCCATGCTCCGCTAAGGTTTTCATTTGTGAAAATCTGGAAAACCCAAGAAAGTGAAGGAAACGACACAGATACGGATAGGGCAGGCAAGGGGCAACATGCTGAGCTGCATCTCAGGTTCCGAGGTCCCACTGTTAAGCCACAATAGCGGCAAGAGTGAGCCCCCCCCATCCCCAACAAGTTTTACTTCGGACAAACCCTCATTAGCAAGGCACACCTTAGCTAAGCACCAAACTACCTCCAACCAAGCAAAAGCACTGCCTGCGGGACACACCGCTGCCTCTTCTCCTGGGTTACATACTGCCCAACCCCCCCGCACAACCCTGCGTCCGCAGAGCACACAAAAGTGTCCCTGCGCAGCCTTCAGCTGCCCTCATGCCACACGCTGGCTGCATTGCCACACCACCCTCAAGTCTATTTATATATGCGTCTGCCATGAGGAGGAACCGGAGGCACACACTGGCAGGGCCAGGTAGCGACCATCTTTAAAAGGGGCGATAGCTCACAATGCTGTAGAGAATCAATGAGAAATTGACGTTCGATCTTCATTTCAATCCTGTGCCACCTCCGTCAGGAGCTGTAAACGTGGGCATGAGTTACATAGCTATGGGGAATTCATGTGCCCACACAGTATTCATTCTGTCTAGGTGTCGCATAACTCAATCGACACCGCAAGGGGAAAGCCATCTGCACTCTGCCCCCTACCCAAGTCAGTCAGTGTCTTTGTGCCAGACAGGTCAAACACCGCGATGGGAACTAAGTGTGCACCAACAACATAGGTGGGTCCTAGGCAACCCAAGACATGAACAATAAATAAATCAGAGTGGCCAAACATGGCAGACTTGCACCGCGCCGACGACATAGGCCTCGGCCCACAGCTTCAGCAATCGTAGGCATGAAGCGGACTTTGATGCTAGTTCATCTGCGATGGGCTCATTAAATCAGTTAGCTTTCCTTTCACCGCTCCAATGACTGGATTAGCAGGAAAAAGCTCCACAGCCCCAACCTGGCGTACTTGCACTTCCCCTGGGACATAGGCCTCAGCCTACACCCTCAACAAAAGCGGGCATGAAGCAGACTTCGATGCTAGTTCATCTGCGACGGGCTCAGTAAATCAGTTACCTTTCCTTTCACCGCTCCAATGACTGGATTAGCAGGAAAAAGCTCCACAGTCCCAACCTGGCGTACTTGCACTTCCCCCGGGACATAGGCCTCAGCCCACACCCTCAGCAAAAGTGGGCACGAAGCGGACTTCGATGCTAGTTCATCTGCGATGGGCTCAGTAAATCAGTTACGTTTTCTTTCCCCGCTCCAATGACTGGATTAGCCAGGAAAAAGTTGCACAGCCCCAACCTGGCGCAGTTGCAGTTCCCCCGGGACATAGGCCTCGGCCAACTGCTTCAGCAATCATAGGCAGGAAGCGGACTTTCACTGCACCCAGGACATAGGCCTCTGCACAAACCCTCAGCAATCGCGGACCTAGAGCGGACTCCAATGCTAGCGTAGCTGTGAACATCTCATTAGCACTGTATCGCTCCTCGTTTGTCCCAATGCAGTGCCCCGGATACCTGAGGTAACGCCTGGGGAAACACCTGTTAGGTATTATTTTAATTAAGTAAATGTAGGTGTGCACGCTTTGGGTGAGAGGTTGTAGTTACTATATATAGATCATGTTGCTGTATGTCTTGTATGCTTGACAAAGACTACTTTATTCTATGGTCGAAGCGTTGCTTATCTTTTGTGGACTTTTGGAATAAAGATGCTATTTAATATACACAACCAGCGGTAAGAAAACTCATTCCTCTGTGCTGCCAGTTACTATTTATACTATTTGGACTGTTGCCTGGGTGCCTGGGATCTGGCACTTGGTATCTTGACGTGCAGAAAGAAGGCAAATTTGATTCTTTTGCTTGAAATAGAAATTGGAGTATATCTCTGTGCTGCAGATCTATTCTTTGACATCTTAGGTTTTTTTCATAGTCACAGGCAGGTACAACTCCGCTATGGGAAGCCTGTGTCCACCCACAGCATGGGTGGCTCCCTGGAACCCACCGACGGTACATAAATAAATCCCATTGCAGTGCCCCGGATAGCTGAGCTAACGTGAGATAAAGTACAGGTTGGCTTCGGCCCACACTGCATGCCCTAGTCAGGCTGGGTTTTTTTCATATTGCCAGGCAGGTACAACTCCGCTATGGGAAGTCTGTGTGGACCCACAGCATGGGTGGGTCCCAGGAAGCCACCAACGGTACTTTAATAAATCCCATTGCAGTGCCCCGGATAGCTGAGGTAACGTGAGATAAAATACAGGCTGGCTTCGGCCCACACTGCATGCCCGAGTCAGTCTGGTTTTTTTTAATAGTCACAGGCAGGTACAACTGCACTATGGGAAGTCTGTGTGGACCCACAGCATGGGTGGGTCCCAGGAAGCCACAGACGTTACATAAATAAATCCCACTGCAGTGCCCCAAATAGCTGAGCTAACGTGAGATAAAGTACAGGTTGGCTTTGGCCCACACTGCATGCCCTAGTCAGTCTGGGTTTTTTTCATAGTGCCAGGCAGGTACAACTCCGCTATGGGAAGTCTGTGTGGACCCACAGCATGGGTGGGTCCAGGAAGCCACCGACGGTACATAAATAAATCCCATTGCAGTGCCCCGGATAGCTGAGGTAACGTGAGATAAAATACAGGTTGGCTTCGGCCCAAACTGCATGCCCTAGTCAAGCTATTTTTTTTGGGGGGGGGGCAGATATGTAGAACACCGCAATGGGAAAACTTAGTGCACCCATACTATGCACAGACCCCTGTAATATTCCTGTAACAAAGGTATAAACTGACCCCACTAATAGTTTATGTAGTTACAGTATAGACAGACCCCAGTAACATTTCCATAGCAGCAGTATAGGCAGCGCCCAGTAACATTTCAGTAGCAGCAGTATAGGCATAGCCCAGTATTAGTAACATTTCAGTAGTAACAGTATAGACAGACCCCAGTAACATTTCAGTAGCAGCAGTATAGGCAGAGCCCAGTATTAGTAACATTTCAGTAGTAACAGTATAGACAGATCCCCAGTAACATTTCTGTAGCAGCAGTATAGGCAGAGCCCAGTATTAGGTACATTTCAGTAGTAACAGTATAGACAGACCCCAGTAACATTTTAGTTGCAGAAGTATACGCAGACCCCAGAAACATTTATGTAGCAGCAGTATTGGCAGACCCCTGTAACATTTCTGCAGCTGAAGTATAGGTAGACCCCTGTAACGTTAATGCAGTTACGCTCCTCTCCTTTGGCCCAAACAAGTTTCTCCGATAACTGTGGTAACACGAGAGAAAATACATGATGCGCATTGCTGATCCCCTGACCCCAAGCGGGAGGAGGAGGTGGCATTACAAGGCCAAGACACCATGACCAGGACCCACTATAGTCTGTGTGGGAAGCACGTTAGCGGGCCCAGAGTCAGGCTCGGTTCCGCGCCTCCACCTTGAATTTTGCTTCAATGGGCAAAATCAAACCTTCAGATACGAATAAGAGCCAATGGACAAAAGTAAAGCCACAGAACAAAAGTGGAAGCGCCAACAGCTATGTGGAAAAGCTAGTATTTTCTGAGACAAGAGGGGCATTTGATAGCAATGAAAAGGATATTCTAGGTACTAAAAGTCTGAACTCCTCATCTCAATCAGAAATATGGAAAGGTTTCGTTCATATGTTTTCTGTTGACCATTTCAAAGTGTTAGCAATGCAAGTTTCTGGCTATACCACTCATCTTTGTCAGGAATTACCAAAGATGATCACAAGTAAAGGCTTCATCAATCAGTCCAAAATCAGCCCGGGAGTATGTGGATCTCAGCTGGCCTGTGTTAGGACCGGCAGCTCTCGGGGTCTCCACGTCCGCACCTCCGGTCTTATCACCCGAGCTGATTGGGTGCGGCGCAGGGGAACTCCGGTCTTGGTGAACTCCCCGGGCCATCGGGGTCCCGGACACTGGCTCCAGGCGCGTGCTCCTGGGCTCGGGGAGCGGCGCCTGGGTGGTCAGTTGCTGGAGATGCGGCGATGTAGTCCACGTTGCCATGACATCCTGAGTAGCAGCATCTGCACTTGCTGCTGGATGTCTGGGATCTGCACTTGCTGCCTTTTGCCTGGGTCTGGCTGCTGGCAGGCTCCCTGCCCCAATCAGCTGCTGGGGCGGGAGTTCTGACAGCATTTAAACGTGCCTGTTTCTCTCCTGCATTGCCAGTGTATGTTTGTCTCCAGGCTACACCTGCGTTATTCTTATCTGATTTCCCGTTGTGACCGTCTGCTTTTGGACCTGACTCTGACTTTGCCTGATTCCTGGTACCGCGTATTCTCCTGTTGCCGACCCGGACTTCCTGACTTGCCTCTGTGTCTGTTTGTCTCGGTATTTGTTTGTAAGTCTGACCCCCTGCCCCCGCTTCCAGAGTGAGTATAGGGACCGTCGCCCAGTTGTCGCCCTGGAGCCTAGCCCAGGGGGGCAAGTAGGTAGGGACAGGGGTTGCGGGTAGCTTTTAGGGACTTCCAGTACCCGAACCCCAGTACACTGACAGCCTGCTTCCACCAAGGATGTGTCTGCTGCTACTCTGTCCCCAGCCCTGCAGGGATGCTGTGTTCTATAGTCGGCTCTATTCCTACCTCAGCTGTACACTAAAATATGTAATTATTATTAGTACCAACAAGATGGAAGCCACTATTGCTCTACCGGTCGGCTGAATGCTTCAGCTAGGAATAATGGAATAGGACCCCAGTTGTATTTTGTTGGTTTTCGGAACTGTGGCCATGATTACGAGGGACGTCCGGGGGCATTCGTATTGTGCCGGTAGAGGTGAAATTCTTGGACCGGCGCAAGACGGACCAAAGCAAAAGCATTAGCCAAGAATGTTTTCATTGTTGGAGGAGGAGGAGGGGGAGGGTTTAGAGGAGGTGGCATAGACTGCCGCAGATACCAGAACCGAGGAAGGACCTGCAATTCTGGGTGTGGGTAGGACGTGTGCGGTCCCAGGCTCTGACTCTATCCCAGCCTCCACCAAATTCACCCAATGTGCCGTCAGGGAGATACAGTGGCCCTGTCTGCCAGTACTTGTCCAGGTGTCCGTGGTTAAGTGGACCTTCCCAGTAACCGCGTTGGTGAGGGCACGATTGATGTTGCGGGAGACGTGCTGGTGTAAGGCTGGGACGGCACACTGGGAAAAATAGTGGCGACTGGGGACCGAGTAGCGTGGGACCGCCGCCGCCATCATGTTTTTGAAAGCCTCCGTTTCCAAAAGCCTGTACGGCAGCATCTCCAGGCTGATCAATTTGGCAATGTGCACGTTTAATGCTTAAGCGTGCGGGTGCGTGGCGGCGTATTTGCGCTTTCGCTCCAACGCTTCCGCTAGCGACAGCTGGACGCTGCGCTGAGAGACAATGCTGGATGGGGCCAAGGACAGCGGAGTCTGCCTGCTCATCAGAATGTGTCATTTTCATGGAGTGAGGAGGCTGGGAGGAAGGAGGAGCAGCAGCGAGAGGATTCAGAGTTGCAGCAGTGGACGGCATAGAAGACTGGGTGGTCAATACATCGCTGGATGCATTTTCTGCTATCCACGACAGGACCTGCTCACACTGCTCATTTTGTAATAAAGGTCTACCACGTGACCCCAAAATCAGCAGCTCTATCTTATGATGCACAGTAGCCTCTGCTGTAAGCTAAAGGTTTCCCTTAGGCCGCCTGCAGACAAGCGGAAATTCCACGGCACGATTTCCCGCAGAATTTCCGCCCTTTGAAGCTGCCATAGGATTGTGTTAGCAAACGCAATCCTAGGCAGACGGCCGTGGTTTGTCCGTGCAAAATCTCTCATGGCAAACAAACCACGGCATGTATTATTTCTCTGCGGGGCTCCGGTCTGCGCATGCGCTGGCTGCCTGGCAAGCTGGCACATCCAACAGCCGGAGCCCCATGCGCAGGTGAGTACGCGCTGCTCTCTGCAGGGGCTCAAGTCGGGTCCCGCGGTGAGAATCCTCGCAGCCGGATCAGACCCGTCCGTCTGCAGGCGGCCTTAAGGAGCCCAGTCTCTCCTCCCCCTGCTGTGTAAACTGAGGAGTTGGACAGTGGCAAGTAGCTGCAAGCTCCTGTAGTGTGATCAAATCGATCCCAACAACCTTTTACTTCCTCCTCACCTCTCTCCTGATGCTGTGCAGTGGTATGTGGCTTAGCTGTATCTGGTAGCTTTATACCCGTCTGCTGTGGGGATCCTGTGACTGGTGCCTCTGAAATTCAGGTCCCTGCTTCCAACTCCCCACCAGGCCCTAAGGCTGAAATGTAGAAAGGTGATGTGGGATGCTGGGCATAGACTTGATGACGTAGTGAATAATGCGGGACGTCGTACGTGATGACGCGGGACGCTGGGCGTGGTTATGCCAGCGTTATGACGCAAGGACACAGTTGATGACGGGAGATACTGGGCGGATCGGTATAGGGCGCTGGACATGTGAACACCGCATCTATTCACTGTACACTACTCTATGGGCGGAACATTTTACGGTCAGTTAATTATTGGCACCTATGGACAATGTGGCATATGTGTGGTGCTCCGATCTTGATATGGAGTAATGGCATGAATATGCTAATGTGTGTAATTAGAGACCGCACCCACCAGCTGATTTGTAAGTTTTTGTGATTATCACTTGGGTGGAGTTAGAATTTGCAATCTTGATTGGTTAATGAGCATTGTTTTTTTACAATATAAGGTGGTGGAATCACTTAGGCCTCATGTCCACAGGCTTAAAATCCGCAGCGTTTCTCCCGCACGCGGATCCGCGCCCCATAGGTATGAATTGGACAACCGCAGGTAGTTAAGTACCTGCAGATGTCATTTTTCCCGTCAGGCTTGGATCCGCGTGCGGGAAAAAAAATGGACATGCTCCATTTTAGTGCGGGTCTCCCGCGGGGACGGCTCCCGCAGGCTTCTATTGAAGCCTATGGAAGCCGTCCGAATCCGCAGGAGACCTGTACCAGAATTAAACTCACCTGCTCCGGACGATGTGGTTCTTCCCTTCTTTGCGGCCACATCTTCTATCTTCAGCCCAGCGGATGTGCCCGGCGCATGCGCACGGCACGCCGCCGGCATGCCAAGCACATCCGCCGGGCCGAAGAAAGAAGATCCGGCCACAAAGGAAGGAAGATCCGCATCGTCCGGAGCAGGTGAGTTTATGCAGATTTTTAGGCTCCATGTCCGCGGGGCAGGAGGGACCTGCTACAGATTCTACATGAAGAATCTGCGCCGGGCCTGATTTTCCCCGTGGACATGAGGCCTTAGGGTGCATGCTTGTTATCAGCACAAGGTCACAATGTGAACGAAACGTCGCTGCCTGTAACCCTTATATTTTAAGGAGGAAATAAAGATAAAGTGTCTTATACTTTAGCGATTCTGCTGCTGATCTTCCTAATCGTTTGAAATGTAGAAAGGTGGCAGGGATCTGCAGAAAAGCTTCTTCCCTGCTGCCCAGCAGCTCAAGATGCAGTCCTGCTGTTAATCCTCTGGAGTTGGGAGTCCAGGAATTAAGTCAGGTAGCTGTTTTTAAGGCTTCTAGCTGAGAAGATTTTTCTTCATGCAGCCATTGTCACTGCTGGCTTGGCCCCGCCATATATTATTTTTTTTATCACTGCATTCAAAGACCCCTAGCATTTTATTTATTTTTTTTTTATCAACGGAGCTGTGTAAGGGTGTTTGCTTTGCAGGATGAGTTGTACTTTTTATTAGTACCATTTGTTGATCCGTGCAGGATTTTGATCACTTTCTATTCCATTTTTTGTATGGAAAGATAGGCTAAATGAGCTATTTTTGCCACGTTTTAAATTTTTTTCCCCATGCCGTGCACCCTGTAGATTAAGGGTGCGTTCACACAAGCGTGTTTTTGTGCGTACATATGCACGCACAAAAACACACTTCTATTTACAACAATGCATTCCCTATGGTGTGTTCACATGTCCGTACTTTGCAGGTGCGTGCCTGCAAAAATAGGACATGCGTGCACCATAGGGAATGCACGCATTGTTTTCAATGGAGCCGCGGCTGCTGCTGGCGGCTCCATTGAAAACAATAGTCTGCCGGCTCCCTGCATTCTTTTTCAGGAAAGGGCTTTACATATAAACTCTTTCTTGAAAAAGAAAAATTTTAGTGTAAAAAAAAAAAAATGCAGGCATTCTCTTCAGTGGAGCCGCTGCTGCTGTCGGTGGCTCCATTGAAGGCAATGGTCTGCTAGCACACCTGAAAAACTTTACCGTAAAAAAAAAAATACTTACCTGTCCGCCGCTCCTGTATCCCTCGCAGGGTTGAAGAACACATCATGTGGCAGATGTTTTCTTAATCCCCACTAGTTAAAAGAATTCCCTACTGCTACATCTGCCACAAATATATTTTTTTAATATATTTTTTTAAATGGCTTTTCAGGCAAGGGCTTATGAAGCCCTTCTCTGAAAAGCCATTGACGGGATGTGGCAGCAGGATTCTCTACCGCAGCTGTCATGTGTGGCAGCTGCAGTTGAGAATTGAAGAATTCCCTTTGCTGCATCTGCCACAGATGTGGCAGATGTAGCAGCAGGGAATTCTTTTAACTAGCGGGGGTGAAGGAAACATCTGCCGCATGCGGCAGATGTGTTCTTCCTGCCCGCGGGGGTCATGGCAGCAGCAGAGAGGTAAGTTTTTTTGGGGGGGTTTGCACAAAAATGTTTCTTTTTCAGGGAAGGGCTTATATGTAAAACCCTTCCCTGAAAAAGAATGCAGGGGGCTGGCAGAGCATTTATTTTCAACAGAGCCGCCGGCAGCAGCCGCGGCTCCATTGACAACAGGCACGCACCTGTGTTCACGCGTGTTTTTGCTCGTACCTAGGTGCGGACGTATGTACGCACAAAAACATACTTTTACGTCCTGCAGCGTTGTATACCGAATTGGTACCAACGTAAACTACAGGACATCCCACAGAAAATGAGTCCTCGCACAACTACATTGACGGAAAAATTAAAAAGTTATTGTGCGCAGAAGATGCAGCAGTAAATGATTTTTAAAAATTTAATGTTTTTGAAAAAAAAACAAGTACTACAGCAAAAAAAACTTTACAAGTTTGGTATTGTAGTAATCGTACTGACCCATAGAATAAAGTTATAATGTCATTTTTGCTGCAATTTGTGCGCCGTAGAAACAAAACGCAGTGAAAGATGGTGGAATGTCGTTTTTTTTTTTTTCATTTTACTCCATTTAGAATTTTTTTTAAAGTTTTTTTTAGTACATTATATGGTGCTGATACTTAAAAGGTTAAATTTAAAAGTGCATGAGCAATGGCATGACACGGATGGGAGGATTATTTATCTGCGTATCAAAATGGCGATGGAAAATGTCAGCATATATAATGTGTATGGCCCTAATTAGAGATGAGCGAGCACCAAAATGCTCGGGTGCTCGTTACTCGGGACGAAATTTTCGCAATGCTCGAGGGTTCGTTTCGAGTAACGAACCCCATTGAAGTCAATGGGCGACCCGAGCATTTTTGTATATCGCCGATGCTCGCTAAGGTTTTCATTTGTGAAAACCGGGGCAATTCAAGAAAGTGATGGGAACGACACAGCAACGGATAGGGCAGGAGAGGGGCTACATGGTGGGCTGCATCTCAAGTTCCCAGGTCCCACTATTAAGCCACAATAGCGGCAAGAGTGGGCCCCCCCCCCCCCCCCCCCCCGCACTGCCAGCGTAAAGATCGTTCCCCTCTGCCATAGCTGTAACAGCTGTGGCAGAGAAGAACGATGTTTGCCCATTGAATTCAATGGAGCCAGCAATACAGCAGGTTCCACTGAAAGCAATGGGCTGCCGGCGATCGCAGGATGAATTGTCGGGAAGGGGTTAAATATATAAGCCGTTCCCTGCAATTCATCCAGAAATGTGTTACAATAAAAATATATACCGGCGTATAAGGCGACGGGGCGTATAAGACGACCCCCCAACTGTCACCTTATACGCCGGCAATACAGCGGAGCAAAGAATAAAAATCATTACTTACTTCTTCTGACGTTCTGCGGCGCTCCTGCAGGTTGTTGCTCCCTCCTGGTCCACGGCAGAGTATTGCTTTCTGGACGCAGGGCTTGAAATCCCCGCCTCCAGAAACACAGCCAATCACAGCCATTCAATGACATCATTGTCATTGGCTGTGATTGGCTGAAGGCACGTGTGTCTCTGGAGGCGGGGATTTAAAGCCCTTCGTAGAGAAATCAATGCTCTGCCGGGAACCAGGAGGGAGCAACAGCCTGCAGGAGCACCGCAGAACACCAGGAGGGAGTAACAGCCTGCAGGAGCGCCGCAGAACGTCAGAAGAAGTAAGTAATGATTTTTATTCTTTGCTCCACTGTATTGCCGGCGTATAAGGTGACAGTTGGGGGGTCGTCTTATACGCCCCGTCGCCTTATACGCCGGTATATATTTTTATTGTAACACATTTCTGGATGAATTGCAGGGAAGGGCTTATATATTTAACCCCTTCCCGACAATTCATCCCCGCGCACGCCGGCAGCCCATTGCTTTCAGTGGAACCTGCTGTATTGCTGGCTCCATTGAATTCAATGGGCAAACATCGTTCTTCTCTGCCACAGCTGTTACAGCTGTGGCAGAGAAGAAGGATTTGTCTTCTATATGTTCTCAATGGGGTCGGCGCTGCTGCCGCCGGCCCCATTGAGCGCATATAGAGAAGATTTATGGCCTTAAGAAGGACCGTTGGGGTTCTTGAAACCTAAAATACTCCTAACACTCTCCCTATAGCAGCTCCAACACGATAGCACTTTCCCTGAACTAATGTCAGAATGCATCTGTGGCGAGCCGCGGGAGGGGCAGATTTCAATACTCGGGTGACACCTAATCTCGCCAGCCACTCACTGCAGGGGGGTGGTATAGGGCTTGAACGTTGCAGGGGGAAGTTGTAATGCCTTCCCTGTCTTTCTATTGGCCAGAAAAGCGCGCAAATTTCTCAGGGAAGAAAGTGAAAGTAACTCGAACATCACGTGGTACTCGTTACGAGTAACGAGCATCTCGAACACCCTAATACTCGAACGAGTATCAAGCTCGGACGAGTATGCTCGCTCATCTCTAGCCCTAATACAAAGAACAAACAATTTTTGCAGGATCTATCCAACAAATTACTTACTGACATGTTGGATCATAAAGTGGAAGGAGGATATTTTAACGCAGTTATTAAAGCGGAAGAGGATCGCCGCGGTTAGGATTGATAACATTAGAAGCCAAGATAGTAATCTTTACAATTTTTTACATGCATCAAAACTTGGCGGGAGCTCAACCCGGAGGGATGTGAATTCTCACATTATTCGCATCCACACAACTCATGGTCCAGAATTGACTATATGCTAGTGTCACCTCACTTGATACCTAAAATATCAAATATTTCTATGGGGAATATGGTAATTTCTGATCATACGCCAGTAGTTCTATCTCAGAGAGGGGGTCCCGAGAGGTACTGACTATTTGGGGGTATGTGCATGTCAGAAGGAATAGGACCCTCTCAAACACAGCCCATATAAAATTGTTACCCAAACCTGGAAAAGATCCTACGGTTGCAAAATCATATCGACCAATCTCCTTAATCAATATTGACCTAAAGTTGATGGCTAAAATTATGGCAAATTGCCCTGCCATTATTTTGCCCCAATTAATTTCTCCATTGCAAACTGGCTTTACAAAAGCACTAGAGATGAGCGAGCACCAAAATGCTCGGGTGCTCGTTACTCGGGACGAACTTTTCGCGATGCTCGAGGGTTCGTTTCGAGTAACGAACCCCATTGAAGTCAATGGACGACCCGAGCATTTTTGTATATCGCCGATGCTCGCTAAGGTTTTCATTTGTGAAAATCTGGGCAATTCAAGAAAGTGATGGGAACAACACAGAAACGGATAGGGCAGGCGAGGGGCTACATGTTGGGCTGCATCTCAAGTTCCCAGGTCCCACTATTAAGCCACAATAGCGGCAAGAGTGCCCCCCCTCTCCCAACAAATTTTACTTCTGAAAAGCCCTCATTAGCAATGCATACCTTAGCTAAGCACCACACTACCTCCAACAAAGCACAATCACTGCCTGCATGACACTCCGCTGCCACTTCTCCTGGGTTACATGCTGCCCAAACCCCCCCCCCCCCACGACCCAGTGTCCACAGCGCACACCAAACTGTCCCTGCCCAGCCTTCAGCTGCCCTCATGCCACGCCACCCTCATGTCTATTTATAAGTGCATCTGCCATGAGGAGGAACCGCAGGCACACACTGCAGAGGGTTGGCACGGCTAGGCAGCGACCCTCTTTAAAAGGGGTGGGGCAATAGCCCACAATGCTGTACAGAAGCAATGAGAAATCCAATCCTGTGCCACCTCCATCAGGAGTTGCACACGTGGGCATAGCAATGGGGAACCTATGTGCCACACACTATTCATTCTGTCAAGGTGTCTGCATGCCCCAGTCAGACCGCGGTTTTTTATAAATAGTCACAGGCAGGTACAACTCTGCAATGGGAATTCCGTGTGCACCCACAGCATGGGTGGCTCCCTGGAACCCACCGGCTGTACATTAATGTATCCCATTGCAGTGCCCATCACAGCTGAGGTAACGTCCGATTAAATGCAGGTGGGCTTCGGCCCATACTGCATGCCCCAGTCAGACTGGGGTTCTTTAGAAGTGGACACATGCAGTTACAACTCCCTGTGGACCCACGGCATGGGTGGCTCCCTGGAACCCACCGGCGGTACATAAATATATCCCATTGCATTGCCCATCACAGCTGAGGCAATGTCGTGCTTAATGCAGGTGAGCTTCGGCCCACACTGCATGCCCCAGTCAGACTGGGGTTCTTTAGAAGTGGACACATGCAGTTACAACTCCCTGTGGACCCACAGCATGGGTGGGTGCCAGGAAGCCACCTGCGGTACATAAATATATCCCATTGCAGTGCCCAACACAGCTGATGTAACGTCAGCTGTAATGCAGGTGGGCAAAAAATTCATTTGATTACACTGTAGGCGAGGGCCCCCAAAAATTGGTGTACCAACAGTACTAATGTACCTCAGAAAAATTGCCCATGCCCAACCAAGAGGGCAGGTGAAATCTATTAATCGCTTTGGTTAATGTGGCTTAATTCGTAACTAGGCCTGGAGGCAGCCCAGTTAAAATAAAAATTGGTTGAGGTGAAAGTTTCAATGCTTTAAAGAGCATTGAAACGTATAAAAATCGTTCACAAAAATTATATGACTGAGCCTTGTGGGCCTAAGAAAAATTGCCCGTTCGGCGTGATTATGTGAGGTTTCAGGAGGAGGAGCAGGAGGAGGAGGAGGAATATTATACACAGAGTGATGAAGCAAAAAGGTCACCGTTTTTGATGGTGATAGAGAACGATGCTTCCATCCGCGGGAGAAGCCTACGTATTGCTTAGGTATTGCTGCTGTCCGCTGGTGAAGAAGAGAAGTCTGGGGAAATCCAGGCTTGGTTCATCTTGATGAGTGTAAGCCTGTCGGCACTGTCGGTTGACAGGTGGGTACGCTTATCCGTGATGATTCCCCCAGCCACACTAAACACACTCTCTGACAAGACGCTAGCCGCAGGACAAGCAAGCACCTCCAGGGCATACAGCGCGAGTTCAGGCCACGTGTCCAGCTTCGAACCCAGTAGTTGTAGGGGGCAGAGGCGTCACGGAGGACGGTCGTGCGATCGGCTATGTACTCCCTCACCATCCTTTTACAGTGCTCCCGCCAACTCAGCCTTGACTGGGGAGCGGTGACACAGTCTTGCTGGGGAGCCATAAAGCTGGCAAAGGCCTTGGAGAATGTTCCCCTGCCTGCGCTGTACATGCTGCCTGATCTCTGCGCCTACCCTGCTACCTGGCCCTTGGAACTGCGCCTTCGGCCACTAGCGCTGTCGGATGGGAAGTTTACCATCAGTTTGTCCACCAACGTCCTGTGGTATAGCATCATTCTGGAACCCCTTTTCTCTTCGGGAATGAGAGTGGAAAGGTTCTCCTTATACCGTGGGTCGAGCAGTGTGTACACCCAGTAATCCGTAGTGGCCAGAATGCGTGTAACGCGAGGGTCACGAGAAAGGCATCCTAACATGAAGTCAGCCATGTGTGCCAGGGTACCTGTATGCAACACATGGCTGTCCTCACTAGGAAGATCACTTTCAGGATCCTCCTCCTCCTCCTCTGGCCATACACGCTGAAAGGATGACAGGCAAGCAGCATGTGTACCCTCAGCAGTGGGCGAAGCTGTCTCTTCCCCCTCCTCCTCATGCTCCTCCCCCTCCTCCTCCTCCTCAGGCCATACACGCTGAAAGGATGACAGGCAAGCAGCATGTGTACCCTCAGCAGTGGGCCAAGCTGTCTCTTCCCCCTCCTCCTCATGCTCCTCCCCCTCCTCCTCCTCAACGCGCTGAGATATAGACATGAGGGTGCTCTGACTATCCAGCGACATACTGTCTTCCCCCGCCTCCGTTTTCGAGTGCAAAGCGGCTGCCTTTATGCTTTGCAGGGAACTTCTCAAGAGGCATAGCAGAGGAATGGTGACGCTAATGATTGCAGCATCCCCGCTCAGCATCTGGGTAGACTCCTCAAAGTTTCCAAGGACCTGGCAGATGGCTGCCAACCAGGCCCACTCTTCTGTAAATAATTGAGGAGGCTGACTCCCACTACGCCGCCCATGTTGGAGTTGGTATTCCGCAATAGCTCTACGCTGCTCATAGAGTCTGGCCAACATGTGGAGCGTAGAGTTCCACCGTGTGGGCACGTCGCACAGCAGTCGGTGCACTGGCAGATGAAACCGATGTTGCAGGGTCCGCAGGGTGGCAGCGTCCGTCTTGTAGTTGCGGAAATGTGCGCTGACCCGGCGCACCTTTCCGAGCAGGTATGACAAGTGTGGGTAGCTTTTCAGAAAGCGCTGAACCACCAAATTAAAGACATGGGCCAGGCATGGCACGTGCGTGAGGCTGCCGAGCTGCAGAGCCGCCACCAGGTTACGGCCGTTGTCACACACGACCATGCCCGGTTGGAGGCTCAGCGGCGCAAGCCAGCGGTCGATCTGCTCTGTCAGACCCTGCAGCAGTTCGTGGGCCGTGTGCCTGTTCTCTCCTAAGCTGAGTAGTTTCAGCACGGCCTGCTGACGCTTGCCCTCCGCTGTGCTGCCATGCCGCGCGACACCGACTGCTGGCGACGTGCTGCTGCTGACACATCTTGATTGCGAGACAGAGGTTGCGTAGGAGGAGGAGGGTGGTTTAGTGGAGGAAGCATACACCGCTGCAGATACCACCACCGAGCTGGGGCACGCAATTCGGGGGGTGGGTAGGACGTGAGCGGTCCCAGGCTCTGACTCTGTCCCAGCCTCCACTAAATTCACCCAATATGCCGTCAGGAAGATATAGTGGCCCTGCCCGCCTGTGCTTGTCCACGTGTCTGTTGTTAAGTGGACCTTGGCAGTAACCGCGTTGGTGAGGGCGCGTACAATGTTGCGGGAGACGTGGTTGTGCAGGGCTGGGACGGCACATCGGGAAAAGTAGTGGCGACTGGGAACCGAGTAGCGCGGGGCCGCCGCCGCCATCATGCTTTTGAAAGCCTCCGTTTCCACAAGCCTATACGGCACCATCTCCAGGCTGATCAATTTGGCAATGTGCACGTTTAACGCTTGAGCGTGCGGGTGCGTGGCGGCCTACTTGCGCTCGCGCTCAAACAGTGCCGCTAGTGACGTCTGGACGCTGCGCTGAGAGACATTGCTGGATGGGGCCAAGGACAGTGGAGGTGAGGGTGTGGGTGCAGGCCGGTAGGCACTCGTGCCTGTGTCCTCAGAGGGCGGTTGGATCTCAGTGGCAGGTTGGGGCACAGGGGGAGAGGCAGTGGTGCAAACCGGAGGCGGTGAACGGCCTTCGTCCCACCTTGTGGGGTGCTTGGCCATCATATGCCTGCACATGATGGTGGTGGTGGCTCCCCAGCTGATCTTGGCGCGACAAAGGTTGCACACCACTGTTCGTCGGTCGTCAGGCGTTTCTGTGAAAAACTGCCACACCGTTGAGCACCTTGACCTCTGCAGGGTGGCATGGCGCGAGGGGGCGCTTTGGGAAACAGTTGGTGGTTTATTCGGTCTGGCCCTGCCTCTACCCCTGGCCACCGCACTGGCTCGGCCTGTGCCCACACCCTGACTTGGGCCTCCGCGTCCTCGCTCGCGTCCACGACCTCTAGGCCTACCCCTACCCCTCATCATGGTGTATTACCAGTAGTGCAGAAACAGAACGCTGTAATTAAATGTGCCGCTTATTGGCCTGTGGTTGGAGGCTGACTTCGCTTACGGAACGCCAGGAAATAATTTGGAGGACTACTACACCCAGCAGAGACCCAGAACACTGAGGACAGTCACAGGCAGCCCAAATAGATTTTTTTCCCCAAATGTTTTTGCAAAGGCCCACTGCCTATATTCAATCAATACATCTCTTCTCTCTCTGCGTCACCACTTCTGGCCCTGGAGTATGTCAAAGAACTGCAGAGTGTTGCACTGTGGACTGCAATACAGCGGTGATTTAACAGCCCAGACAGAGCCAGGAAATAATTTTGCGCAAGCCTGCTGTAACACTTAGCTGGCTGCGTATGAATTAGGAGGACTACTACACCCAGCACAGACCCAGAACACTGAGGACAGTCACAGGCAGCCCAAATAGATTTTTTTTCCCCAAATGTTTTTGCAAAGGCCCACTGCCTATATTCAATCAATATGTCTTCTGTCCCTGCCTCACAATATATGTGTTCTGTCCCTGCCTCACAATATATGTGTTCTGTCCCTGCCTCAAAATATGTCTTCTGTCCCTGCCTCACCACTACTGGCCCTGCACTATATCTAATTACTGCAGGGCGCAATGCTCTGCACGGCCGATATACCAAAAAAAAAAAAAAGGGCAACACTGCAAAAAGCAGCCTCCACAGTACTGGACACGGTTAGATGTGGCCCTAAGAAGGACCGTTGGGGTTCTTGAAGCCTAAAATACTCCTAACACTCTCCCTATAGCAGCTCCACCAAGACAGCACTTTCCCTCCTCTATGTCAGAACGCATCTGTGGCGAGCCGCGGGAGGGGCCGATTTTTATACTCGGGTGACACCTGATCTCGCCAGCCACTCACTGCAGGGGGGTGGTATAGGGCTTGAACGTCGCAGGGGGAAGTTGTAATGCCTTCCCTGTCTTTCAATTGGCCAGAAAAGCGCGCTAACGTCTCAGAGATGAAAGTGAAAGTAACCCGAACATCGCGTGGTACTCGTTACGAATAACGAGCATCTCGAACACGCTAATACTCGAACGAGCATCAAGCTCGGACGAGTACGTTCGCTCATCTCTAAAAAGCACGCTTGGCCATCATGAACATTCGTAAAATCTTGACAGTGCTTGATAATATTAAATTACACACTTTTTCCCATCCCTCTCCGTCTCTAGACGCGGAAAAGGCATTCAATAATGTCTTGTGGAAGTGGCTAAAAGTAGTAATGGACAGGATGGGCTTTATAGGCCCTTTCTGCTCCTATTTATGGAATCTGTACTCCTCCCCTCAGGCACAAATTTATACGCCAGGTTTTCTTTCTATGAGATTCCCTCTACAAAAAGGTACCAGACAGGAATGCCTGCTCTCTCCACTGTTATTCAACCTTGCAATGGAACCGTTGGCTAGATTACTAGAAGGGATCACAGGGATCGAAGGTATCAAGATCCGGGGCAAAATGGTTAAGACAATGCTATTTGCGGATGACATTTTGTTGGCACTTGGTAGGACGCACACTGATTTGCAACGGGTCTTTGCTATTTTAGAATCTTTTGGGAAGAAATCTGGTTTCATGGTAAACACTACTAAATGGGAATTGCTGGACATACCCCCCCCCCCCCCACCCCCATGGAAAACTCACTGACATAGATCTCAAAAGTTGCCCCATCAGTATGGTAAAAATAGTATTAAATACTTGGGAATAAATATAGGCTACAGACCAGAATCTCTTTACTCTCTAAACTACCCCCCATTGATACTAAAGATAATAAAAGAATTGAATAGATAGGGTAAACTTCCTCTCTCCCTCCTGAGCAGATGTCATAAAATTAAAATGGTCAGCTTCCCAAGACTCCTTTACTCTCTGCAAACAATACCCCTCTTACTACAAAGGTGCGACTTAAGGAAATTGTATATGGGATTCACATCCTTTATTTGGGCTCTGAGGCGACCATGCATTGCCTTGAAAAAAAAATGATGCTCCCTGGGAGTGGGGGCGGAGTAAATTTCCCAGATATCTGTAGGTATAATATCGCTAGCCTTATGCGGCATTCTCTAGACTGGATAGGAGGATCTAATGACTTTTCCAATAATGACTTGGAGATGGAATTATCCAATCCATGGAGCTTAAATACTTTTTTGCATACAGCTTTTTCTAATCTTCCTAATGAAAGTAAACAGTTTATATTGGCTAAAGACACTATAGCAGCTTAGAAGGTAGCCCATAAGATGTATAATCTCCCATTTAAAATTTCCAAGCATATGGAATTGTGGAATCACCCAGATTTTAACCCCTTAGTGACCAAGCCTGTTTGCGCCTTAATGACCAGGCCAAATTTTGCAAATCTGACACGTGTCAATTTAGCATGGAAAAACACCAGAAAGGTTTTGCATATCCAAGCGATTCTGACATTGCTTTTTTGCCACATGTTGTACTTCATTTAGGCGGAAAAAAAAGACCGATAGAATTTGTGTTTATTTATTAAAAGCGCCAAAATTTCCAACTGCAATATCTCAAATATGTGCAAACATAATATAGAAATTTTTGCTAAGATATAGATTTCCATCCGTTTACTTTATTTTGGGCGCACATTGGAAAAACTCTCTTTTTTTTAACCATTTAGGAGACGTACAAATTTAACATTACTTTTCAGCATTTTGAGGAACACTTTGTTTTCCTACACCAAGCCAAGATTGGAAAGGCTCATAGGAGTCAAAATGATAGATACCCCCACAAGTGACCCCATTTTAAAAACTACACCCCTTAACGTATTCACTGAGGGGTGACGTGAGTATTTTAACCCCACAGTTTTTTTAGGAGTCAATGCAATTTAGAAGAGAAAAACTAAAATTTCATATTTTTGCAAATATGTCATTTTAAAGACAGGAATTTTTTCTATAGTACACATGAAAATAAGGATTTGCACCCCAGAATGGATATGCCTGTTTGTCCCGTGCTCAGAAACATACACAAGTGACCCAATTTTAAAAAGTAGACCCCTTAGCGAATTTATCTAGGGGTACGATGACTTTTTTGATTTCACAGTTTTTGAATGAATCTAAGCCAGGCCGAAGGAAAAAAATTACGATTTTCATTTTTTTGGTAATTGTCATTTTAAAAGCAGTTTTTTTGTACAGCACATATATGAATGAAGACTTGCACCCCAAAATGGAAACCCCTGTTTGTCCTGTGATCAGAAACATACCCATTGTGGCCCTAATCTTATGTCTGGATGCACATTGGGGCCCAAAATGAAAGGAGCAACCGGTGGCTTTCGGAACAGAAATTTTGCTTGAAGGAGATTTATGCCCTATTGCCCACTTGTAGAGCCACTGAGTGACCAAATCGATAGAGAACGCCCACAAGTGACCCCATTTTGAAAAGTAGACCCCTTAACGAATTTATCTAGGGGTACGATGACTTTTTTGACTTCACAGTTTCTGAATGAATCTAAGCCAAGCAGAAGGAAAAAATTATGATTTTCATTTTTTTGGTAATTCTGTCATTTCAAAAGCAGTTTTTTTTGTACAACACATATATAAATGAAGACTTGCACACCAAAATGGGTACCACTGTTTGTCCCGTGCTCAGAAACATACCCATTGTGGTCCTAGTATTACGTCTGTATTTACAATGTGGCCCAAAATGAAAGGAGCAACCAGTGGCTTTCGGAACAGAAATTTTGCTTGAAGGAGATTTAGTCCCCATTGCCCACTTGTAGAGCCATTGAGTGACCAAAACGATGGAGAACCCCCACAAGTGACCCCATTTTGAAAAGTAGACCCCTTAACGAATTTATCTAGGGGTACAAAGACTTTTTTGACTTCACAGTTTTTGAATGAATCTAAGCCAAGCAGAAGGAAAAAATTATGATTTTCATTTTTTTGGCAATTGTGTCAATTTAAAAACAGTTTTTTTTGTCCAGTGTACATAGGAATGAAGATGTTCATCCCAAAATGGATACCCCCATTTGTCCTATGTTCAGAAACATACCCATTGTGGCCCTAATCTACTTAAAGGAAACATGGCTAGGCCTATAATGGAAGGAGCACCCGTTGGATTTCAGGGTACAACTAAATAAATTCCAGGCCCCATTGCCCACTTGTAGAGCCATTGAGAGGCCAAAGCGATAGAGAACCCCCACAAATGACCCCATTTTGAGAACTAGACCCCTTAACAAATTCATCTAGGGGTGTACTGCGTATTTTAACCCCACAGTATTTGAATGAATCTAAGCAAAGCAGAAGGAAAAAAATTACGATTTTCATTTTTTTGTCAATTTTGTCAATTTAAAAACTGTTTTTTTTGTACAGTGTACATAGGAATGAAGACGTTCACCCCAAAATGGATACCCCTGTTTGTCCCGTGTTCAGAAACATACCCATTGTGGCCCTAATCTACTTACAGGACACATGGCTAGGCCCATAATGGAGGGAATGCCCGCTGGATTTCAGGGCAGAACTGAATAAATGCCAGGCCCCATTGCCCACTTATACGGAAAAAAAATTGGCTTCCTAAAAATATCCCCCCCACCCCCACCCCCGCCATCCCCATTTTTTGGCATTCCCTAAATATTAGATAAAGGTAATAATATAAACTGCGTTTTATGTCCGAAGACAGGGGTAATTACGGAGGCTGGTTGGGTTGGGCACATGGGGCAAGAAGACCGGGTATCCCCCCTCCTCTCATGCTTTTCAGAGGGTATTTCGTAACCTCAGCGGCAGGTACGGGGTGTAAAAAGTGGCGCTCTGTGAGTCTTCGTAAGCTTGCTGCGGTGCGGCGGTCTCACACAGAAGGCGCTCAACAAGCTGCTCCTGGAACTGCATGAAGACGAGCATTCCCGGGGCTTCTTGTAAATTACGGATTACAGGTAGCTGTCTGAATAACGCCAGGCTCACACGGCCGTATACAGAATCCGCTTGCGGAGGCCCGCAGCGGATTCCAGCTGTGAGCCCGGCTGTGACCCTGCGTACGGCCACATAATGTACTGCGCATACCTGTCTATTCACACAGGCGGTCATGCGCAGTACATCGTTGTTTGTTTTTATTTCCCGCGCCGTCGCTTAGAGATGACCCGGGTACCCGCAGCCCGTACACAATGTGTTTGCATATGGGCTGCGGGTATATCCGCGGTCATAGAGCACAATGGGCTCTAGGTCACGGATATTCGCGGTAAAATATAACATGCCGTGTTCTGTTTCTGCGAGTGGATTCCGCAATTCCGACCCATCAATTGGGGGTAATTGTGTAATCCAATGCATGCGATTGATCCATGGATTACCGCTGATCAAGCGCATGCAAAACCCGTAATTCCTCTTCGGTCTTGTGTGACCGGCCTAATGCTAGATCGCTACTTTATCACGTGACCGGGGTCCGCTCAACAAGGCCGCCGGTCACTGCTCCAAGTACTCAGCGACCGTTGGTCGCTGGGAGCAAGGAGATTTAAAATTTCCTAGGCTCCCCGGCTCCTGAGAATGTGTCCGGCATTTTGCCGGCGGGTGCATGCGCAGCAGCCGGAAGGGTCCATGGAGGATAATCGCATCTGGATTCAAATGCGGAAGCCCCCGAGAAGATGTTTCATCTCCCCTCACCGATCGCATCGGTGAGGGGAGATGAAACTGCCACTTTTTTAAGAACTTTTACGTGATCGCCATTATGCATTCGATAACGGCGATCACGTGACCAGTAACTGCATACCGCAGCTCCCCGTGACATCTACAGGCTCTTGGCTACCTTTGGTAGCCAGGAGCAGGGAGATTTTAAATTTCTTGGGCAATATTTCACTTTTGCGCAAGCGTTCACCATCATGCTGACGGGCGCATGCGCCGAAGCTGGGGTAAGGTCCGCGGATGAACATCCCATCAGGGAACAAATCCGGGACTTTGGGTATGTAATTTCATCCCCCCCTTACTTTAACTTTTTAAACTTTAAACTTTTTTTTTTTTTACTTTTTAACTTTATATGATCACCGTTATCCGATGGATAACGGTGATCATATGACTGGAAACCGCATACAGCGGTCCCCAGTCATATCTCCCTGCACTCGGCTATCTGTGACAGCTGGGTGCAGGGAGATTTTGAATTTGCCGGGCTCGCCGGCGGGGGGTCCGGAGACCGGGCGGAAGACATGGAGGAAGCGGGGTGAGTATTTTCACCTCCCCTCATGGATCCGATCCATGAAGGGAGGTGAAGCTTTTCTTTTTTTACACTTTTCTTTACTTTTCCGCGATCGCCGTTATCCATAGGATAACCGCGATCGCGGTCCCCGCTGACATCTCCTGCCTCCCGGCTACATACAGGAGCCGGGAGCCAGGAGATTTTAAATCTCCCGCGCCGCCGGGTCTTCTGCGCATGCGGCTGACGTAATGCCGCCTGGCGCGCATGCGCAGAAGGACGGCTACGGGGCCTGGAGCATCGGGCAAGCGGGGAGCAGTGCGGCAGACCTCTGTGAGTAATTTTAGCTGCCCTGATGGATCCGATCCATCAGGGCAGCTGAATATATAACTTTTTTTGCACTTTTATTTACTTTTAGAAATTGCCGCTATTGTGGCTTAATAGTGGGACCTGGGAACTTGAGATGCAGCCCAACATGTAGCCCCTTGCCTGCCCTATCCGTTGCTGTGTCGTTCCCATCCCTTTCTTGAATTGCCCCGATTTTCACAAATGGAAACCTTAGAGAGCATCGGCGATATACAAAAATGCTCGAGTCGCCCATTGACTTCAATGGGGTTCGTTACTCGAAACGAACCCTCGAGCATCGCGATAATTTCGTCCCGAGTAACGAGCACCCGAGCATTTTGGTGCTCGCTCATCTCTACTTTTAAACAGTTATGCACAAAATACAATCTACCGGCATCACATTTCCTCCCATACGCTCAAGTATGATACTTTTTGCAGAAAAGACTAACTGATATAACAAAGGAAGCAATAACTAACCCTATCGATTCACTAGTTAAAAATCTTTCACATAACTACTCGATTTCCATTTTATATAACAAATTTAGAGAGGGATGGGTGACGGAGAACAGCTCCAACTTATTCAAAAAATGGTCACGTTTTACAGGACTTGAAACTTCCCGAGGGACTTATTAAGAGCTGAAATTCTGTGAAAAAGATCAAATGAACGGTGGCGGGGAACATATTTTAAAATAATCCACGGAGCAATTTATGGGTTTGACAAACTGCAGAATCCAAATGGCCCAACAAGGCTGCAAGATTGCCCTATATGTACCATTCCCAAATCAGACTTTGTACATGGCATTTGGCACTGCCCGAAGATTAGTTGATACTGGACTGAGATTGAAAAATTGGTGCAGAACTTGCAAGTAACACCACAATCATTTATATTTCACCAATTACCAGAACAGATGAAAAACGTTAATATGAACCATACCATACTCCTGATCGGTAAGAGGTGCCTTTTGAACAGCTGGTTACTACCCAAACCCCTGGGGATAAGCGATGTATTACAACAGTTAAAACACCTCTTGAAAATGCAAAGAACTGTGACTGAGCAATGTGTGGAGTCTCAAGCCCCAAACTTTTTCAAAAAATGGAAGGATTTCATAGAAAAATTTCTTGACCCCAGGGAAATTATGGAATGTATGTCCCAGTTCACCAATACTACTTGGTACCATAGTCATGATTACATGGACCGGCTAGGAGTTCTAAAGGTAATGTGACTGGCCATGGAAGGGAGATCGCTAGGGGGATACGAAGCAGGATAGTTGTACCTAGTTGGGTATTATATGGTTTAGTATGAACTGTTTGTTAATAAAGGGATATGTGAGAGAGGGGGGTAGAGGAGAAGAAAGTGTTGGGAAGACATATAGATGAGCAAGAGATAATCATTTTGGCAAAAATTGTATAGATTATTCAATATGGTTTTATAATCAAATTCGGCAATTTTTCTGTAAAAACAATATATGCTGTACGATCTTCTTTATTATTCTATGTATGCTCATGTTTGTATTCCATGAAAATTTCAATAAAAGCAAGTTATTACAAAAAAATTAATTGGGACAGTGTCCTCAAAAATAAAAGCAGAAGAGAAGAGAATTTTGGGAAACTATGGGAGAATTTTAAAAACATCCTTATTAGAGATGAGCGAGCGTACTCGTCCGAGCTTGATGCTCGTTCGAGTATTAGGGTGTTCGAGATGCTCGTTACTCGAGACGAGCACCACACGGTGCTCGACTCCATTCAATTTTCCTTCCCTGAGAAATTTGCGCGCTTTTCTGGCCAATAGAAACAAAGGGAAGGCATTACAACTTCCTCCTGTGACATTCCAGCCCTATCCCACCCCCCTGCAGTGAGTGGCTGGGGAGATCAGGTGACACCCGAGTATTTAAATCTGCCCTGCCCGCGGCTCGCCACAGACACAAGCTAAGAGAGATCAGGGAAAGTGCTGTTGCTGCTGTAGCTGCTATATGGAGAGTGTTAGGTGTTATTTTAGTCTTCAAGAACCCCAACGGTCCTTCTTAGGGCCACATCTGACCGTGTGCAGTACTGTTGAGGCTGCTTTTAGCAGTTTTGCACATTTTTTTTTTTTTTGTATATCGGGCGTGCAGACCATAGCGTCCTCAGTCTGCAGTCATTTTACAGAGTATAGGGGCAGTACTGCTGAGGCAGGGACAGTGGTACAGGGAAAGGGATATACTGGCTATATAGGCAGTGGGCTTTTTCCAAAAAATTGGAAAAAAATAATTTATTTGGGCTGCCTGTGACCGTCTTCAGTTTACTGCGTGTCTGCTGAGGGTAGTAGTCACTGATTAATACCCAGCCTTGCGCATAATTTTTTCTGGCTTCACTGTGCTTTCAATAACCACAGTCATCCTCCAATAGGGAAATCCATATACAGGCTATATCACAGGCAGTGAACTTTTTCCCCAAAATTGTAAAAAAATACTATATTTGGCCTGCCTGTGACCGTCTTCAGTTTACTGCATGTCTGATGGGGTAGTAGTCGCTGATTAATATCCAGCCTTGCGCATAATTTTTTCTGGCTTCACTGTGCTTTCAATAACCACAGTCATCCTCCAACAGGGAAATCCATATACAGGCTATATCACAGCAGTGGGCTTTTTCCCAAAAATTGTAAAAAAATACTATATTTGGCCTGCCTGTGACCGTCTTCAGTTTACTGCGTGTCTGCTGGGGGTAGTAGTCGCTGATTAATATCCAGCCTTGCGCATAATTTTTTCTGGCTTCACTGTGCTTTCAATAACCACAGTCATCCTCCAACAGGGAAATCCATATACAGGCTATATCACAGGCAGTGGGCTTTTTCCCAAAAATTGAACAAAAATACTATATTTGGCCTGCCTGTGACCGTCTTCAGTTTACTGCGTGTCTGCTGGGGGTAGTAGTCACTCATTAATACCCAGCCTTGCGCATAATTCTTTCCTGGCTCTGCTGTGCTGGTTACATGATCGCCGTTATCCCACCAGAGGGAAAGAGTATACATATATATACGCTGCATATGGTGTCTGTCCGGTTTTTCACCTCACCATTTTAAAAAATTGAAGCAAAATACTTAAGGCCTACCACTGGCCTTTGGCCACTTGACTGGTGCTGCCCTGTGAATTCCAGCAGCTCAGTCATACGCACCTAGGTCTGACTACAGGCTTGCGCATAATTGTTTCCTGGCTCTGCTGTGCGTTCCGTAAGCGAAGTCAGCCTCAAACCACAGGCCAATAAGCGGCACATTTAATTACAGCGTTCTGTTTCTGCTCTACTCGTAATACACCATGCTGAGGGGTAGGGGTAGGCCTAGAGGACGTGGACGGGGGCGATGAGGCCCAAGTCAGGGTGTGGGCACAGGCCGAGCTCCTGGTCCGGGTGTATCGCAGCCGACTGCTGCAGGATTAGGAGAGAGGCAAGTTTCTGGGGTCCCCAGATTCATCTCACAATTAATGGGTCCACGCGGTAGACCTTTATTAGAAACTGAGCAGTGTGAGCAGGTCCTGTCATGGATGGCATAAAGTGCATCCAGCAATCTATCGACCACCCAGTCTTGTACGCCGTCCACAGCTGCAACTCTGAATCCTCTGGCTGCTGCTCCTTCCTCCCAGCCTCCTCACTCCATGAAAATGACACATTCTGAGGTGCAGGCAGACTCCCAGGAACTGTTCTCGGGCCCCCTGCCCAGATTGGGCAGCAATGGTTCCTCTCCCACCGAAGGAGTTTGTCGTGACCAATGCCCAACCTTTGGAAAGTTCCCGGGGTCTGGGGGATGAGGCTGGGGACTTCCGGCAATTGTCTCAAGAGCTTTCAGTGGGTGAGGAGGACGATGACGATGAGACACAGTTGTCTAACAGTGAGGTAGTAGTAAGGGCAGTAAGTCCGAGGGAGGAGCGCACAGAGGATTCGGAGGAAGAGCAGCTGGACGATGAGGTGACTGACCCCACCTGGTTTGCTAAGCCTACTGAGGACAGGTCTTTAGAGGGGGAGGCAAGTGCAGCAGCAGGGCAGGTTGGAAGAGGCAGTGCGGTGGCCAGGGGTAGAGGCAGGGCCAGACCGAATAATCCACCAACTGTTTCCCAAAGCACCCCCTCGCGCCATGCCACCCTGCAGAGGCCAAGGTGCTCAAAGGTGTGGCAGTTTTTCACTGAGAGTGCAGACGACCGACGAACTGTGGTGTGCAAAGTTTGTCGCGCCAAGGTCAGCCGGGGAGCCACCACTACCAGCCTCACCACCACCAGCACGTGCAGGCATATGATGGACAAGCACCCCACAAGGTGGGACAAAGGCCGTTTACCGCCTCCGGTTTGCACCACTGCCTCTCCCCCTGTGCCCCAACCTGCCACTGAGATCCAACCCCCCTCTCAGGACACAGGCACGACCGTCTCCCGGCCTGAACCCACACCCTCACCTCCGCTGTCCTCGGCCCCATCCAGCAATGTCTCTCAGCGCAGCGTCCAGCTGTCGCTAGCGCAACTGTTTGAGCGCAAGCGCAAGTACGCCGCCACGCACCCGCACGCTCAAGCGTTAAACGTGCACATAGCCAAATCAACCTGGAGATGCTGCCGTATAGGCTTGTGGAAACGGAGGCTTTCAAAAACATGATGGCGGCAGCGGCCCTGCGCTACTCGGTTCCCAGTCACCACTACTTTTCCCGATGTGCCGTCCCAGCCCTGCCCGACCACGTCTCCCTCACCAACGCGGTTACTGGCAAGGTCCACTTAACAACGGACACGTGGACAAGCAACCTCTATCTCCTACGCAACCTCTGTCTCGCAATCAAGATGTGTCAGCAGCAGTCGGTGTTGCGCGGCGTGGCAGCACAGCGGTGGGCAAGCGTCAGCAGGCCGTGCTGAAACTACTCAGCTTAGGAGAGAATAGGCACACGGCCCACGAACTGCTGCAGGGTCTAACAGAGCAGACCGACCGCTGGCTTTCGCCGCTGAGCCTCCAACCGGGCATGGTCGTGTGTGACAATGGCCGTAACCTGGTGGCGGCTCGGCAGCTCGGCAGCCACACGCACGTGCCATGCCTGGCCCACGTCTTTAATTTGGTGGTTCAGCGGTTTCTGAAAAGCTACCCACGCTTGTCAGACCTGCTCGGAAAGGTGCTCCGGCTCAGCACACATTTCCGCAAGTCCAACACGGACGCTGCCACCCTGCACACCCTGCAACTTCGGTTTAATCTGTCAGTGCACCGACTGCTGCGCGACGTGCCCACACGGTGGAACTCTACGCTCCACATGTTGGCCAGGCTCTATGAGCAGTGTAGAGCTATAGTGGAATACCAACTCCAACATGGGCGGCGTAGTAGGAGTCAGCCTCCTCAATTCTTTACAGAAGAGTGGGCCTGGTTGGCAGACATCTGCCAGGTCCTTGGAAACTTTGAGGAGTCTACCCAGATGGTGAGTGGCGATGCTGCAATCATTAGCGTCACCATTCCTCTGCTGTGCCTCTTGAGAAGTTCCCTGCAAAGCATAAAGGCAGACGCTTTGCGCTCGGGAACGGAGGCGGGGGAAGACAGTATGTCGCTGGATAGTCAGAGCACCCACATGTCTATATCTCAGCATGTTTTGGAGGAGGAGGAGGGGGAGGAGCATGAGGAGGAGGGGGAAGAGACAGCTTGGCCCACTGCTGAGGGTACCCATGCTGCTTGCCTGTCATCCTTTCAGCGTGTATGGCCGGAGGAGGAGGAGGAGGAGGAGGATCCTGAAAGTGATCTTCCTATTGAGGACAGCCATGTGTTGCATACAGGTACCCTGGCACACATGGCTGACTTCATGTTAGGATGCCTTTCTCGTGACCCTCACGTTACACGCATTCTGGCCACTACTGGGTGTACACACTGCTCGACCCACGGTATATGGAGAACCTTTCCACTCTCATACCCGAAGAGGAAAGGGGTTCGAGAGTGATGCTATACCACAGGACGCTGGTGGACAAACTGATGGTAAAATTCCCATCCGACAGCGCTAGTGGCAGAAGGCGCAGTTCCAAGGGCCAGGTAGCAGGGGAGGCGCGGAGATCAGGCAGCATGTACAGCGCAGGCAGGGGAACACTCTCCAAGGCCTTTGCCAGCTTTATGGCTTCCCAGCAAGACTGTGTCACCGCTCCCCAGTCAAGGCTGAGTTGGCAGGAGCACTGTAAAAGGATGGTGAGGGAGTACGTAGCCGATCGCATGACCGTCCTCCATGACGCCTCTGCTCCGTACAACTACTGGGTGTCGAAGCTGGACACGTGGCCTGAACTCACGCTGTATGCCCTGGAGGAGCTTGCTTGCCCTGCGGCTAGCGTCTTGACACAGGCTGTTTAGTGTGGCTGGGGGAATCATCACGGATAAGCGTACCCGCCTGTCAACTGACAGTGCCGACAGGCTTACACTCATAAAGATGAACAAAGCCTGGATTTCCCCAGACTTCTCTTCTCCACCAGCGGACAGCAGCGGTACCTAAACAATACGTAAGCATCGTTCTCTATCACCATAAAAAACGGGGACCTTTTAGCTTCATCAATCTGTGTATTATATTTATCCTGCTCCTCCTCCTGAAACCTCACGTAATCACGCTGAACGGGCAATTTTTCTTAGGCCCACAAGGCTCAGTCATATAACTTTTGTAAACAATGTTTATACGTTTCAATTCTCATTAAAGCGTTGAAACTTGCACCTGAACCAATTTTTATTTTAACTGGGCTGCCTCCAGGCCTACTTACAAATTAAGCCACAGTAACCAAAGCGATTAATGGGTTTCACCTGCCCTCTTGGTTGGGCATGGGCAATTTTTCTGAGGTACATTAGTACTGTTGGTACACCAATTTTTTTGGGCCCTCGCCTGCAGTGTAATCCTAGTAATTTTTATGGGCTTCGCCTGCACTCATGGTACAGCAAGGTGTTTGGGGTTGGCCTACACTTTTGCTACATAAATGTAACTGGGGCCTTGTCTATACTGCAACTACTGAAATGTGAAAGAGACTGTTATCTCCCTAAACTGCTGCAGCGGGAATGTTACTGTGGCCTGTCTTGACTGCTACTACTACTGAAATGGAACTAATATTGTGCTCCCCCCTATACTGCTGCTAGTGATATGTTACTGTGGCCTGTCTAGACTGCTACTACTACTGAAATGGAACTAATACTGTGCTCCCCCTATACTGCTGCTAGTGATATGTTACTGGGGCCTGTCTAGACTGCAACTACTACTGAAATGGAACTAATACTGTGCTCCCCCTATACTGCTGCTTTGGAATTGTTACTGGGGCCTGTCTTGACTGCTACTATTACTGAAATGGGCGGTTGGGCAGCATGTTACCCAGGAGAAGTGGCAGCGGAGTGTCATGCAGGCAGTGATTGTGCTTTGTTGGAGGTAGTGTGGTGCTTAGCTAAGGTATGCCTTGCTAATGAGGGTTTTTCAGAAATAAAAATTGTTGGGGGGGCCCACTCTTGCCGCTATTGTGGCTTAATAGTGGGACCTGGGAACTTGAGATGCAGCCCAACATGTAGCCCCTCGCCTGCCCTATCCGTTTCTGTGTCGTTCCCATCACTTTCTTGAATTTCCCAGATTTTCACAAATGAAAACCTTAGCGAGCATCGGCGATATACAAAAATGCTTGGGTCGCCCATTGACTTCAATGGGGTTCGTTACTCGAAACGAACCCTCGAGCATCGTGGGAATTTCGACTCGAGTAACGAGCACCCGAGCAATTTGGTGCTCGCTCATCTCTAATCCTTATTAACTCATGTGAGCAGTTCATACGCTTTAAAAATAAAAGAACTGCAAGTAGAAGGAAACCAGTGTGGCTCAACAAGACTGTAAGGGGGGCAAGGAATGAAAAAAAGAAAGCGTTTAAACTATTAAAACAAGAAGGCAGCTAAGAAGCGTTAAAATCATACAGGGAAAAAACAAACTATGTAAAGAAGATCAAAATTGTTAAGAAGGAGGCACAAAGACTGATTGCCAAAGAGAGTAGAAATAACCCTAGACTATTCTTCAATTATATAAACAGCGAAAGAAATTGCACCGAAAGAAGTGGCACTTTAACAAATAATGCAGGAGAAATCATAGAAGACGATGGGAGGAAGGCATATCTATTAGTTTCTTTTCAAGTGTATTAACGAATGAAAAATAAATGGCACAAAAGATGCAGGGGAATAAAATGAACACCCTGCTAAATATTCCATGCCTAACACAGGAGGAAGTGCAAAGCTAGTTAAAGAGGATTAAAATCGCTAAATCACCAGGTCCAGATGAAATACACCCAAGAGTTCTAAGGGAACTAAGTGACATGATAGCGTGACTACTATTTCTTATATTTATAGACACTATAGAGACGGGGGTTGTATCATTGGATTGGCACATTGCCAATGTGGTTCCAATATACAAAAAGAGGTCCAAAAGAGAGAATTGCAGGTTGGTAAGTCTCACTTCAATAATTGAAAAAATATTTGAGGGGTTGCTATCCTAGAATACCTCAGGGAAAACAGCAGTACAACCCCTCATCAGCATAGGTTCATGAGGTGTCAATGATATCAGACCAATTTGATCAGCTTCTCAACTATGAAGAAACTGCTAGGTTGAACCTGGGAGAGTCTATTGATCTCGTATATCAGGATTTCTCCAAAGCATTTGACACCTTGCCGCATAATAGGCTGATATATAAAATGAGACAGCTCGGACTGGGCAAAAGCATGTGTATCTGGGTAAAGAACTGGTTTGGAGATAGAAAGCAGAGGGTTGCTAGTTGGGTGCCACTAGAACCCTGTTGCTAGTGGGGTTCAGTATTAGGCCTCATTCTGTTCAATATATTTATCAATGACCTGATAGAGTGACTGCACAGTAAAATATCAATATGTGCAGATGATACAAAATTATACAAGGTAATTAATACAAAGGAGGACAATGTATGGCTACAAAAGGACCTACAAAAGCTGGGGGCTTCAGTAGAAAAATGGTAAATGAAGTTCAATATTGAGTAAGGTTATGCTAGAGTAAGGGGTACTGCTAGACAAAAGTGATATGGAAAAAGACCTGGGGGTACTAGTGGACTATAGATTTAACTACAGCAATCAATGCTAGTCAGGTACTGCAAAAGCAAATAGAGTTTTGGGGTGCATTAAAAGAGGCATAGCGGCGAGGGACGAGAACATTATTCTTCCACTATTTAACCCCTTCCCGCTCCAGGACGTATCGTTACGTCCCGGGAGCCTGGTACTTCCCGCAAAAGGACGTACCGGTACGTCCTGGAGATAGCACGGGATCACATAAGATCCCGCGCTATCCCGCAGCGGGAGCCGGCTGTCAGTCACAGCCGGCGTCCCGCTCCAACAGCGGGGGGACATCGGAGATGCGCCCGCCGCTGTTAACCCCTTCCCTGCCGCGATCTAAGTAGATCGCGGCAGGGAAAGAGTTCACAGAGGGATCGCGATACCTGTGTGTCTCCGGCCGGCTCTCGCGCTGTCATCGCGAGAGCCCAGCCTGTCACCATGGCAACAGGACGCCAGACACTGGCATCCTGTATTGCCTGTGCCTATAATCGCTGTACAAGCGATAAGGCATAGCAGAGCAGTAGCTCTGCCATGCCTTATGACAGCGATCATAGGCACAGTGATGTAAGTCCCTCAGAGGGACTCAAATAGTATAAAAAAAAAGAAAGGAAAAGTGAAAAAAAAAAGAAAAATTTTAAAAATTTTTTTTTAAAAAAACCCTTTTTTATGCTTTTTCTAATATTAGCATAAAAAAAGGGAAAAAAAACTAAAACCCCACATATTGGATATTGACGCGTCCGTAACGACGTGTACAAAAAGTTGAACACGCTTTTTATTTTGTACAACAAAAAGCGTTAAAAAAAACGCTAAAAAACAGAGGCAAAATGCTAATTTTTAGCATTTTGCCTCACAAAAAATGCAATAAAAGTGATCAAAAAAGCCGCACATTTCCCAAAATGGTACCAATAAAAACTACAGCTCGTCTCGCAAAAAATAAGCCCTTAAAGAGCTCCGTACATACAAAAATAAAAAAGTTACAGGACTTTGAATGCAGCTATAGAGAAAAAAAAAAGATTTCCAAAAAAAAGGGGGTTTTATTGCAAAAAAGTGTAAAAACCTAAAAAAAATATAACAATTTTGGTATCGTTGTTACCATACCGACCCGCAGAAAAAATTTAGTGTGTCATTTATGCTGTATGATTAACGCTGTAAAAAAAAAAAAATAATCTATGGCAGAATTGATGCGTTTTCTCTCCCTGTTATCATTAAAAAAAAAAAAAAAATGTTTACGATATTGTCTATATACCCAAAAGTGGCACCGATAAAATACAGATTGCCACGCAAAAAACAAGCCCTTATACGGCCGCGTCCATGGAAAAATAAAAAAGTTATGGCTTTTGAAAAATGGAGATGGAAAAATACCAAAAAATCGCTTGGTCCTCAACGCCAAAATAGGCCGTGTCATTAAGGGGTTAAAGGGGTTGTCCCGCGAAAGCAAGTGGGGTTATACATTTCTGTATGGCCATATTAATGCACTTTGTAATGTACATTGTGCATTAATTATGAGCCATACAGAAGTTATCAGAAGTTATTCACTTACCTGTTCCGTTGCTAGCGTCCTCGTCTCCATGGTGCCGTCTAATTTTCAGCGTCTAATCGCCCGATTAGACGCGCTTGCGCAGTCCGGTCTTCTTCTTTTCTGAATGGGGCCGCTCGTGCCTGAGAGCGGCTCCTCGTAGCTCCGCCCCGTCACGTGCCGATTCCAGCCAATCAGGAGGCTGGAATCGGCAATGGACCGCACAGAAGCCCTGCGGTCCACCGAGGGTGAAGATCCCGGTGGCCATCTTCACCAGGTAAGTAAGAAGTCACCGGAGCGCGGGGATTCAGGTAAGCACTGTCCGGTTTTTTTTTTAAGTCCCTGCATCGGGTTTGTCTTGCGCCGAACGGGGGGGGCTATTGAAAAAAAAAAAAAACCCGTTTCGGCGCGGGACAACCCCTTTAAGGCACTTGTCAGGCTTTACATGGAATACTGCGCACAGTTCTGGTCACCGGTGCTCAGGGAAGATGTTGCAGTGCTTGAGGGGGTTCAAAGAAGGGCGACTAAATTAATGAAAGGAATGAGAGGACTGGAATACAAAGAGAGGCTGACAAAGTTGGGATTATTTACCCTGGAAAAAAGACGGCTAAGGGACGATCAAATAACTATATAGAAATACATAGTGGGACAATACAAGGATCTCTCCCATGATCTGTTTATACCCAGAACTGCAACGGTAACAAGAGGGCATCCTCTACGTCTAGAAGAAAGCAGATTTCATCACCAACACAGAAGGCGGTTCTTTACTGTAAGAGCAGTGGGGCAATTGTGGTGCGTCACTGTTACTACTGGAACAATTGTGGGGGTCACTACTTGTGCTGGGGCAATTGTATGGGGTCACTATTTGTGCTGGGGCAATTGTGAGGGGTCACTATTTGTGCTGGGGCAATGGTGGGGGGTATCACTGTTTGCGCTCGGGTAATTGAGGGGGGGTCACTGTTTGTGCTGGGGCAACTGTGGGGAGGGTCAGTATTTGTGCTGGGGCAATTGTGAGGGGTCACTATTTGGTTTTGTGTATGGTTTAGGTGCGATTTTGGGTGTGGTTTAGTTGTGGTTTTGGGTGGAGTTTGGTGTGGTTTTGGGAGCGGTTCTTGTGTGGTTTTGGATGCAAAGATGGATGGATGGATATAAAGATGTATGAATGCAAAGATGGATGCAAAAAGATGGATGGATGCATGGTTTTAACTTTTTTTATGTACTAATGTTGGCCATTCATAGCAGGGCCAGGAGTGATGCCCCGAGGAATTCATTTGAGGTGGGCGGGGTCTAGGCAGGAGGTGGGCAGGGTCAGGAGAGACTGCTTTTTTGTTCTGCTGTCATCGGGAGCATGCACACAGAGGGGGAATCCAAATAGTAAATAAGCCGTAGCAGCAATAACGATGCAGAAGTTATTCAAGCGTTGTCTTTATTCCTCTGTGCAACGTTTCGATCAGGTGACTGATCTTTGTCAAGCATAACACAAAACCCAAAGTGCACGACTTATATAGCAAACACAATTTAAAACATACAGAACAGCTGGTAATTCATAAATATGTTACCAATAGAAATGCAAGCTGCCGATCTCCATGGCGTCCGGTGTCTCCTACGTCATCTATGGATCACTGCGCATGCGCGAGATTACTGAAATATCGCGAGACTACGTGTCAAGCAATGTCAAAGCATATAGCTCTCATCCCAATGGTAAACACCATATAGATAGCATTACGGCTGCATCAGAGTCTACAAAACATCGCGAGATTACGGAGTTAAGCTAAGAAAGGTCCGAATATCCCTATTGTGTAGAGCAAAATCCATATTTATATAATAGAAGTCTAATAATGATTTTGGATGCATAGAGGTGAGTACCAAGCCACAGAAGATGACATGTAATGGTCCAAAAGGACACTTTGACACAATAAAGTGCCAATATAGATATCCACAATAACCTATGTTCAATCACATAAGAAACTGTACACAGACATAGATGTCGACCATACTAAACCCTTGCATTATATGCCATAAGGTCTATATGCAGAAAATCTGCTTTAAAGATGCAGAGGACTAATTAGAGAACAAAAAATGGTCATACCAGGCTTAATCACCCTAAAGTGCAATCCATCTAACTATAATTTTACAACAACCAGCCCGATTATGTGGATACCAAATTATCACAACGCATTCCCCAATCAATAAAGATTAACTATAAATACAGAGTCTCGATTTATTTGCTCATATGGGATGTTTTATTAAATTACAAAAAAATGGAATAGAGAGACAGAAAGGATCAGATCAGAACGCACACATTGGAAATGACGACCGGACACCAAGGATACGGAGCATCAATCATTACCGCTGTATCTGTAAGAAATATAGAAAAGACGTGTGAGTTAAAATCAATACATAACTGTAGAAGGAGGCTATTTCAAGGAGACCATACTATTATAGATACAATATAGTAATTTAAAGGAATGAAGTAACTGGATACTCAATGTTCAATCCTCTATGAGCAAGGGTATCCAATTCATGAATCCATCTTAGTTCTCTACGTTTGAGCAGATTAACACGATCCCCTCCTCTGGGGAGTGGGGCGATCCAATCGATTACCCTAAACCTCAATTGATTTACAGCATGTCCTTTTTCGAGGAAATGTTTAGGGATGGGTAGGTCAGTTTTTTTTTGTTCTAATTGTGCTCTTGTGATTTATTATCCGACTGCGTACTTCCATCGTGGTCTCTCCCACGTATCCTAGACCGCAGGGACAAGTAATAAGGTACATTACATAGGACGAAGAGCAGGTAAACCTCTCTTTCAATTGATATTTTTTAGCGGTATATGGGTGTTTGAAATAATCACCTTTCAGCATATTATTGCAACAAGTGCATGTCAAACACGGGAAATTACCTTTCTTAATGGGGATAAATGTTTGTTGAATCATACCACCACTTGGGGGCACCAAAGGTCTCACTAGACTATCCCTTAAATTACGACACCTTTTATACGCTAGCATTGGAGGTCGTTCAAATTCAGAAATACCCTTGCAGAAATCCCTAATAATAGGCCAATGCCTCAATAGAATATTTTTAATCTTACCACTCGTTGGACCAAATGTGGAGATAAAAGGAATTCTAGATTGTTTAGGTACCTGAATTTTATTCACTAGGCGAGCACTCCTGTTAA
Organism: Eleutherodactylus coqui; assembly: GCF_035609145.1. Lineage (NCBI taxonomy): Eukaryota > Metazoa > Chordata > Amphibia > Anura > Eleutherodactylidae > Eleutherodactylus > Eleutherodactylus coqui. The sequence goes on along the minus strand of NC_089838.1, from coordinate 55,835,511 downwards.
TGTTCTTGATTCTGTCATACGCTGACTTTAACAGTGTAGGGGGATAGCCTCTCTGTATAAATTTGGTGCACATTTCATCCAACCGGATATCTATTCTAGAGTCATTTGTGATACGCCTGACCAGCAGAAGTTGGGACCATGGTTGGGACCAACGAGTGGTAAGATTAAAAATATTCTATTGAGGCACTGGCCTATTATTAGGGATTTCTGCAAGGGTATCCCCATCTATAAACTTTTGAATCCAAGCAAATTGAACACTTGCATATCCAAGTGTTTCTCTGAAAATATATTAATAATAATATTCTCAATAGAGACCCATTTTTGGCCGGACAACCCCCAGATAACCCCAATATACCGTATATACTCGAGACTTTGAGAAATATTCTGGCTCCTTTGCGATTGTCGAAGAGCCATACCCTCCTCTCTTCGAATAAATTGGAAATCTATAGCCCAATGCTCCATCAAATGTGGTAAAAGTGGTTGCAAATGCTGTGAGAATATATGCCATAAACGGAGAACTATTGAAACAGGCGTTGATACTTATCCCTTGAATATTAGACAATTTTTAAACTGTAGATCAAATTATTTAATTTATTTAATTGAATGTCCCTGTTATCTATATATATAAAGACGAAAGCCCTCACTGACTCACTGACTGACTCGCCAAAAATTCTCCAACTTCCCGATGTCGTATCATAGATTATATCCAAAATAGGAAAAGTAAATGGGTCCCAACTCGATTATTCTAGCGCAAAAGAACTAGCGTCCAAATTTTACGTATGTAATCTAAATCTCTCATTTCTTGATGCCATAGAAACATGAAATTTGGCACAAGCATTGATTATGTCATAAATAGGAAAAGTTAATGGGTCTCAACTCGATTATTCAATTCTAAGCGCAAAAGATTTAGCATCTAAATTTTACGTACGTAATCTAATACTCTCACTTCCTGATGCCATAGAAACATGAAATTTGGCACGGGCATTGATTATGTCAGAAATAGGAAAAGCTAATGGTCCCAACTCGATTATTTAATTCTAGCGCAAAAGAATTAGCGTCCAAATTTTACGTACGTAATCTAATTCTCTCACTTGAAATTTGGCACAAGCATTGATTTTTATGTAATAAATAGGAAAAGTTCATGGGTCCCAACTCAATTATTCAATTCTAGCGCAAAAGAATTAGCGTCGAAATTTTACGTACATAATCTAATTCTCTCACTTCCCAATGTCATAGAAATTTGGCACAAGCATTGATTATTATGTCATAAATAGGAAAAGTTAATGGGTCCCAACTCGATTATTCAATTCTAAGCGCAAAAGAATTAGCGCCAAAATTTTACATATGGAATCTAATTCTCTCACTTCCTAATGTCATAGAAACATGAAATTTGGCATGAGCATTGATTATGTCATAAATAGGAAAAGTTAATAGGTCCCAACTCAATCATTCAATTCTAAGCGCAAAAGAATTAGCATCCAAATTTTACGTACAAAGTCTAATTCTCTAACTCCCCAATGTCATAGAAACTTGAAATCTGGCACGGGCATTGATTATGTCATAAATAGGAAAATTTAATGGGTCAAAACTCGATTATTCAATTCTAAGCGCAAAAGAATTAGCATCCAAATTTTACGTACGTAATCTAATTCTCCAATTTCCTGATGTCATAGAAACTTGAAATCTGGCACGGGCATTGATTATGTCATAAATAGGAACAGCTAATAGGTCCCAACTCGATTATTTAATTCTAAGCGCAAAAGAATTAGCGTCCAAATATTACGTATGTAATCTAATTCTCTCACTTCCTGATGTCATTTTATATAAAGGAAACGTTGCATGGTTACCTCCAGGTGGTGTTTCCTGGGTAACGCAAAGAACCATGCAAAATGGTGAACATATTTTTTTCCTCGGTATCTCTAAAGTAATGACGACTTCATAAGATTTTCTGTGTGAACACCAGATAAACACCAGTACCAAATTAACTCGGGTATATCAGCTAGTCTTAAATATATAGGCCGTACCACTAAGAATTTACGTGTGAGGGCCAACCGACATAGATTTAATTTTAAACGAGGCTACCTTAAACACAGTTAGGCTTCATGTCCACGGGCGGGTCAGGTTCTGTGGGCGGGAGCCCCGCTACAGGATCCCACCCTGTCCGTGGCATGATGACATTTCAGAGGCGTGCGGGTTGTCTGGCGTCTCCCCCTTGCATGTGGGCGGGCACCCCAGCCAGAACGCCTCCCGCACATGCACAGTGATTTTTTAAAAAATCTCCTGCTTTCCCGCGGGACCCGCAGCACACCCGGAGTGAAAGTTCCGGGTGTGCCACAGACCGGACAGCTTCCATTGACTTCAATGGAAGCCGGTCCCGCGGCTAAAAGCAATCATGCTGCGATTTGTTTTCCAGACTGGTTGGTCCGGAAAACAAACCTGCATGCTTTAATTAAGCTGCAGGCGCCCAAGAATTGCCTATGGGCGGCTTGAACTCTGCATCATTCGCGCGGGTACCCCACGCAGTTCCGGAATTCAAACCTGCCCGTGGACAAGAGCCTATATTGAAGCATTTCCACCTCCATCACAACTCTGACCGATCTCTAATGAAAATTACATTAATGAAAAAGATTCATACAGGTGCCTTCACACATCTGAAAACAAAAGAGATGTTTTATATTTTTCATCTGAATACTTTATTCCCCCATGGTCTGAAAGAAGTCTTGGAGAAGATCTAGTCTTTGTATTTCAAATTAATCAAATATACTTTTTTAATTAGATTAGATAATTTTAGGTATTTAGTATTGATGCTACTGAATTTTATATATATATATATATATATATGTATATATATATATATATATATATATATATATATATATATATATATGTTTTATAGGTTGATATCTAAAGATGCTTAATATATATATTTTTTTAGATTCCGTATATGGACATATTTGGTATTGTCTTTACAACAATTTAATACACATATTTAAATATTTTCTCCTAGTAATTGGTTTACATATTAATTTATCTTTAACAATTCAATCACACACTCATACCACATGATTACCATTTACAGTAGTAAGCACAAATATGCTCCAGCTTTTTTAAAATTTTTATAGTAGCTACATAAATGTTCATCTAGTTTCCTATCCATCTATTTATATATAACCTACACACCCCCATATATATATTTATACCTATCCTTTTAGTGTTAAATCAATATGAATGAATCATTGTGTTTGATTGTCACCTATTACAAATAACCTTCTACACCACATTGCCAAGGACAATACCACTTAAATATGTGCATACGGGGGCGTGGCCTGGCCGATGGAGAGCTAAGACGTGCCACACTTGTGCTCCGTCTTCCCCACGGCTGAAAACCACCAGCAAAAGGCATCCAAACCTCCCAGCTACACTTATCCCCGACCATGGTGAGGAGAAGAGGAAGCACCAGCATCGGCAGGACCAGAGAGGACGACCCCGGGCCCCTGGACCGCTACATAACCGCCAGAGGAGACCGTCACGGGCGGGAAGGTGAAGGCGGGAGCCGACCCCACATGGAGCTGTCGCGAGAGAGAGAGGGGGGAAGATGCAGAGCCGAAGACGCCGACAGCCGAGCCCACAAAGAAATGCCCCGAGACGGAGAACGCGGCTTCAAACCCCCCCTCCCCGCACACCCAGAGCCTGCACTCGGCCAGCCGGACGACCTGCGCGGCAACAAGATGGCGGAGGAGGAAGCCGAACCGCCACGCCCGAACGCAGCAGCAGCACCAGAAGTCCGCCAGGCGCCCACAACGGCACACACCGGCCCAACGCCGCACAAACCGCACTACTCACCGCCCACCGAGTCCCGCCGGTCACCGCCAATGGAGCCGCAAACCCGGAGAGTCCTGCCGGAAGTGCGGGGCCGGCCGCCATCTTCTCCACCTGAGGCGCCGGAAATGACGGAGGAGCGGGGAGCGAGGCAGCGGAGGTATGAGACGGGAGCCTCCGGCATCCCCCAGCCGCACGGAGAGCCAGCAAAGCAAGGAGGGGTGGGACAAATGAACCCCCATGCATATAATAAGCATGGCGGGGCCCGCAGAGACACAGGCACAGAGGGGACCCACATTAGCCTGCAGGGGCCAAACGACCCATATGAGCCCACAATAGAGGGAGAGGAGGAGTGGGCAGCATCCCCCGTACCCACAATAACAGCCCGAGGAGGCAATGGCACAGGGCCAAGTACTGACCCCAGGCCCGCAGCCAGGAAGGAGCAAAGGGACCCCGACCCCTATGCGGCCCCAGCATCCAGACCAACTGCAGCATATAATGAGAACCCAGAAGACCCAGGCTGGGCCTCTGGAGACCACAGGGACAAAACCCTCACATATGCCAGCATTACCAAAACCCCGCAAAGGCCACAAAAACCGGGTGTGCGATCTCCTACAACAACTAGCGGCCGACCGGGTAGCGGGACCCCCACATATCCCAACAAGCCCCCCGTCGACAACTGGGACTGGAAGTCGCACCTCAGATCTATTCCAACCAAGGGCGACCTTGACAACCTCTTCACTCAATTTGCTTCATCACAAAAATCAGCACTCGACGCCCTACAAAGAGAAATCCAGCAGATAGGACATCGAGTTAGAGAGGCGGAGGAAATGCAAGAACAAATATTCCAACACGTAAATGAACATCGCGGTATCCTATGTGAACATGCTAGCATGATCTCAGAACTCGCTACCCATCTCGACGATATCGAAAACCGCCTTCGGCGCAACAACTTACGGATCAGGGGCTTGAGTGAAGAGATTGACAACAGACACCTAGAGACCTGGGCGCAAAAATGTTTCGGAGAACTTCTGAACAGATCCCCAAGTACACCAATCGAGATTGATAGAATACATAGAGCCCTGGGTCCCAGACAGACAAATCCTGAAAGACCACGAGATGTAGTATGCAGGATACATTTTTATATGGAGAAAGAAGAGATCCTACGCCAAGTCAGATCTAAAGGCCCAATCAAAGACAGGGACAAGGAACTACTGATACCACCCGACCTATCAAGAAGAACACTACAACAACGACGGGTGCTCCGGCCCCTGCTAACAAGCCTGAAAGAACATGACATCACTTATCGTTGGGGGTACCCATTCCAACTAGTGGCCAGCAAGGGTAACGAGACAGCTATATTTAGAACCCTAGGGGACCTCCCCAGATTCCTCACGGCCTTGAAACTTCCAATGGTCTCGCTCCCAGAATGGCAGAAGACGAGTGCCCCGTCACTAACCCCACCTAAAAGCCAATGGCAAACAGTTCAGCCTAGGAGTCGAAGACAGAACAACAAAGGTGGTGCCCAACCACCGCGAGACTCCGCCCCCTAAGAGGCGAAAAGACACCCAGACAAGAGAGACTCTCTTCTTCCTCAGGATTTCAAGAGAACCACAACGAGGACATAGCCCGATGTCACCCCAATCCGTGTACACCTTTCCACGAGACCCTGAGTAGAGACACCGGACGAGGCTGATCCCAGGAGTGGGTTATGGACCGCCGCCACTTGAAAAGAATCAGAGCAACACCCAGGCGCTCACCCACTTCTGAGCCCAAGATACGCACCCAACTTGTCTACTCAGCGTAACCAAGATTCCCAAGAACTGTACCCTTCCCAAGACACCACGCGGGGTCTGCGACCTTCCCCCCCGCAAACACTCATGCGTCCTTTCTCTTCTCTTCCCTATCTTTCCTCTTATCTCTCCTCGTCTTCCCCCCTCCACTTCTTCTAGACCTGGCCCGTTGCATACAATATCAAGATTTGGATGCCCATCATACAATTACTTTTTTCTTCCAGCCACCGTGGGGGAGAGGAGCTGCGTCTGAAAGACTCGACCCGACCCAGCCGTCCCCCCCACTAGGGACCGCAGCAAAATCTTGCTGCAGAAGACGTTAGTCGTTTGAGTTAGTGCACCCTACGCAAGATGCAAATTTGCAATGTTTAAGTTGTTATTTGGTGGATTAATTCTACTCTGTTGTACCTCCCCCCACTTCCCTTCTTGTATGTCCCCCACCCCTACCCACTACCAACTCCAGGTATTATACACAAGGGGATCTATGCCGCAAGTCAACAGATGGCCATCAGTTTGCCTTTCCAGTAAGCCCAGATGGCCCGACTAACAATCTGCTCTTTCAACACAAAAGGGCTTAATTGTCCCAATAAAAGGAACCAGGTGCTGTACAGACTCCACAGGAAACGGGCTATGGTAATAATGTTACAAGAAACGCACTTCCCACGCTCAGGTCCTTCGGACTGCAGCAGAAACAAATATTATCCCATATGGTTCCTTTCCATCCACCCCGAAAATAAAACCTGTGGAGTCTCTATAGCTTTTCACAAATCAGCAGCACCAATGGTACTATCCCAAGAAGGTGACGAGGATGGAAGATACATATTCCTCAAGGTCTCTATCAACAGTAAAATATATACGTTTGCTAATCTGTTTTTCCCCAATCAAGGTCAGGTGGGCTTCGCCACCAGAGCTCTCCGGGGCCTCTCGGACTTCACAGACGGGTCTCCGGTCATACTGGGCGGCGACTTTAATATGTGCATGGACCCCCGGATGGACTCCTTAACGGGACGCTCCGCACTTTCAAGAACAGCCATTCGTAAGGTTCAGAAAACTCTCGTGAGCATGGACCTGATAGACCTCTGGCGCATTCTCCACCCGGATAAGCGAGACTAGAGTTTCCACTCCGCGGCACATAATTCGTACAGCAGGATCGACTACATATTCATCTCACATAGCTTACTCGATGGGGACCCCCAGTGCTCCTTGGATATCCTGCTTTGGTCTGATCACTCACCGGTGTTTGCATCCTTGGGCCCGGGGGACACAGAGCCGAGGACGCTCACGTGGCGACTAAACGACAACTTAGGGACGTCGTCTACATGACAGACGTCAAAAACACGATCACAAACTTTAAGATAGAGCACGAATCAGACCCCACACCCGCCCCGCTAAAGTGGGAAGCATTGAAATGTGTGCTGAGAGGAGTATTCATTTCACACGGGGCTAGGCTTAAGAAAGAACAAACGGCTAGGCTCTCCAAACTGATAAAAGACCTCCACCAAAAAGAACTGACAAATAAGACCCTTCCGTCCGCCACCCTGCAAGCAGAACTCTCAGAGACCCGACACAAAATTCTAGACATTCTCAACCAAAAAGTTCTCTGTAGAAGAGACAACTCAAAGCGGGTTACTATGAATACGGGGATAAAAGCGTCAGGTGGCTAGCCAGAGCTCTACACCCCAAGCAGTCCCATCCACACATACACTCCATAAATTCAGCTGAGGGTAGGCGAATCCACACCCCAAAGGAAATTTCGGAGGAATTCCATAAGTATTACTCCAAACTATACAGTATACCCGAGACAAGAGCCACCCCCAACAAACAACACGCACAATCGCTTGAACAGTACCTAGAGCAATATGTCCCGAGACGACTTACATCAGAAGAAGCCGGGGACCTAGACAGGGACTTCGAAGCGGAGGAGCTCACAAAAGTCTTAGCGGATACCAAGCCAGGGAAGAGCCCAGGTCCGGACAGGTACTCCGAGATTCTACAAGGCATGCGGAGACTGGGTCTCGGACCTACTACTGCAGTCTTTTAACTCAGTCTCTCGGGGGTGCCCGTTCCCTCCGCAGACACTACAAGCCCACATAGTTTTGATACCCAAACCTGGGAAAGACCCCTTGTCTTGCGGCAGCTACCGCCCAATATTCCTAATCAATTGTGACATAAAAAGCTTCTCAAAAATATTAGCAAATAGACTAAACCCCTCGATCCTGCAGCTCATCCATAATGACCAAGTTAGATTTGTCCCCGGGAGGGAGGCAAGGGACAACTCCACTAGAACCCTGTCTCTGATAGACTGGGCCAAAAAAAAAGGTGTCCCACTCTGTCTGCTCTCTGTCGACGCCGAAAAAGTGTTCAACAGAATTAGTTGGAGATTTCTGGAAGCCACCCTTTGGAAACTGGGGATGGAGCCTAGGGCACTGTCCTGGATCCTGGCACTATATTGTAGCCCCTCGGCCCGGATCAGGGTAAATAGTAACCTGTCCAACCCCTTTGAGATTAAGAATGGTACGAGACAGGGGTGTCCCCTATCCCCAATTTTGTACATATTGGTGATGGAGACCCTCGCCAACGCCATAAGAAATAACTCCTCAATAAAATGGATACAGGTCGGACAGGTCGAACATAAAGTGGCACTCTTCGCGGACGACCTCCTGGTGTACGTCACCAACCCCAGAGTGGGCCTTCCCAATATTATTTAGGAATTTGCCGTTTTCGGTAAACTCAGTAACTATAAAGTGAACTCGCAAAAATCTGTGATACTTAATATCTCACTACCCCAGGGGGTCGTCGCAGACCTGTCTTCAAAATTCCCCTTCCTCTGTAAGCGAGTTTCAATCAAATATCTAGGGATAGAGATCCCAACAGACCCGACTGCGATCTACGACCTTAATTATTAACCTCTCCTAGCAACTCTTTAAAAAGACCTAGAGAAGTGGGGAGGAATACCACTATTGTGGTTTGGTAGGATGAATGCGATCAAAATGGATATCCTCCCCAGGGTCCTATACACCTTCCAGACCGCACCATGCAACCCCCCAAAAGCTGTCTTTGATAAGATACGTAGCCAAATTCTCCAATTCATATGGAAGGGGGGATCCAGGAGACTTAGCCACAAGAGCCTAATCAAACAAAAAGAAAAGGGCGGAGCGGGACTCCCCGACCTGCGCCTTTACCACAAGGCGACAATAGGGACCCTCATATTAGACCTCTTCCACCATCGTACAGACAAACAGTGGGTACAAATAGAGAACGCAAGTAACAACTTCGAAACACGAGGGGCGTTCTGGGTCCCGGGGTGGATGAAACAAGAGAGACAGACGACCTCGACCCTAATGAATTCACTCTTGGGGGCTTGGCAAGGGGGGTGCAGGGTGTCGGTACCAGGGCTCCTCATTCCACTCGTGGGAAACCCACAACTCCCAGCAACACAGCACACACGCAACCTGGGGTTCTTGCCACACAGAGTAGAAGCTAGGGTAGGGGAGGTGTTGGAGTCTGGGAGTCTACGGGACATGGTAGATATGAGGGGGACGTCGGAACGTCGGGGTTGGAACATCAGCCTAACCCCCTTCGAAAGGTTATGCTGTGCATCAGAGACACCCAGACATATGGTTTTGCTGCTCTACAACCAATTACTAGACGAAAAACTAGATGTCCACCGCCCCAGGTGGCTGGGGGCTTGGGAGGAGGCGTTGGGCCGACCAGTCCCCGGAGAGCTCTGGTCCAAAGCATTCCAGTATACCCATAAGATGTCCATCGCGAGCAGACTCCAGGAGCTAAACTTTAAAATCTTATCCAGATGGTATTTGACCCCAGAAAGGCTACACACCATCTTTCCTTCGACCCCGAACATCTGCTGGCGTTGTAAGGCCGAGGCGGGCACGATGCTCCATATATGGTGGTGTGAAGGTATATATATATATTGCCATATGTTCTTTATACTTTTATACCTATATGCAAGTTTTATTCAATTCCAAATGAGAAAAAACTTAAATGTCACCTTACATCAGATATCCCAAGGCTTTGCAAGAAGATGTTCTAGAAATTCAGAGAAGATACCGAACCAGACGCAAGGACGCATGTACTTGGCTGTTTTCCCAGAAGCCCATATCAAGATGTTCAACCATGTACATAATTTTCACTGTCTCAGGCCAGAAAACCGGACTGCCCATATATGGTTATAAGCCCATCACCCCCTAGTGGTGAGAGGGCAGAGGGTATAAGATCTCATGTAATCTGTAATAAAGCGCGCAGTTTTTTCTCCCGTGTGAGAAACTATACCAGACCTCTGTGTGGTGTCTATTCTTACGGCCGGCAACGGGGCAAGTGGGGTGGGCCCGATTGGTGCTGTACTTAGAATTTTAACCCTCATAAATGGCGCAACCAACTGGGGCGGTAAAATCGGAGCTTACAGCGCAATTCACCCGGATCCACGCCACTGAGAAACCGTCCTGCTGCAAACCGAGCCTGATCAACTCACTTAGAACTCCAGGTAAGACAAACATATATTTATGTTGTGTTTTACACTGCGAGTCTTGCAGCAGGAGGGACTATCTGTGGTTTGTGACCGGACGGGTTGGGTTAAGAGTTCTACACGGTAACTCGTGTGGGCTCCGGGTTTGCCGTCATGGACCACTGACCGTGATATGCGCACCAATCGGTCACCCGGAAACTAGTCTGTAGTCTATTTGTACTTTGAAGTCCGTAGCGTTTTAGCGATAGTGGAGATTGTTTGTTGTATCTGCAGAGTTTTTTTCTCTTACTTTTTATTTTGTCTCATAGAAGAAGGGACCCTCGGGTTTAGTTTAGTTAGTTAATGGTTTAGCTGAGGAGGAGACGCACTCTATGAGAAGTCTCATAGAAATAGGGACTCTCGGTTGTTTTGCCTTATATATGGGGCTAGCGATTTGATTTCAGAGAGATGCATTTTATGCGGCTGGTTCCATAAGGAGAAGGGACCCTCGGTTGTCTGCTGGTATATAAGGGGCTGACAATTTGAGAATTAAGAGGGATGCATTCTATGGAGCGTGTTATTTTTATTGTTGTGTTTGTTGTAATATGCGTAAGACCTTATTAAAGAAGATAGAGCCCCTCAAGGGCTGCCGCCGTGTGGATGAATTTGTAGAATGTAACAAAACTCTAATGAAAATGTGTGACACCGACCCGCACGGCAGATTACAAAATGGTGTCTGGGAGGGAGGTCTTTAGGACCCAGAGGTGCCTTGGAAGACCAAGGTTTGCTAGAAGCAGAGAGACAGTCAGAGAAAGTTACGTATACACATTATTTGTTTAAGAAAGTATCCGTAAGTGAAATGTTGAAAAGTACAGTAAGTGATCAAGAGGGCGTCAGGAGAGTGTCTATTGAAAGTTATATTGGCAGTTAGGTAGGGGAGAGAAGTATGAGTAGCAAGCAAGTCGATAAGAAAGTTACAATGCATATGATTTTTTTTTGGCAAAGAGAGATGGAAATGTGTATAATACAAGATAGATAATAGATAATATGTATAATCCATACTAGGTGGATATATGTGTGTATATATATATATATACACTGTATGTGCAAATAGTTAACAGCTTGCTTTTAGGGGAGAAGAGTCTGTTGACATGTAGCTGCAAAGTCTGTGTAGCCTTCCAAGGTCGGAAGATAACAGCGAGAGAGAAAATGTAATAACAACCTTGGTTAATATCTTGGCTTGCTTACAATGAATTGAAATGAATTTAATTAGTTATACTGTCTTAGTAGGCAGGAAATATAGTAATTTCTAAAACATATATTCTTACTTATACAGGGGTTGAAAATGAATGTTGCAAGGTCCCAGCATATGTGTTAATTATGATTTCAAAATGCAGGCAATAGTTTAAACTAAAACTTATTCAGTCTGTGTTCCATATTCGCGGAGAGATAACGGTTTGTTTTAAAAAAGGGTGGGGGCTTTCAGAATTCACTCCAAATTCAGGGTCACAGAAACTAAATACTTCAGTGTTTAATACAGCATATAATAGCTTCAGTAGATAAGAAAGATAGAATATTTCAGTCACTCAGCAAACTTTTTCACATAATTTGTCAAAGATAGCGCTCATTCACAATCTCATCTCAATAGAATAATGTACTTTATAAAAATTATAGCACTCACCTCGGTGTTTTTCAGCTGATGTATGTATGTTTGTCAAACTTTTTTTGTCCGTGCATCTGTGTGGACTGGTACACCTTCAATGGGGGGTGACGGAGCAAACTTGAGCGCATGGATGGATGAGAGTTAGTGACCCGTGTTTGGGCTGCGTGGAATGTGTGATGCAGATAATTGACTAGGGATGGAGGTCCTCCCCATGCATGGGACTTTGCTTGGTTGAGATGTGGACGTGTGGACGGTTGAGCTGAAATGGAGCTGAGAAGACGGACGCAATGTGCCAATATCGAAGGGGTGGAGCTAGATGATGTAATAGTACGTAATAATGTTTCATCCCTCCTCTTGTCCGAGGGAGGGGGTGAGGATTTTGAGCAACTAGTTGTTTTTTTTTCTGTTTTTTTTTTTTTTTCTCCTGTCTGAAATTTGATAAAGATATTGCAGGCAGGAACAGACTAATAATGAATTCACTTAAAGGGATATCACATTTCAAATATTAGTAGAGGTTTTGTAGATTATTCTGCCCCGATGTAACTCATGTTTCTGCTATTGGTGTTAACATTTTACAGGCCTTATCTGCTTCCATCAAATCTTTTTACAATGTGGTACTAACTTAAACCCGGCTACTATTGTTCCAATTGCGTACCCTGGTTTAAAGGGGGGGAGGAGAAGGCATAGGTGATCTAGGTATTGCAAGTCAGCCATTTTTAAATTCAGCCATTTTTAAATTTTTTGCAAGCCATTTTTAATTTTTTAATTTTTTGCAACAAGATTCTGATCTTTTTGAAATAGAATATCAGCCTGATTGTCTAGCAGTGATGCAACAAGAAAATTTAAGTTTTAAAAAGTTACTGAAAGCCCTTGTTAATAATGCATATTTTGAGTTGTTTTTTATAGATGGTACCAGGGGTGATGGACGACTCCACACTGGATATACGGTGGTTACACAACAAGATGTCCTAAAAAGCAGAATGTCTCCGCATGTCGCAGCACAAGAAGCGGAACTAAAAGCACTCACAGAGGCGTGTGGAGTGGCCACAGGTAAGACGGCAAACATTTACACTGACTCCCGGTATGCATTTGGCATAGCTCATGATTACGGCCCAACATGGAAGGCCAGACAGTTTTTTACCTCAGCAGGACAGCCAATTAAGAATGATGCAATGGTGCAGAGTCTCATGGAGGCCCTACTTCTACCTGACAAGGTGGAAAGCTCACACCAATTCCTACACCGGAGAAGCAAGAGGCAATGCCATCACAGACCAAACAGCAAAAGCAGCGGCCCTCAAGCCGTGGAAGAAAGAAGAAAAGAAGAATTTAACAATAATTTTGGACTTTGACTACACTTGGACTTTGATAAAAATCTTGGACTTTGATAATAATTTTGGACTTTGATTTGAACTTGGACTTTGATAAAAATATTGGCCTTTGATATGCTAAAGACTTTACAGTTACGAGCCAGCAAGGAAGAAAAGACAAATGGACTAAAAAGGGACGGCGTATGGTGAACAGTCAACAGAACTTGCTTACCATAGTCCCTGTGCCTCATGATGGCCCAGCTGATGCACGGAAAGACACACCTCTCGAAGCAGCAATGATGACGACGCTTGAACAAGGACGGGTGGCTCCTTGGTTTTCTGTAGCTGCTGCATCATTTGTCCAATTTTGCATGATCTTTGCCGTAAAGCAACAGGGCAGAAGTAAATTTGCCACATCACACTTGCCTAGACCACTCTACGCATTTCAGGGATTGCAAATTGGCTACACTCAGCTCCTACTTGTTGGGAAGCATGAATATGTGCTTGTTGTTGATTTCTTTTCAGGTTGGAGACCTACTCTGTTACCAAAATAAATAAGCAGGTAACCGCACAGAAGCTCATGAATGAGGTAATCCGCAGATATGGGGTACCGGAAGTGATTGAGTCAAACAAAGGTACACACTGCGCAGGTGAAATAATGCAACACATGTCTGTTTTGGGTATATTCCAGGCTTTTCACACACCCTATCATCCACAGAGTAGTGGGAAAGTAGATACAAAAGACAATGGAGGAAATGGGAAAATTTTGAATTGAGTGTCTCCCATTAGTTTTTCTTTTTCTTAGGAGGGTACAAGCCACAGTAGCTAAGTTTGGGGAATGATTTTCTTGTTAATGTTGTCATAGGCCTCTCTAAGGAATTGTTAGTAATGTATTCTGTAGTCTCTGCTTTTCTCTCAGGTCCTACAGATGAGTGTCACAATCTGAAACCAGGTGACAGGGTCTATGTGAAAAAGTTTGAGAGAGAAACCCGGTTTAAAAGTCCTTACCAGATGTTGTTCACCACCCCAACTGCAGTCAAGCTCAAAGGAAAGCCCACTTGGATGCACACTTCGCACTGAAAAAACTAATGATCCTGCATATCCTTTACATGCTATAATGTGGTACAATTCCTCTAACACACACCTTTGACTACTGTACACTAGCCCCCTGTTTCAGAACAAAATTAATACAATCACATGTGCAATATGAATCCTACACTGAGGGTGAGAATCTAACACCGCATCGTGCTAAGAGAGAAGTTAACGTTCAAGGTGGTAATTTTGATCCACATGTATACATAGATGCAATAGGAGGGCCAAGGGGGTAGCCAGATGAATTTAATTCTAGAGATCAGGTTAAAACAGGTTTTGAGTCCTTATTTTCTATTGTCACTGTTAATAATAATGTAGATTGGATGAATTATATCTATTACAATCAGCAGAGGTTTGTAAACTACACCAGAGATGCTTTGCAAGGGTTAATTGACCAGTTAGGGCCCACTGCATCCATGGCGTTCCAAAATAGAGTGGCCCTGGATATGATTTTAGCAGAAAGAGGTGGGATATGTAATTTCCTGTTTGTGTATTATCCCTTTTATGTGACCAAAATTTCCCTTGTTTGAAAAAAGATGAAGAGCCAGTTCCGATAATGGCAACCACGTATGTTACCAGAAGAATGGAGAGATGGACTAGTACTGTGTCTGCCTCAGTCTCATAAGATGGACTGTCAGTGGACTTCCCATTTGCCTAGGGAAAGTGCAGAAGACCTTAGGTTCCGGCGAGGGCACACCCTGTGGGGTGTTAACTTGTACAGATAGAGGGTATGGAGGCCCGGAAATAAGCCCAGGGAATCCATGGCCTCCTTCTGAGGTGAGGTAGGGATCCCTCCCTTTTAGGAGTAGGGACTTACGGGCAGTGGAGAAACCCTGACGCAAGGGAGAGACGACCGAGGAAGAGTGCAAGGTCTGATGCTTGATCTCCATATTAAGTTTTTTAGGGGGGTTTGTGAGGGTATATATATATATTGCCATATGTTCTTTATACTTTTATACCTATATGCAAGTTTTATTCAATTCCAAATGAGAAAAAACTTAAATGTCACCTTACATCAGATATCCCAAGGCTTTGCAAGAAGATGTTCTAGAAATTCAGAGAAGATACCGAACCAGACGCAAGGACGCATGTACTTGGCTGTTTTCCCAGAAGCCCATATCAAGATGTTCAACCATGTACATAATTTTCACTGTCTCAGGCCAGAAAACCGGACTGCCCATATATGGTTATAAGCCCATCACCCCCTAGTGGTGAGAGGGCAGAGGGTATAAGATCTCATGTAATCTGTAATAAAGCGCGCAGTTTTTTCTCCCGTGTGAGAAACTATACCAGACCTCTGTGTGGTGTCTATTCTTACAGCCGGCAACGGGGCAAGTGGGGTGGGCCCGATTGGTGCTGTACTTAGAATTTTAACCCTCATAGTGGGAATGCTCCATGGTTGCACCCATCTGGCAGGATATGAAGAACCTTTACGAGATCACTTGCAGAGAATCCCTGACCATGACTCCGGAGCTGGCACTTCTGTCCATTGCCACCAACACCTTGTCCATCAGGAAAGGCCTCCTAAAATTTTTCATCCTGGCAACTCACCTGACAATCCCTAGGTTCTGGAAACAGAACAAAGAGGTTCCCAGGTGTGCATGGGTGGGGGCGATGGACGAAATAGCTCGGATGGAGAGACTGAGGCTAACCGACGACCCACTGGGTTACGACAACTTCTACAAGACCTGGGCACTGTGGATAGACATACGGGACTCGCCCCGATTCGCTAGATGGCTTCAGACTGGTTCATGCTCATAAAGTGAGCCGGGTCAAAACAGTATCAACACTTACACCACCGAACCTGATACCTGGATTTATCCCCCCCCCCCCCCTCAAGCCCCCCCTACTTCACCCTCCCCCTCCTCCCCTTCCCTCCTGTTATTGTTCGTTTTAAAACAAATTTCAAGCAAGACGTGTTTTCCGTGCATACAAGAACCTTATTGATTGTACATACAAGGAGTCATTTACGTTTGGTACCTGGATATCAAGGGCATCTCCTCACTGTAACAGTTTTGCTTTATTGTTAAAACCCAATAAAAAATCTATTGAACTAAATATGTGCATACTATGAATAGGAGATTGACAAAATGCCTAGCAACGAAAAGCTCTGTTTAATAGAGTGTCAATTGTCTACTATTGATAAAGTTGTCTGTTTTTTGAAGATGTAATGAGAGATTCAGTGCCGATTTGTATGCTGACGTCACCACGCTCCTTAATGGAACGCACGTTGCGGTCCAAATACATTGCACATGATCACGTGACACCTGATGAGTGCCTTACGTCCCAGTATAGGGGGAACTGACGGACACGTGGAGCTGACAGACATGTGGAAGAGATGCTGTACACGGTACCTAATTACTTTAACTATATATATATATACACACACACACATATATACACACACACACACACACACGAGTGTACTATACATCTATATATATAAAGACGAAAGCCCTTACTGACTCACTCACTCACTGACTCACTCACTGACTGACTGACTCGCCAAAAGTTCTCCAACTTCTCTATGTCGTAGAAACACGAATTTTGGCGCAAGCATAGATTATCTCCAAAATAGGAAAATTAATTGGGTCCCCACTCGATTATTCAAATCTAGCGCAAAAGAATTGGCGTCCAAATTTAACGTACATAATCTAAATCTCTCACTTCCCAATGTCATAAAAACTTAAAATTTGGCACGCGCATTGAATATGTCATAAATAGGAAAAGTTAATGGGTTCCAACTTGATTATTCAATTCTATGCGCAAAAGAATTAGCGTCCAAATTTTACGTACGGAATGTATTTTTCTCACTTTCCGGTGTCATAGAAACGTGATATTTGGCACGAGCATTGATTATGTCATAAATAGGAAAAGGTAATGGGTCCCAACTCGATTATTCAATTCTATGCGCAAAAGAATTAGCGTCCAAATTTTACGTGCGGAATATAATTTCTTCACTTTCCGGTGTCATAGAAACAGGAAATTTGGCAAGAGCATTGATTATGTCATAAATAGGAAGATCTAATGGGTCCCAACTCCATTATTCAATTCTATGCGCAAAAGAATTAGCGTCCAAATTTTACGTACGGAATGTAATTTTCTCACTTTCCGGTGTCATAGAAACGGGAAATTTGGCACGAGCATTGATTATGTCATACATAGGAAAAGCTAATGGGTCCCAACTCGATTATTCAATTCTAGCGCAAAAGAATTGGCGTCGAAATTTTACGTACGGAATGTAATTTTTTCATTTTCCGGTGTCATAGAAACGGGAAATTTGGCACGAGTATTGATTATGTCATACATAGGAAAAGCTAATGGGTCCCAACTCGATAATTCAATTCTAGCGCAAAAGAATTGGCGTCAAAATTTTACGTGCAGAATGTAATTTTTCACTTTCTGGTGTCATAGAAACTTGAAATTTGGCACAGGCATTGATTATGTCATAAATAGGAAAAGCTAATGGGTCCCAACTAGAGATGAGCGAACGTACTCGTCCGAGCTTGATGCTCGGGCGAATATTAGGGTGTTCGGGATGCTCGTTACTCTTAACGAGTACCACGCGGTGTTCGGGTTACTTTCACTTGTATCTCTGAGACGTTAGCGCGCTTTTCTGGCCAATAGAAAGACAGGGAAGGCATTACAACTTCCCCCTGCAACGTTCAAGCCCTATACCACCCCCCTGCTGTGAGTGGCTGTCGAGATTAGATGTCACCCGAGTATTGAAATCTGCCCCTCCCGCGGCTCGCTACGGATGCATTCTGACATTAGTTCAGGGAAAGTGCTATCGTGTTGGAGCTGCTATAGGGAGAGTGTTAGGAGTTATTATAGGCTTCAAGAACCCCAACGGTCCTTCTAAAGGCCATAAATCTTCTGTATATGCGCTCAATGGGGCCGGCGGCAGCAGCGCCGACCCCATTGAGAACATATAGAAGACAAATCCTTCTTTTCTGCCACAGCTGTAACAGCTGTGGCAGAGAAGAACGATGTTTGCCCATTTAATTCAATGGAGCGGCAATACAGCCGCTCCATTGAAAGCAATGGGCTGCCGGCGTGCGCGGGGTGAATTGTCGGGAAGGGGTTAAATATATAACCCCTTCCCTGCAATTCATCCAGAAATGTGTAAAAATAAAAATATATACCGGCGTATAAGGCGACGGGGCGTATAAGACGACCCCCCAACTGTCACCTTATACGCCGGTAATATAGCGGAGCAAAGAATAAAAAGCATTACTTACTTCTTCAGACGATCTGCGGCGCTGCTGCAGGATGTCGCTCCCTCCTGGTCCACGGCAGACTATAGCTTTCTCTACGAAAGGCTTGAAATCCCTGCCTCCAGAAAGACATGTGCCTTCAGCCAATCACAGCCAATAACAATGATGTCATTGAATGGCTGTGATTGGCTGTGGTTCTGGAGGCGGGGATTTCAAGCCTTTCGTAGAGAAAGCAATAGTCTGCTGTGGACCAGGAGGGAGCGACATCCTGCAGCAGCGCCGCAGATCGTCTGAAGAAGTAAGTAATGCTTTTTATTCTTTGCTCCGCTATATTACCGGCATATAAGGTGACAGTTGGGGGGTCGTCTTATACGCCCCGTCGCCTTATACGCCGGTATATATTTTTATTTTTACACGTTTCTGGATGAATTGCAGGGAAGGGGTTATATATTTAACCCCTTCCCGACAATTCACCCCGCGCACGCCGGCAGCCCATTGCTTTCAATGGAGCGGCTGTATTGCCGCTCCATTGAATTCAATGGGCAAACATCGTTCTTCTCTGCTACAGCTGTTACAGCTATGGCAGAGGAGAACGATCTTTACGCTGACAGTGCGGGGGGGGGGGGGGCACTCTTGCCGCTATTGTGGCTTAATAGTGGGACCTGGGAACTTGAGATGCAGCCCACCATGTAGCCCCTCGCCTGCCCTATCCATCACTGTGTCGTTCCCATCACTTTCTTGAATTGCCCAGATTTTCACACATGAAAACCTTAGCGAGCATCGGCGAAATACAAAAATGCTCCGGTCGCCCATTGACTTCAATGGGGTTCGTTACTCGAAACGAACCCTCGAGCATCGCGGGAATTTCGTTCCGAGTAACGAGCACCCGAGCATTTTGGTGCTCGCTCATCTCTAGTCCCAACTCGATTATTCAATTCTAGTGCAAAAGAATTGGCGTCGAAATTTTACGTGCGGAAGGTAAGTTTTTCACTTTCCGGTGTCATAGAAACAGGAAATTTGGCACGAGCATTGATTATGTCATAAATAGGAAAAGCTAATGGGTCCCAACTCCATTATTCAATTTTATGCGCAAAAGAATTAGCGTCCAAATTTTTTGTGCGGAATGTAATTTTTTCCCTTTACGGTGTCATAGAAACGTGAAATTTGGCACGAGCATTGATTATGTCATAAATAGGAAAAGTTCATAGTTCCCAACTCGATTATTCAATTCTAGCGCAAAAGAATTGGAGTCGAAATTTTACGTACATAATGTTTTTTTTTCACTTTCCGGTGTCATAGAAACGGGAAATTTGGCACGAGTATTGATTATGTCATACATAGGAAAAGCTAATGGGTCCCAACTCCATTATTCAATTCTATGCGCAAAAGAATTAGCGTCCAAATTTTACGTACGGAATGTAATTTTTTCACTTTCCGGTGTCATAGAAACGTGAAATTTGGCACAAGCATTGATTATGTCATAAATAGAAAACGCTAATGGGTCCCAACTCGATTATTCAATTCTAGCGCAAAAGAATTGGCATCAAAATTTTACGTGCGGAATGTAATTTTTTCACTTTCCGGTGTCATAGAAACGGGAAATTTGGCACGAGCATTGATTATGTCATAAACAGGAAAAGCTAATGGGTCTCAACTCGATTATTCAATTCTAAGCGCAAAAGAATTAGTGTCCAAATTTTACGTATGTAATCTAATTCTCTCACTTCCTGATGTCATTTTATATAAAGGAAACGTCGCATGGTTACCTCCCCGTGGTATTTCCTGGGTAACGCAGAGAACTATGCAAAATGGTGAACATATTTTTTTTCCTCAGTATCTCTTAAGTAACCACGACTTCATAAGATTTTCCGTGTGAACACCAGATAAACACCAGTACCAAATTAACTCGGGCGAAGCCGGGTATATCAGCTAGTACCTTATATGCTTAAAAAAGGCTCACCTATGTACCGAAACACGTTGCATTAAATGTGTATTCCTTTTGAATAAAGTACCAGTGAATATATTGTGGCTTAGACAACCTCCCTCCCGCAGGACCTGGACGTGTTATTACATGGCTGTTCTGGATTAGGGGTGCACTCATCTGAGTCACCCCAGTGAAGTAAATGGTCCACAATGTATCAATTTTTAGTTTACAACCTGGAGAGCTGGGTGTTCTTTCTAGGCTCTGACCTATGCTGTACTATTGTTGCTTCTATTCTCCGATACATCTTTTTATGTTCGGATTCCCATTGATGCTCTTCATGACAGGATGTCCTAAGCACCAGTGTGTGTGAACTATATTCCTTGCACATCGTGGGCGTACTAGAGCACGTGTACTAGAGCAGAGTGACTCTGGTACGCCGAGGTGAGTCAACCCATATTTTAATTACCTAGACACATAGTGTTACACTCATTCGGAGCTACTTCTCACTCCACGTGATCTCTGGGGCACACCCTTACTAATCTTGAAATTCTCTGAAAATATAGGATTGCACCAAAAGGCAACTTCTTCTTCAATGTTCTCACTATCATTAGAAACTATTATTTAGTACTTGGGGGTTGCTGTAACAATGAGACTAGCTTTCAAATATCTTGAAGATAATGAACTCAACCATCAAATAGAACTCCTAAAGAAAAAGCGCAGTATGGGAAATATGAACCAAAAAAGGCACATAATGATTTTCTGCATGTCCATGGGCTTATTCACATGAGCGTATATCAGACGCCATTTTCACGGCTGGCTGATATTCGCTACCATCTGATGTATTGGATTCCAATGCATCAGATCACATGAGCTATTCGCAATGGGAGGAGGCGGAGCTAGCTGCTAAGCTCTTGTCCCCCCCCCCCCCCCCCATTGCTGGCTTCCAGCAGGGGGCGGAAGCTTAGCACACTAGTTCCATTGCTGAGAGTTGGCAAGGGGGAGGGAAGGGGGAGACAGCTTAGCAGTGCTAAACTGTCCCCCCCCACCCCCCCACCCAATGACATTGCGGGGTTTGCCGTATATCAACTGGGCCTGGGCTGTCTGAACGGGCGTACAAACTCGTTTTTATGGCACCGATGCCTGTGTGAAAAAACCCTATAGCTGTATCTACAAAAGTGTTGAAAGACCTTCAGGTGCATTCACATTTAGCGGATTTGCTCCAGATTACCTGTAGCTGAAAAAATTTGCAGCAAATCTGCACTGAATTCTGCATTGCAATTGCTACCATTGCATATTTGAGATTTTGTTGCGAATTTGCAGTAGATTTCAGCTGTTCAATTTTAATTCAATTGATGGGATGAAATCTGCAGCAAATCTGCAGCAAATAATGCAGTACACCAGTACTCACTTGGCAGTGGTGTCCTCGCTCCTACTGTTGCACCAAATAGGAAGAGGAGGGCAGCTTTGATTAGTAAAGAGGGCAGGAAAAAGCTCACTGCTTTGAAAGAGCGGCATAGTCACAGAGTTGGAATAAATGTAGAAGCTGTGCAGCTGGAAAATACCTCTTCTTCCCTCCTGGTCTACAAATCAGGGGTGCAGACAGCTGGCATCCATGGTCCAAATTTGGATTGCACTACACCAGTTGAGTAACCCTGTTATCAAATTTGGATTGCAGTCCACCAGTTGAGTAAACCTGTTATAAAACATTGAAATCCAAGCAGTCAAAATTAAATGTTACCAACTTACCCGTTCCAAATCCTGCCTTAAATGTGTAAATAGTTTTAATCTTCTGTACAGTATGTCTTGCTCTTGTTGAGTTAAATCATCTACTTCGTCTGTTTTAGGACTTAAAAGAGGCTTGTTAAAATTGGTCTTCTTCTTCAGCTTCCAGTACTGATAAATAAAGTCAACTACATTCTTGTTCACATTAAGATTCTCTGCCACATCCTCAGACCTGACAAGTTCATGGAAATCCTCTTGTAGTTGTAGAAGTTTATGTTTCCTCAAAGTGACCTTTTCAAGATCCTGTTGCAATTGATCAGCATCTGCTGAGGGAACAGATGAGGATGGTCTTTGGCACTGATCCTCTGGTTTGGTGGCTCCTTTACTATGATCCAAACAATAGGACTTGAACTTCACCTCGTCATTCTCTGCCAATGTGGTGTGCATCTCCAGGTTGTGGTCAAAAGCACAGGTAACATGGAATGCAGTAACGCAGGACGGCATGGAACACTAGAAGTGAAACATACATATGATGTTACCAGAAATATAAAAACTGGGCTTATTCTTTATTTGCTTACAGTAAATACAGTATGAAAGTAAAATATAGGCCAAATGTCCACGATTTGCAGCATCCGCACGGGTCACCAACAATTGCAATTCAAAGTGCTCATAGGGAAGCATTGACATCCGCAACTGAATTTAAAGCATGCCGGTTTGATTTCCGGACCATTTGATGTGGAAAACAAATTGCAGCATGCTCCATTTCAGTGCAGATTCCGTGTAGACGGGCTAAATAGAAGTTAATGACTGTAAATACAATTGCGGATGCACTGCGGATTTGAAGGTTAAAATCAATTAGGGTGGTGGGGAAAAGGCTGGCAGCTAGACTTGCAGATTTTTTTCCATGCGAATGATCCGCAGTGCATCTGCGCTGAAAAAACATTACATCTGTGATCTCCAGCAAATGGTTTCCACAGGTCTCCCACTGCAGAAATGTGCATGCTGAATCTAAAACGCTCATGGACATGAGGCCCTACATCTATATATATAAAATTGAATGTCTGCGTGTCTGTCTGCGTGTCTGTCTGCGTGTCTGTTTGTCCTTTATGCGCTACTACACCATTCATCCGATCTCCATGAAACTTTGGGAAGTTGCTGAGTACACTCCTGGGAAGATTATAGGCATAGTACATTTATGCTACGATAAATTGCGCGCATGCGTGCGTCGTCGACAGTTACGACCCCCCCACGTAGATCGTTCGATTTCCATCATTGCCACTAATTCTCTCACTTCCCGATGTTGTAGAAACATGAAATTTGGCAGGAGCATTGATTATGTCATAAATAGGAAAAGCTAATGGGTCCCAACTCGATTATTCAATTCTAAGCGCCAAAGAATTAGCGTCCAAATTTTACGTACGGAATCTAATTTTCTCGCTTCCCAATGTCATAGAAACGTGAAATTTGGCACGAGCATTGATTATGTCATAAATAGGAAAAGCTAATGGGTCCCAACTCGATTATTCAATTCTAAGCGCCAAAGAATTAGCGTCCAAATTTTACGTACGGAATCTAATTTTCTCGCTTCCCAATGTCATAGAAACTTGAAATTTGGCACAAGCATTGATTATGTCAGAAATAGCAAAAGCTAATGGGTCCCAACTCGATTATTCAATTCTATGCGCAAAAGAATTAGCGTCCAAATTTTATGTACGGAATGTAATTTTCTCACATAGAAAATTGAAATTTGGCACGGACATTGAATATGTCATAAATAAAAACCGCTAATGGGTCCCAACTCGATTATTCAATTCTATGCGCCAAAGAATTAGCATCCAAATTTTACGTACGGAATGTAATTTTCTCACATAGAAACTTGAAATTTGGCACGGGCATTGAATATGTCATAAGTAGGAAACGCTAATGGGTCCCAACTCGATTATTCAATTCTATGCGCAAAAGAATTAGCGTTCAAATTTTACATACGGAATGTAATTTTCTCACATAGAAACTTGAAATTTGGCACGGGCATTGAATATGTCATAAATAGGAAAAGCTAATGGGTCCCAACTCGATTATTCAATTCTATGCGCAAAAGAATTAGCGTCCAAATTTTACGTACGGAATGTAATTTTCTCACATAGAAACTTGAAATTTGGCACGGGCATTGATTATGCCATAAATAGGAAAAGCTAATGGGTCCCAACTTGATTATTCAATTCTAAGCGCAAAACAATTAGCGTCCAAATTTTACGTACAGAATCTAATTCTCTCACTTCCTGATATATATAAGTGAATGTATGTCTGTCTGTCTGTCCTTTATGCATTACTACACCATTCATCCAATTGCCATGAGACTTTGGGAAGTTGCTGAGTACACTCCTGGGAAGATTATAGGAATAGTACAACTATCCTACGATAGGTGGCGCGCGTGCGAGCATCGTCGACAGTTATGTCCCCCAGACAAAGATCGTTTGATTTCCATCTCAAGCACGAAACCAAAAGGCATTACGAGCAACGGGTGGCGTGTTCAACTACAAAATGATGCATCCGCCGAACGTTTTGCAAGACAATTGCTGGATATTGAGAATGCTGAGGTAAAATGAAAGCTGTGCTGTGATTGGTTGCTATTTCTTATACTGCTGAGGTAACATGAAAGCTGTGCTGTGATTGGTGGCTACTTCTTATACTACTGAGGTTGCATGAAAGCTGCGCTGCGATTCGTTGTTATATATTATACCACTGAGGTAACATGAAAGCTGCGCTGTGATTGGTTGCTATATATAATACCGCAGAGGTAACATGAAAGCTGCGCTGTGATTGGTTGCTATTTTTTATATTGCTGAGGCAGAATAAAAGTTGCGCTGTGATTGGTTGTTATTTCTCTTACTGTTGAGGTAACATGAAAGCTGCGCTGTGATTGGTTGTTATATATTATACCACTGAGGTAACATGAAAGCTGCGCTGTGATTGGTTGTTATCTAGACATATAAAAACGAATGAATGTATGTCTGTCTGTCTTCGCAGCAACGCGCGACGGGTAAGCTAGTATAATAATAATAATCTTTATTTGTATAGCGCCAACATATTCCGCAGTGCTTACAAAGACAGGGGGAATACAGAAGGACAAAAGTACAAAAATTACAGAACCACGGTTACATATAGTAATCAGTTGATGGAAACAATAGGGATGAAGATCCTGCTCCAGCGAGCTTACATACTACAAATAATAGGGTGATGCAGAAGGTAAAGGGCTGGAGATGTGCACGGTATAGCGAGGTGGAGAGTGAGGGATGCTATACACATAAACAATGGTCAGACGTTCAGCCGTGTGACAGCAGAATTGGTATGACTGCAGGGGCAGTTGATGGTGGCTAGTAGGGATTGCAGTCAATAGGTCAGGGAGCATGTTATCAGGCCTAGTACAGAGTGGTTTGGTTTAGGGGATGTGGTATGCCTCCCTGAAGAGGTGCATTTTTAGAGCACGTTTGAAGTTTTGTGAGTCCTGGATTGCCCGGATAACCTTTGTTAGTGCGTTCCAGAGGACTAGTGCTGCTCTGGAGAAGTTTTGGAGGTGGGAATGACAGGTTCGAATTAAAGGGGCACTCAGTCTGGTTTTGTCAGCAGAGCAGAGAGCCTGGGCTGGGTAATGGATTGAGATGAGGGAAGAAATGTAGGGTGGCGCTGCCCTGTGGAGTGCTTTATGGATGAAGGTTGTGAGTGTAAATTGAATTCTGTATTTAACGGGCAGCCAGTGCAGTAACTGGCACAGGGCAGAGGCTGCACATGAAGATGAGCCTGGCTGCCGCATTCAGGATGGATTGGAGAGAGTAGAGTATGGCGCAGAGGAGGCCGATCAGCAACGAGTTGCAATAGTCGAGCCGAGAGTGAATGAAGACAGCAATAAGCATTTTTAGCGTGAGAAAAGAGTGGATTCTCGCGATGTTTTTGAGGTGCAGCTGACATGTTTGGGCAAGAGATTGGATGTAGGGAATAAAGGAGAGATCGGAGTCAAATGTTACCCCAAGGTAGCGGGCATACTGTCTGGGAGTTATGGTGGCGCCACAAAGAGGTCGAGGAGGATCAGTAGGGAGTAATAACCCCTCAATTTGGCTGTCAGGTCGTCATTTGACACCCTTGTAAGGGCAGTTTCTGTCGAGGGTAGGGGTCGAAAGCCAGAAAGTAGGGGGTTGAGAAGAGAGTTCTCTGATAGGTAGCTTACAAGGCAGGAGTAAACCAGGCGTTCAAATATTTTGGACATGAAGGGGAGATTATAGATGGGTTGGTAGTTGGCAGCATCAGTCGCGTCAAGAGTCGGCTTCTTTAGCAGTGGGGATATGATGGCATGTTTCAAAGAAGAGGTAAAGATGCCAGAGGTCAGAGAGAGGTTGAATATAGTGGTGAGATGGGAGATAACCACTGGGGAGAGGGACCGGAGGAGGTATGAGGGGAGAGGGTCGTTAGCGCAGGTGGTGGGGCGAGCAGAGGAAAGCAATTTCCTCTGTTGTTGGTCTGAGTACAGACAGTGAGCAGGAGCTAGATGCAGTATTGATGAGACTAGGGTCCGGGCTAGCCTGGGATTGGGAAGTTATTTCCAGACGGATGTCATCACTTTTCTTTTTGAAGTTAGCATCCAGTTCTGCAGCACTGAGATCCATACTACATTGACTCGATGTCTGCTATGTGAAAATAAAAAGGTTCGAAAATATTTTTGGGTGTTTCTTTGCCCATTTTTCTGTCTCTACCTGAGTCTGTCTTTCTCTGCGCCTGTATCTCTGGCTGTGTCAGTGTGTTTCTTTCTCTTTGTCTACGTCTGTCTTTTCTCTGCCCGTCATTTCAGTTTGCTCTTTCTTTGTCTTCTGACTCTGTCTGTAATTTTGGCCCAAAGGGGGTTATTAGCCAATGATGGCCAGGACTGTCACGCCCCCTTTCATGCCTTTGTCCCGAGCGCTGCCTCTGTTCTCAGGAGCTGCGATAAACAGGATTTATGAGTGGCAGCTCAGCCACTTCCTATATGCAGCTTCTATGACACAATGGCTGTGATTGGTTATTCAGTGCTGCATTGAAAGGATGAACCAATCACAGCCATCGCATGCTCCCCTTTAGCACCGCCCACTCTTGCTCGCTTAGCAACGCTTCACTGTCCCCAGGCACGTGCCAATACACTTAACATAGGAACTTTGGGCTGCCCTTACAAGTCACTCGCTTTACCAAACTCCAATTCTATGATTTTACGGATGGTGAGGGTGTCAGTAATCTAATGACACTAAAATCGTCCACCGAAGGTTGCACAAAAGGGATCAAAGTGTGGTGCAAGAAAAATCATGTAGGCTTTTTTATATTAGATATGCTGTTATCTTTGGAACTCTTTAAAGCAATGCTTTTTAACCCTGGAACATCTAAGGCGAGTCTCTCGGACTCATGCCATTATGTTTTTGAGAATTTGTGGTACCTCCTTCTAGCTTTGTGTAATATCCCTTCCACTATTCCCCTATCATGTTGTTCTACATATAATATGATTTTGCACTTTCTTTCTACATTATGTATCAACTAGATTAATACTTTTACATATTTTTGTTATAGACACCTAACATGAGTTTGACGGACTCACGAGCTATTTCAAAGGTCACGTATTCTTCCCGCCTTTGAGCTTTGCTATGGACGGCAGATAATGTATTGCAGTGATTTTTGGGTAGATCCCACCACAATTGAGAGAAAAGTCGAGCATCATTTGCCAGATAGTAATAGTTGGAAAACAAGCGTGTATGTTCTTAATTGAAGTGCTGAAAATATTGATGAAAATTTGGACGGTAACAGCATTACACTGCTGGCTGTTGGAAATTCCTGCTACGTAGAGAAAGACGGCTCTGTGTGGAGCAGAAATCCACCAGAGCCATTCAAAATGAGAAGATATAACATTATCAGCTCACAGACAAAATGTTAAAGCTGTTATTAGAGATGAGCGAGCACCAAAATGCTCGGGTGCTCGTTACTCGGGACGAACTTTTCGCAATGCTCGAGGGTTCGTTTCGAGTAACGAACCCCATTGAAGTCAATGGGCGACCCGAGCATTTTTGTATTTCGCCGATGCTCGCTAAGGTTTCCTTGTGTGAAAATCTGGGCAATTCAAGAAAGTGATGGGAACGACACAGCAACGGATAGGGCAGGCGAGGGGCTACATGTTGGGCTGCATCTCAAGTTCACAGGTCCCACTATTAAGCCACAATAGCGGCAAGAGTGGGCCCCCCCCCTCCCAAAAACTTTTACTTCTGAAAAGCCCTCATTAGCATGGCATATCTTAGCTAAGCACCACACTACCTCCAACAAAGCACAATCACTGCCTGCATGACACTCCACTGCCACTTCTCCTGGGTTACATGCTGCCCAACCCCCACCCCCCACGACCCAGTGTCCACAGCGCACACCAAACTGTCCCTGCGCAGCCTTCAGCTGCCCTCATGCCACACCACCCTCATGTCTATTTAGAAGTGCGTCTGCCATGAGGAGGAACCGCAGGCACACACTGCAGAGGTTGGCATGGCTAGGCAGCGACCCTCTTTAAAAGGGGCGGGGCGATAGCCCACAATGCTGTACAGAAGCAATGAGAAATAGAATCCTGTGCCACCGCCATCAGGAGCTGCACACGTGGGCATAGCAATGGGGAACCTATGTGCCACACACTATTCATTCTGTCAAGGTGTCTCTGCATGCCCCAGTCAGACGGGCTTTTTAATTCATAGACACAGGCAGGTACAACTCCCTATTGTGAAGTCCCTGTCGACCGACAGCATGGGTGGCTCCCTGGAACCCACCGGCGATACACAAAAATATCCCATTGCATTGCCCAACACAGCTGAGGTAGTAATGTCGTGCTTAATGCAGGTGGGCTTCGGCCCATACTGCATGCCCCAGTCAGACTGGGGTTCTTTACAAGTGGACACATGTACGTTAAACTCCGTGTGCACCTACAGCATGGGTGGCTCCCTGGAACCCACCAGCGATACACAAAAATATCCCATTGCATTGCCCAACACAGCTGAGGTAGTAATGTCGTGCTTAATGCAGGTGGGCTTCGGCCCACACTGCATGCCCCAGTCAGACTGGGGTTCTTTACAAGTGGACACATGTAGGTTAAACTCCGTGTGCACCTACAGCATGGGTGGCTCCCTGGAACCCACCGGCGATACACAAAAATATCCCATTGCATTGCCCAACACAGCTGAGGTAGTAATGTCGTGCTTAATGCAGGTAGGCTTCGGCCCACACTGCATGTCCCAGTCAGACTGGGGTTCTTTACAAGTGGACACATGTAGGTTAAACTCCGTGTGCACCTACAGCATGGGTGGCTCCCAGGAACCCACCGGCGATACACAAAAATATCCCATTGCATTGCCCAACACAGCTGAGGTAGTAATGTCGTGCTTAATGCAGGTGGGCTTCGGCCCACACTGCATGCCCCAGTCAGACTGGGGTTCTTTACAAGTGGAAACAGATGCATTTATAATTCCCTGTGGACCCACAGCATGGGTGGGTGCCAGGAAGCCACCGGCGGTACATAGAAATATCCCATTGCATTGCCCAACACAGCTGAGGTAGTAATGTCGTGCTTAATGCAGGTGGGCTTCGGCCCACACTGCATGCCCCAGTCAGACTGGGGTTCTTTACAAGTGGAAACAGATGCATTTATAATTCCCTGTGGACCCACAGCATGGGTGGGTGCCAGGAAGCCACCGGCGGTACATAGAAATATCCCATTGCATTGCCCAACAAAGCTGAGGTAGTAATGTCGTGCTTAATGCAGGTGGGCTTCGGCCCACACTGCATGCCCCAGTCAGACTGGGGGTCTTTACAAGTGGAAACAGATGCATTTATAATTCCCTGTGGACCCACAGCATGGGTGGGTGCCAGGAAGCCATCGGCGGTACATAGAAATATCCCATTGCATTGCCCAACACAGCTGAGGTAGTAATGTCGTGCTTAAAGCAGGTGGGCTTCGGCCCACACTGCATGCCCCAGTCAGACTGGGGTTCTTTACAAGTGGACACATGTAGGTTAAACTCCGTGTGCACCTACAGCATGGGTGGCTCCCTGGAACCCACCGGCGGTACATAAAAATATCCCATTGCATTGCCCAACACAGCGGATGTAACGTCAGCTGTAATGCAGGTGGGCTAAAAATTCATTTGATTACACTGTAGGCGAGGGCCCACAAAAATTGCTGTATCAACAGTACTAATGTACATCCAAAAAATTGGCCATGGCCAACCAAGAGGGCAGGTGAAACCCATTAATCGCTTTGGTTAATGTGGCTTAAGTGGTAACTAGGCCTGGAGGCAGCCCAGTTTAACTAAAAATTGGTTCAAGTTAAAGTTTCAACGCTTTTAAGAGCATTGAAACATATAAAAATTGTTTAGAAAAATTATATGAGTGAGCCTTGTGGCCCTAAGAAAAATTGCCCGTTCAGCGTGATTACGTGAGGTTTCAGGAGGAGGAGCAGGAGGAGGAGGAGGAATATTAGACACAGATTGATGAAGCAGAAATGTCCCCGTTTTGGATGGTGAGAGAGAACGTAGCTTCCATCCGCGGGTGCAGCCTACGTATTGCTTACGTATCGCTGCTGTCCGCTGGTGGAGAAGAGAAGTCTGGGGAAATCCAGGCTTTGTTCATCTTGATGAGTGTTAGCCTGTCGGCACTGTCGGTTGACAGGCGGGTACGCTTATCTGTGATGATTCCCCCAGCCGCACTAAACACCCTTTCCGACAAGACGCTAGCCGCAGGACAAGCAAGCACCTCCAGGGCATACAGCGCTAGTTCAGGCCACGTGTCCAGCTTCGACACCCAGTAGTTGTAGGGGGCAGAGGCGTCACGAAGGACGGTCGTGCGATCGGCTACGTACTCCCTCACCATCCTTTTACAGTGCTCCCGCCGACTCAGCCTTGACTGGGGAGCGGTGACATAGTCTTGCTGGGGAGCCATAAAGCTGTCCAGGCCCTTAAAGACTGTTGCACTGCCTGGGCTGTACATGCTGCTCGATCTACGCACCTCCCCTGCTACCTGGCCCTCGGAACTGCGCCTTCTGCCACTACCGCTGTCGGATGGGAATTTTACCATCAGCTTGTCCGCCAGGGTCCTGTGGTATAGCAACACTCTCGAACCCCTTTCCTCTTCGGGAATGAGAGTGGGAAGGTTCTCCTTATAGTGTGGGTCGAGCAGTGTGTACACCCAGTAATCCGTAGTGGCCAGAATGCGTGTAATGCGAGGGTCACGAGAAAGGCATCCTAACATGAAGTCAGCCATGTGTGCCAGGGTACCTGTACGCAACACATGGCTGTCCGCACTAGGAAGATCACTTTCAGGATCCTCCTCCTCCTCCTCCTCCTCAGGCCATACACGCTGAAATGATGACAGGCAAGCAGCATGGGTACCGTCAGCAGTGGGCCAAGCTGTCTCTTCCCCCTCCTCCTCATCCTCCTCATGCTCCTCCTCCTCCTCCTGAATGCGCTGAGATATAGACAGGTGGGTGCTCTGACTATCCAGCGACATACTGTCTTCCCCCGGCTCTGTTTCCGAGCGCAAAGCGGCTGCCTTTATGGTTTGCAGGGAACTTCTCAAGATGCATAGCAGAGGAATGGTGACTCTAATGATTGCAGCATCGCCGCTCACCACCTGGGTAGACTGCTCAAAGTTTCGAAGGACCTGGCAGATGTCTGCCAACCAGGCCCACTCTTCTGAAAAGAATTGAGGAGGCTGACTCCCACTGCGCCGCCCATGTTGGAGTTGGTATTCCACTATAGCTCTACGCTGCTCATAGAGCCTAGCCAACATGTGGAGCGTAGAGTTCCACCGTGTGGGCACGTCGCACAGCAGTCGGTGCACTGGCAGATTAAACCGATGTTGCAGGGTGCGCAGGGTGGCAGCGTCCGTGTGGGACTTGCGGAAATGTGCGCAGAGCCGGCGCACCTTTACGAGCAGGTCTGACAAGCGTGGGTAGCTTTTCAGAAAGCGCTGAACCACCAAATTAAAGACGTGGGCCAGGCATGGCACGTGCGTGAGGCTGCCGAGCTGCAGAGCCGCCACCAGGTTACGGCCGTTGTCAAACACGACCATGCCCGGTTGGAGGCTCAGCGGCGCAAGCCAACGGTCGGTCTGCTCTGTCAGACCCTGCAGCAGTTCGTGGGCCGTGTGCCTCCTATCTCCTAAGCTGAGTAGTTTCAGCACGGCCTGCTGACGCTTGCCCACCGCTGTGCTGCCACGCCGCGCGACACCGACTGCTGGCGACGTCCTGCTGCTGCTGACACATCTAGATTGCGAGACAGAGGTTGAGGAGGAGGAGGAGGGTGCTTTAGTGGAAGAAGCATACACCGCCAAACATACCACCACCGAGCTGGGGCCCGCAATTCTGGGGGTGGGTAGGACGTGAGCGGTCCCAGGCTCTGACTCTGTCCCAGCCTCCACTAAATTCACCCAATGTGCCGTCAGGGAGATGTAGTGGCCCTGCCCGCCTGTGCTTGTCCACGTGTCCGTAGTTAAGTGGACCTTGCCACTAACCGCATTGGTGAGGGCGCGTACAATGTTGCGGGAGACGTGGTCGTGCAGGGCTGGGACGGCACATCGGGAAAAGTAGTGACGACTGGGAACTGAGTAGCGCAGGGCCGCCGCCGCCATCATAGCTTTGAAAGCCTCCGTTTCCACAACCCTATACGGCAGCATCTCAAGGCTGATCAATTTGGCTATGTGGACGGTTAACGATTGAGCGTGCGGGTGCGTGGCGGCGTACTTGCGCTTGCGCTCCAACACTTGCGCTAGCGACGGCTGGACTGTGCGGTGCGAGACATTGCTGGATGGGGCCGAGGACAGCGGAGGTGAGGGTGTGGGTGCAGGCCATGAGACGGTCGTGCCTGTGTCCTGAGAGGGGGGTTGGATCTCAGTGGCAGGTTGGGGCACAGGGGGAGAGGCAGCGGTGCAAACCGGAGGCGGTGAACAGCCTTCGTCCCACCTTGTGGGGTGCTTGGCCATCATATGTCTGCGCATGCTGGTGGTGGTCAGGCTGTTGGTGGTGGCTCCCCGGCTGATCTTGGCGCGACAAAGGTTGCACACCACTGTTCGTCGGTCGTCAGGCGTCTCGGTGAAAAACTGCCAGACCTTAGAGCACCTCGGCCTCTGCAGGGTGGCATGGCGCGAGGGTGCGCTTTGGGAAACACTTGGTGGATTATTCGGTCTGGCCCTGCCTCTACCCCTGGCCACCGCACTGCCTCTTGCAACCTGCCCTGCTGCTGCCCGTGCCTCCCCCTCTGAAGACCTGTCCTGTGTAGGCGTTGCACACCAGGTGGGGTCAGTCACCTCATCGTCCAGCTGCTCTTCCTCCGAATCCTCTGTGCGCTCCTCCCTCGGACTCACTGCCCTTACTACTACCTCACTGCAAGACAACTGTGTCTCATCGTCATCGTCCTCCTCACCCACTGAAAGGTCTTGAGACAGTTGCCGGAAGTCCCCAGCCTCATCCCCCGGACCCCGGGAACTTTCCAATGGTTGTGCATCAGTGACGATAAACTCATCTGGTGGGAGAGGAACCACTGCTGCCCAATCTGAGCAGGGGCCCGAGAACAGTTCCTGGGAGTCTTCCCGCTCCTGAGCATGTGTCATTGTAGTGGAGTGAGGAGGCTGGGAGGAAGGACGAGCAGCAGACAGAGGATTCGGATTTGCAGCAGTGGACGGCGCAGAACTGTGGCTGGACGATAGGTTGCTCGAAGCACTTTCTGCCATCCAGGACAGGACCTGCTCACACTGCTCATTTTCTAATAAAGGTCTCCCGCGTGGACCCATTAATTGGGCGATGAATGTGGGGACGCCAGAAACGTGCCTCTCTCCTAATCGCGCAGCAGTCGGCTGCGACACACCTGGATCAGGAGCTCGGCCTGTGCCCACACCCTCACTTGGCCCTCCGCGTCCTCGGCCGCGTCCACGTCCTCTAGGCCTACCCCTACCCCTCAGCATGCTGTATTACCAGTGATTTGATTTCCCAGGCAGGAAAGAAATTGGCGCAAGGCTGCACTCAACCGTAGCTGGTTGCGTCTGATTTTTTTACGTTCTCCACGCAGCACACACGTACCCAGAGCCCTTAGGACTGACAGAGGCAGGGCAAATATACTTTTTTCCCTTTTGTTTAAAAGGATAGGCCCACTGCGTCTATTCACTGAATAATAAGTTTAATAACTGACACTGTGTTGCGGCCCTGCAAAAGTGTCACAGAACTTTACTGTTGCAGAGTTATTAACTGTGGCAGAGCAGGTATTTCCCAGGCAGGAAAGAAATTGGCGCAAGGCTGCACTCAACCGTAGCTGGTTGCGTCTGATTTTTTTACGTTCTTCACGCAGCACACACGTACCCAGAGCCCTTAGGACTGACAGGCAGGGCAAATATACTTTTTTCCCTTTTGTTTAAAAGGATAGGCCCACTGCGTCTATTCACTGAATAATAAGTTTAATAACTGACACTGTGTTGCGGCCCTGCAAAAGTGTCACAGAACTTTACTGTTGCAGAGTTATTAACTGTGGCAGAGCAGGTATTTCCCAGGCAGGAAAGAAATTGGCGCAAGGCTGCACTCAACCGTAGCTGGTTGCGTCTGATTTTTTTACGTTCTCCACGCAGCACACACGTACCCAGAGCCCTTAGGACTGACAGAGGCAGGGCAAATATACTTTTTTCCCTTTTGTTTAAAAGGATAGGCCCACTGCGTCTATTCACTGAATAATAAGTTTAATTACTGACACTGTGTTGCGGCCCTGCAAAAGTGTCACAGAACTTTACTGTTGCAGAGTTATTAACTGTGGCAGAGCAGGTATTTCCCAGGCAGGAAAGAAATTGGCGCAAGGCTGCACTCAACCGTAGCTGGTTGCGTCTGATTTTTTTACGTTCTCCACGCAGCACACACGTACCCAGATCCCTTAGGACTGACAGAGGCAGGGCAAATATACTTTTTTCTCTTTTGTTAAAAAAGAAAAGGCCCACTGCGTCTATTCAATGACTAATATAGCTGTGTTGCGGCCCTGCAAAAGTGTCACAGAACTTTACTGTTGCAGAGTTATTAACTGTGGCAGAGCAGGTATTTCCCAGGCAGGATAGAAATTGGCGCAAGGCTGCACTCAACCGTAGCTGGTTGCGTCTGATTTTTTTACGTTCTCCACGCAGCACACACGTACCCAGAGCCCTTAGGACTGACAGAGGCAGGGCAAATATACTTTTTTCCCTTTTGTTTAAAAGGATAGGCCCACTGCGTCTATTCACTGAATAATAAGTTTAATAATTGACACTGTGTTGCGGCCCTGCAAAAGTGTCACAGAACTTTACTGTTGCAGAGTTATTAACTGTGGCAGAGCAGGTATTTCCCAGGCAGGATAGAAATTGGTGCAAGGCTGCACTCAACCGTAGCTGGTTGCGTCTGATTTTTTTACGTTCTCCACGCAGCACACACGTACCCAGAGCCCTTAGGACTGACAGAGGCAGGGCAAATATACTTTTTTCCCTTTTGTTTAAAAGGATAGGCCCACTGCGTCTATTCACTGAATAATAAGTTTAATAATTGACACTGTGTTGCGGCCCTGCAAAAGTGTCACAGAACTTTACTGTTGCAGAGTTATTAACTGTGGCAGAGCAGGTATTTCCCAGGCAGGAAAGAAATTGGCGCAAGGCTGCACTCAACCGTAGCTGGTTGCGTCAGATTTTTTTACGTTCTCCACGCAGCACACACGTACCCAGAGCCCTTAGGACTGACAGAGGCAGGGCAAATATACTTTTTTCCCTTTTGTTTAAAAGGATAGGCCCACTGCGTCTATTCACTGAATAATAAGTTTAATAACTGACACTGTGTTGCGGCCCTGCAAAAGTGTCACAGAACTTTACTGTTGCAGAGTTATTAACTGTGGCAGAGCAGGTATTTCCCAGGCAGGAAAGAAATTGGCGCAAGGCTGCACTCAACCGTAGCTGGTTGCGTCTGATTTTTTTACGTTCTCCACGCAGCACACACGTACCCAGAGCCTTTAGGACTGACAGAGGCAGGGCAAATATACTTTTTTCCCTTTTGTTAAAAAAGAAAAGGCCCACTGCGTCTATTCAATGACTAATATAACTGTGTTGCGGCCCTGCAAAAGTGTCACAGAACTTTACTGTTGCAGAGTTATTAACTGTGGCAGAGCAGGTATTTCCCAGGCAGGATAGAAATTGGCGCAAGGCTGCACTCAACCGTAGCTGGTTGCGTCTGATTTTTTTACGTTCTCCACGCAGCACACACGTACCCAGAGCCCTTAGGACTGACAGAGGCAGGGCAAATATACTTTTTTCCCTTTTGTTTAAAAGGATAGGCCCACTGCGTCTATTCACTGAATAATAAGTTTAATAATTGACACTGTGTTGCGGCCCTGCAAAAGTGTCACAGAACTTTACTGTTGCAGAGTTATTAACTGTGGCAGAGCAGGTATTTCCCAGGCAGGATAGAAATTGGTGCAAGGCTGCACTCAACCGTAGCTGGTTGCGTCTGATTTTTTTACGTTCTCCACGCAGCACACACGTACCCAGAGCCCTTAGGACTGACAGAGGCAGGGCAAATATACTTTTTTCCCTTTTGTTTAAAAGGATAGGCCCACTGCGTCTATTCACTGAATAATAAGTTTAATAATTGACACTGTGTTGCGGCCCTGCAAAAGTGTCACAGAACTTTACTGTTGCAGAGTTATTAACTGTGGCAGAGCAGGTATTTCCCAGGCAGGAAAGAAATTGGCGCAAGGCTGCACTCAACCGTAGCTGGTTGCGTCTGATTTTTTTACGTTCTCCACGCAGCACACACGTACCCAGAGCCCTTAGGACTGACAGAGGCAGGGCAAATATACTTTTTTCCCTTTTGTTTAAAAGGAAAGGCCCACTGCGTCTATTCACTGAATAATAAGTCTAATAACTGACACTGTGTTGCGGCCCTGCAAAAGTGTCACAGAACTTTACTGTTGCAGAGTTATTAACTGTGGCAGAGCAGGTATTTCCCAGGCAGGAAAGAAATTGGCGCAAGGCTGCACTCAACCGTAGCTGGTTGCGTCAGATTTTTTTACGTTCTCCACGCAGCACACACGTACCCAGAGCCCTTAGGACTGACAGAGGCAGGGCAAATATACTTTTTTCCCTTTTGTTTAAAAGGATAGGCCCACTGCGTCTATTCACTGAATAATAAGTTTAATAACTGACACTGTGTTGCGGCCCTGCAAAAGTGTCACAGAACTTTACTGTTGCAGAGTTATTAACTGTGGCAGAGCAGGTATTTCCCAGGCAGGAAAGAAATTGGCGCAAGGCTGCACTCAACCGTAGCTGGTTGCGTCTGATTTTTTTACGTTCTCCACGCAGCACACACGTACCCAGAGCCTTTAGGACTGACAGAGGCAGGGCAAATATACTTTTTTCCCTTTTGTTCAAAAAGAAAAGGCCCACTGCGTCTATTCAATGACTAATATAACTGTGTTGCGGCCCTGCAAAAGTGTCACAGAACTTTACTGTTGCAGAGTTATTAACTGTGGCAGAGCAGGTATTTCCCAGGCAGGATAGAAATTGGCGCAAGGCTGCACTCAACCGTAGCTGGTTGCGTCTGATTTTTTTACGTTCTCCACGCAGCACACACGTACCCAGAGCCCTTAGGACTGACAGAGGCAGGGCAAATATACTTTTTTCCCTTTTGTTTAAAAGGATAGGCCCACTGCGTCTATTCACTGAATAATAAGTTTAATAACTGATACTGTGTTGCGGCCCTGCAAAAGTGTCACAGAACTTTACTGTTGCAGAGTTATTAACTGTGGCAGAGCAGGTATTTCCCAGGCAGGAAAGAAATTGGCGCAAGGCTGCACTCAACCGTAGCTGGTTGCGTCTGATTTTTTTACGTTCTCCACGCAGCACACACATACCCAGAGCCCTTAGGACTGACAGAGGCAGGGCAAATATACTTTTTTCCCTTTTGTTAAAAAAGAAAAGGCCCACTGCGTCTATTCAATGACTAATAACTGTGTTGTGGCCCTGCCTACACAATTCTGTGCCTGTAGTATCAATGGAGGGTGCAATGCTCTGCACCGCCGATTTTGAGAAAAAAAAAAAAAGCAACACAGCTAACAGCAGCCTGCACAGTACTCCACACATGTGGCCCTAGAAAGGACCGTTGAGGTTCTTGAAGGCTACACTCACTCCTAACACTCTCCCTGCCTAAGCACCACTTCTGTCCCTAATACCGGGTGCAATGCTCTGCACTGCCGATTTTGAGAAAAAAAAAAATGTCTCCACTGCTAACAGCAGCCTGCACACACGTAGATGTGGCCCTAAGAAGGACCGTTGGGGTTCTTGAAGCCTACACTCACTACAAATACTCTCCCTACAGCAACTCCAATAGAACAGCACTTTCCCTCAGCTAACTCACAAGACATCTGAGGCGAGCCGCGGGAGGGGCCGACTTTTATACTCGGGTGACATCTGATCGCCCCAGCCACTCACAGCAGGGGGGTGGTATAGGGCTTGAACGTCACAGGGGGAAGTTGTAATGCCTTCCGTGTCTTTCAATTGGCCAGAAAAGCGCGCTAACGTCTCAGAGAGGAAACTGAAAGTAACCGGAACACCGCGTGGTACTCGTTACGAGTAACGAGCATCCCGAATACCGTAATATTCGCACGAATATCAAGCTCGGACGAGTACGTTCGCTCATCTCTAGCTGTTATCTTTCAACTCATATTGTAGAGTCCAGTGGATGCTTTTGATTTGTACTTCACGAATTATATTGAAGAATTATTTGAGTACACCAATTTAGAAGCAGAAAGAACTTATAAAGAAAAAAATTAATCCTTCATGTGGCAAAAATGTGATTCATTAGAAATTGGAGCTTGATTGGACTGCTGATCACTGCAGGTCATTTGAAAAGCAATTTCTCAAATATCCATATTCTATGGAGCAAGACATACCGTCCACCAATTTTTTGTGCCATGATGAGTAAAGCTGCATTCACACAGCCGAGAAAACATTGCGAGATTTGTGCGCTGTGAGGCGCACAAATCTCGTCCGAATATGAATCCCATTCTTTTCAATGGATTCTTATACAATCACGGCATGTCTTTTATTTTCGCATTCTTTAGAATGCATCACCCATTGTTTTCAATGAGACAGAAAAACACATTGCATGACAAGCGATGTGCATGTGAGTGCAATGCGAGGTTCCCCATTCAAAACAATGGAAAACACTTGCGGATCCTCTGATGCGGCTGAGGATTGCAATTGCACTGTAGTTCTGGGAGCTGTTTTTGACACAAAAATGCCTTGCATCCGCAGGTACACCGCACGCTCACGAGTGCGATATCGGGTTGAGTTTCATAGCAAAGGAATTTCTTCACAGCAAACACAGGACAGTAAGAAATTATCTTTTTTGGGAGAGACCACTCCTTAGTGTCCTATGTGCGCAAAGCAGTAAAGAGTTGTGCTTCTCTTCACAACGCACCAGTCCTCTGATGATATTGTGGAAGACTCTTGCAAAGCAGAAATAATTCTTCATTACAATAACACTCCAAGATAAATTTGTTAAAGGGTCTAGTTTTCAAATGTGATCATTTGTCATTAGGATCACAATGGGTAGGTTTCTGAACACGGAACAAACAGGAGTATCCATTTTGGGGGGCAAATCCTCATTTTCATGTGCACTATAGAAAAAAAACACCTGTCTTCGTTTATAAAAAAATAACAGTAAACAGATATCTAACACATATCTATAGTCTAACAGATATCTGTTAGCTGGGCTCACCGCTGAGACCTCTCAGCGCTTCTCCCTTGTCCTTCGCGGCGGAATATCGGCTTTGGACATCCAGCCTAAATGGTTAAAAAAACATAGTTTTTTAAATGTGTTCCCAGAATAAAGTAAACAGATGGAAATATATATCTAATCGAAAATTTGTGCAGTATGTTTAGACATATTTGATATATTGCAGTTGAAAATGTAAAAAAAAAAAACTTTTTTCAAAATTTTCCCAATAGTGGTGCTTTTATTAAATATACATGAATTCTTTGGGTCTATTTTTACCACCTAAATGAAGTACAATGTGCAGAAGAACAATGTTGAATTTTTTGGATATGCAAAACCTTTATTCTATGGCTTAGGCCACCTACAGACGGCCGATTCAGATCCCGCTGCGAGAATTCTTGCAGCGGGATGCAACCCATGCCCCGGTATTGAGCTTATATTCACCCGTCAGAGGTCTTCTCTCTCTGCACTGCGATGTGCCGGCTGGTGCACAGCTGCACATGCCCAGGGCAGAGTCGGCGCATCACGTGACGTTTCTGTGCGGGCCTCTGCGAGGCTTGCATAGAAATAGGACATGCCCCATTTTTATTTTTACACGGTTAAATCGCGTCTTATCTAATGCAATCCTATGACAGCAAAAACGGTCGGAGATTCTGCGGGACATTCCGCCCATGTGCAGGAGGCCTAAGTGACACGTCAGATTTGCAAAATTTGGCCTACTCATTTAGGCGCAAACAGGCATGGTCACTAAGGGGTTTAAGTTTAGAACTTAAAGGGGTTGTCCCGCGCCGAAACGGGTTTTTTTTTTTTCCAACCCCCCCCCCCGTTCGGCGCGAGACAACCCCGATGCAGGGACGTACAGAAAGCTTACCGGAGCGCTTACCTTAATCCCCGCGCTCCGGTGACTTCTATACTTACCTGTGAAGATGGCCGCCGGGAACCTCTTCCTCCGTGGACCGCAGCTCTTCTGTGCGGTCCATTGCCGATTCCAGCCTCCTGATTGGCTGGAATCGGCACGTGACGGGGCGGAGCTACACGGAACCCCATAGAGAACAGGAGAAGACCTGGACTGCGCAAGCGCGGCTAATTTGGCCATCGGAGGGCGAAAATTAGTCGGCTCCATGGGAACGAGGACGCTAGCAACGGAGCAGGTAAGTAAAAAACTTTTTATAACTTCTGTATGGCTCATAATTAATGCACAATGTATATTACAAAGTGCATTATTATGGCCATACAGAAGTGTATAGACCCACTTGCTGCCGCGGGACAACCCCTTTAAGTAACAGGTCGTGCCTGTGGCATAGGCAGAAAGTATCAAAAGATCTGACAGACATGTATAACAAAGCAGAGTGTACTGGCTCTGTGTAGAAAAGCTGAAGAGAGGCAAGCAGTAAGGCTGCCTTCACATGTGCAACAAAAATTGCGTGATTTTTGAGCAATTGCACGTTTTTTGAGCAAGTCATTTTCAATGGCTTCATTCCCATGTACGATGTTTCCTGTCATGTGATGTGAGATTTGAAATTACAGTATGTTCTATCTTTCTGCATTTTGCTATTCTATCGAATAACAATGCACAACACTCCAATTTACCGCAAAACAACGCACAAGTTTGCGATTTTCGGACAAAGCATTTTTAATAGAGATGAGTGAACCTACTCGTTTCAAGTAATTACTCGATCGAGCACCATGATTTTCGAGTACTTCCGTACTCGAGTGAAAAGATTCGGGGGGCGCCGGGGGCGGGGGAAGGCGTGGTGGAGCGGGGGGGGGGGGGGTAGCAGCGGGGAACAGGGGGGAGTCCTCTCTCTCTCCCCCCCCCACTCCCGGCTGCAACCCCCCACTCACCCACGGCGCCCACCGAATCTTTTCGCCCGAGTATGGAAGTACTCGAAAATGCGGCGCTCGGGCAAAAAAGGGGCGTGGCCGAGTACGCTCGCTCATCTCTAATTTTTAACATTAGCAGGCTGCGATGTGAGATTATTTTCCAGGATAAGGGTGGACACTCACTAGCGATATTTTCTTTCTTACGCTGCGAGAGCACGAGAAAACTCTTGCCTCGCAGCACAAGAAAGACGCCGGAATAGAACCAGCATATTGCTAGTGCTTTCAATGGGGCCAGCGTCAGCAGGGCTAGCCCCATTGAAAACATAGGGAGAATGCCACGGACATCTGCCTCAGCTGTGACAGCTGTGGCAGGAGTTTCCTTCATCCTCGCGGGAGCCGCGGGGGATGAAGGAATCCTCTGCAGCTGTGGCAGAAGTCCGCGGCATGCTATCCCATTGCTTTCAATGGGATCGGGACTGCTGCCAATCCCATTGAAAGCGCTGCTTTCAGGCAAGCCCCGCAGTATGATTATCAGGGAATGAATAGCTAAGGACTATCTGTCATTGGCTGAGCCCTCAGCCAATAGCTAAGCACTAGCTGCTATTGGCCGAGCCCTCAGCCAATCAGCACAACCCTTTCAGGAGGCAGGGATTTTTAAATCCCCGCCTGCTGAAAGAGCTTAACAGCAGTGCATGGGAGACAGCCGGAGGAAGCGTCTGAGCGCCGGAGAGGTGAGTAATTTAAAAAAATTCAAGCCCTTCCCCGATAATCATACTGCGAGGTTTGCCTGAAAGCACTGCTTTCAATGGGATCGGCAGCAGTGAAGATCCCATTGAAAGCAATAGGATAGAATGCTGCGGACTTCTGCCACAGCTGTGACAGCTGTGGCAGAAGTCCGCGGCACTCTCCATCTCTTTTCAATGGGGCTAGTGCTGCTGTCGCTGGCCCCATTGAAAAGACTGGCGATATCCCGGCGTGATGCTGTTTTTTTTTCTCGCACTGCGCTGCAAGACTTTACCTTTACTCTCGCAGCGCAGTGGAGAAAAAAACGCCAGTGGGTGTTCACCCTAAAGCATTGCTGACGCCCAGACATCGAATGAGCTCATATTCAATATTGCCGCAATTTTTTTTAATGGTATTAGTTGTTTTTCTTTTTCAGCAACACTATAACGGTATTTAGTTGTCATAGTCTGGGGGCATTATTTGGCCCTCATATAAATAAATAAATTATTGGCAATTTTGATCTTACAGAGCACCATTAAATCAATTATAACAAAATGAAAAGATAAGGCAAAACTATAAACCTTACAAGAAAAAGCAACCTATCAAAGCTCACAGACCAGGCAAGGAGGGCATTAATCAGAGATTCAACAAAGATACCAATGATAAGTCTGAAGGAGTTCTAAGATGGAAGAATCTGTTTGTAGGATAGTCATACAAGAGTGG
Organism: Eleutherodactylus coqui; assembly: GCF_035609145.1. NCBI lineage: Eukaryota > Metazoa > Chordata > Amphibia > Anura > Eleutherodactylidae > Eleutherodactylus > Eleutherodactylus coqui. The sequence continues at coordinate 55,792,442 of NC_089838.1, read as the reverse complement.
TGAGATAAAAGCCATTGCCCAAACAAAACATTTTTTTGTTTTGCCAACAAGTTCGCCAAACAACATATTTCTGACTCTCCATACATATGGAAAAAGGATCTCTGGTCAGAAGAGGCTAAAACGGAAATTTTTGGCTGTCACGGGGAATGCAATGTTTGCCACCAACCCAATACTTCAAATCCACCCTAAGGGCTCGGTCAGGAGAGCGATTTTTTAGCACATTAATAGCTACGCTTAAAAGCAGATCTATTAGAACCAATGCTTTCCAATGAAAGCGTTCATGTGTACATTTTTTAGAAGCGCTAAAAAAAATCCTACCTGCAAAGGATAGGACATGCAATCTTCCTACACGCAATCTGCGATTTGTTCTGTTTTTCATGCTTAGCTAATCATGCGCTTAAAAAAAAAAAAAAAAAAAAAGCTTGTCTGGCCTAAGAGCATTATTCCACAGTGTGGCATGGCAGTGGCAGCATCATGCTATGGGGATGCCTTTTAGCTGCAGGGACTGAAAAACTGGTCAATTGAAGGAAAGGGCAATTCTTGAGCAAAACCTTTCTGCTAGAGAATGGAGACTAGGATGGAGCTTCACCCTCCAGCAGGACAAAGACTATAAACATCCTGAAAAGCTCCACCGGAGGGGTTTAGCCCCTTACGGACATGACTTAGGGGTGTAACTAACCCCTTAAGGACATGGCCTATTTTGGGCTTAAGGACGCAATGATTTTTGGTGGATTTTCATTTCTATTTTTCAAAAACCATAACGTTTTAATCTTACCATCGACATGGTCGCATAAGGGCTTATTCTTTGTGTGGCAAACTGTTTTAGTTTTTTTTTACAGTGTTAATTATGGAGCATAAATGACACAATTTATTTTTCCTCTGGGTAGGTACGATTACAACTCTACCAAAATTCTTAGTTTTTTTTAGGTTTTTCCACTTATCTGCAATAAAAACCCTATTGTTGGAAATCTTTTTTTTCTAAATTAGTGCATTCAAAGTCCTATAACTTTTTTATTTTTCCATGAATGGAGCTCTCTGGGCTCTTATTTTTTGCAAGACGAGCTATAGGTTTATTGGTAACATTTTGGGGTACATACGGCTTTTTTGATCACTTTAAGGGCTTAGTCAGACGGCGTTTTTTCGCGCGATTTACGCATGTGCATGCATCCGGCGATTTTATAAAACCATTGCTTCGCAATGGTATCGGGCACATGAGCGCTTTTTATGCTCTCGTCCGATAAATTATAGAACAGAAATCGCAGATCGCACCTATCTTCGATCTGCGATTCCTGTTCTCTTCTCTATATGCGCTCAATGGGGCCGGCGGCAGCAGCGCCGACCCCATTGAGAACATATACTACACAAATCATTCTCCTCTGCCACAGCTGTAACAGCTGTGGCAGAAAAGAATGATGTTTGCCCATTGAATTCAATGGAGCCGGCAATACAGCCGGCTCCATTGAAAGCAATGGGCTGCCGGCGAGCGTGGCATGAATTTTCGGGAAGGGCTTAAAAATATAAGCCCTTCCCTGCAATTCATCCAGAAATGTGTAAAAACAAAAAAAATATATATACTCACCTGGTCCCGGCAGACCAGTGCTGCCTCTGATTGGTCAGGCTGTGACCAATCAGAGGCAGCTCTCACTCACACCCATTCATGAATTCATGAATGGGTGTGAGTGAGAGCTGCCTCTGATTGGTCAGGCTGTGACCAATCAGAGGCAGCTCTCACTCACACCCATTCATGAATTCATGAATGGGTGTGAGTGAGAGCTGCCTCTGATTGGTCAGGCTGTGACCAATCAGAGGCAGCTCGTTCAGCAGGCGGGGATTTTAAATCCCCGGCTGCTGAATACTACAGAGAGCAGTTCAGGGGAACTGCCGCCAGCCGTGGCTGAACTCCGTCTGCCGGGACCAGGTGAGTATATATATATTTTTTTATTTTTACACATTTCTGGATGAATTGTAGGGAAGGGCTTATATATTTAAGCCCTTTCCGAAAATTCATCGTGAGATCGCCCGCAGCGCATTGCTTTCAATGGAGCCGGCTGTATTGCCTGCTCCATTGAATTCAATGCGCTGGACAGCGCTGCACTGCTTCGGCCCGTTTCTATTGAAACGCGGCTAGGAGCAGTTTTTTCGGGTCCTTTTTCGGCCTCGGTCACGCGATTTGCGGATGCGCATCTGTCATGCGATCCGCAAATCCCGGGAAAAAAAGCCCGTGTGACTAAGGCCTAATTGCGTTTTTCGGAAGACAAAATGCTAAAAATTAGCCTTTTGCATCTGTTTTTCAGTGTTTTTTTTTACAATTCTCTGGGTAGGATAAAAAGCGTATTCAGCTTATTATACGTGTTGTTACAGACACAACAATACCAAATATGTGGGATCTTATTTACTTTTTTATGCTAATATGCTTTTCTTTTTTGTACATTATTTTTATCCATTTCTGTACTTGTGGGGGACTTGCATCATAGCATCGATGACCGCTATGATTTGGCATTGTAAGACTTCTGCAATGCCTTATCATTTATTACAGCGATCACAGGCACAGGCAATACTGGACGCCGGTATCAGGCAACCAGTTGGGCTCTCCGCGATTATATCTCTGTGAACCCTTTCCATGCTTGTATCCAAGCTAAAAGTGATACAACCGGGCACTAGAGCCTCCATGCTGCCTGTATTAAATTTTTTATCCAAGCTAGAGGCGGTGCCAAGTCTTTTTGTTTAAATGCTCTGCACGATCGGTGAGAGCTTTAACGGTGACATCAGCAATCGTGCAGTCGTTTAACCCCTAGAGGATATGGCCTATTTTGGGGATAAGGACTAGAGATGAGCGAGCACCAAAATGCTCGGGTGCTCGTTACTCGGGACGAACTTTTCGCGATGCTCGAGGGTTCGTTTCAAGTAACGAACCCCATTGAAGTCAATGGGCGACCCGAGCATTTTTGTATATCGCCGATGCTCGCTAAGGTTGTCGTTTGTGAAAATCTGGGCAATTCAAGAAAGTGATGGGAACGACACAGCAACAGATAGGGCAGGCAAGGGGCTACATGCAGGGCTGCATCTCAAGTTCCCAGGTCCCACTATTAAGCCACAATAGCGGCAAGAGTGCCCCCCCCCCCCCCCGCACTGTCAGCATAAAGATCGTTCTCCTCTGCCATAGCTGTAACAGCTGTGGCAGAGAAGAACGATGTTAGCCCATTGAATTCAATGGAGCCAGCAATACAACAGGTTCCACTGAAAGCAATGGGCTGCCGGCGATCGCGGGATGAATTGTCGGGAAGGGCTTAAATATATAAGCCCTTCCCTGCAATTCATCCAGAAATGTGTTACAATAAAAATATATACTGGCGTATAAGGCGACGGGGCGCATAAGACGACCCCCCAACTGTCACCTTATACGCCGGGAATACAGCGGAGCAAAGAATAAAAATCATTACTCACTTCAGCGGTGCTTCTGCGTTGCTGCTGCAGGCTGTCGCTCCCTCCTGGTCCCCGGCAGAGCATTGCTTTCTGGACGCAGTGGTTGAAATCCCCGCCTCCAGAAACACACGTGCCTTCAGCCAATCACAGCCATTCAATGACATCATTGTCATTGGCTGTGATTGGCTGAAGGCACGTGTGTTTCTGGAGGCAGGGATTTAAAGCCCTTGGTAGAGAAAGCAATGCTCTGCCGGGGACCAGGAGGGAGCGACAGCCTGCAGGAGCACCGCAGAAGCATCGGTGAAGTGAGTAATGATTTTTATTCTTTGCTCCGCTGTATTCCCGGCGTATAAGGTGACAGTTGGGGGGTCGTCTTATACGCCCCGTCGCCTTATACGCCGGTATATATTTTTATTGTAACACATTTCTGGATGAATTGCAGGGAAGGGCTTATATATTTAAGCCCTTCCCGACAATTCATCCTGCGATCGCCGGCAGCCCATTGCTTTCAGTGGAACCTGCTGTATTGCCGGCTCCATTGAATTCAATGGGCAAACATCGTTCTTCTCTGCCACAGCTGTTACAGCTGTGGCAGAGAAGAATGATTTGTCTTCTATATGTTCTCAATGGGGTCGGCGCTGCTGCCGCCGGCCCCATTGAGCGCATATAGAGAAGAGAACAGGAATCGCAGATCGCACATAGGTGCGATCTGCGATTTCTATGGCCTAAGAAGGACCGTTGTTGTTCTTGAAGCCTAAAATAACTCCTAACGGTCTCCCTATAGCAGCAGCACTTTCCCTGATTTATGTCAGAAGGCATCTGTGGCGAGCCGCGGGAGGGCAGATTTTAATACTCGGGTGACACCTAATCTCGCCAGCCACTCACTGCAGGGGGGTGGTATAGGGCTTGAACGTTGCAGGGGGAAGTTGTAATGCCTTCCCTGTCTTTCTATTGGCCAGAAAAGCGCACAAATTTCTCAGGGAAGAAAATGAAAGTAACCCGAACACCGCGTGGTACTCGTTACGAGTAACGAGCATCTCGAACACCCTAATACTCGAACGAGTATCAAGCTCGGAGGAGTATGCTCGCTCATCTCTAATAAGGACGCAATGATTTTTGGCAGATTTTCATGTGTATTTTTCAAAAGCTATAGCTTTTTTATTTTTCCGTTGACACAGCCGTATAAGGGCTTGTTTTTTGCGTGGCGAACTATAGTTTTATTGGTGCCATTTTTGGGTACATAGACTATATTGTAAAACTTTTATTAATTTTTTTATGATAGCAGGGAGAGAAAATGCATCAATTCTGCCATAGATTTTTTTCTCTTTTACAGCATTAATCACGCAGCATAAATGACAAAATATTTTTTTCTGCGGGTTGGTGCGATTACAACGATACCAAAATGCTTATACTTTTTTTTTTAGGTTTTTCCACTTTTCCGCAATAAAACCCCTTTTAAAAAAAAATAAAATAAAAAATTTCTATATCGCTGCATTCAAAGTTCTATAACCTGTTTATTTTTCCACGTACGGAGTTCTGTGAGGCCTTATTTATTTTAATTTTTTTTTAAATCAATTTTTATTGACATTTTGAATATTAAACATTTGACAAACAACGTCTCAAGAAGCAAAAAGAGTGGTTACATTAACATGCTAGGGGTCAATAGGGAATACCCATAACCCATTGATAATCACGAGACATTCTACAACAACAAAGTAACCAATGCCACTGAAAGGGAGCGAACCTCCATCCAGGACAGCTGCCCCGTCCGGATTCACCCCTAGGTTCAACAAAAACTAACCTGAATAAGGAATTTGACAGCGACATTAGGGAGCAAAACAGAGGGGATGGGAGAGAGGTATGGGGGGGGGGGGTAGTCTCGTGCCTAGTCTACCTTTAGAAATGGGGGAGTCCCAGAATGGCGGTGGGTTACCCGCCTGGGGTCACAACCTCAAAACGCGAGACCCGTGAAGAGAAGCGGCCATGCCAGGGAGAGGAAGCTCAGGCCTCAGAGCTGTGGGGGAATGGAGAGGGAGGGGAAGCGGGTTTCGTTCCTGGTGGACTTAGGTATCACTCTCAGCAGGAGTCGCGCCTCTCTCGTGCAGTGTTACCCTAATAGAGCGCCACGGGTACCATGTCTCTAGAAACACATCGTGGGAGCCTCTGGAGTAGCTGGACAGTTCCTCTAGGCTCGAAAGGAGATCAACCTTGTCCCTCCACATAGCTAGAGAGGGGGGATCTTTTTGGCGCCAGAGGAGGGGGATAAGAGACTTAGCAACATCAAGCAGGAATGCTATCAATCTATGTTTCTGCGGATGGAAGGTAGCTGAAGGCTTCCACAGTATGACCACTTCAGGGGAAAGAACCAGCCCCGGAGAGAGCTTGCTCAGCACGCGCCCGACGTCTCTCCAGAAGGGTGTCAGCACCGGGCAATCCCACCACAGGTGTAGATATGAGCCCGTTGCGGAGTCACACCTCCAGCAGGTATCCTGTGGGGTTAATCTATGATCCGAAAGCCACTGGGGGGTCCTATACCATCTTGATAACAATTTATAGTGGGACTCCTGGGAGGTAACGCAGGGTGAAATGCCAAATGAGTTCTTAAGTATAACTCTCGTGTCATTCTCCGAGAGAGAGATCTTAAGTTCCTTTTCCCAGGAAGTGATGAACACTGGTTTTGTGTTACAAGGGGGGGAGATAAAATGTTTTCGAATAATAGCCAGTTTTTTCTTGGATGAATTATTGTCAGGAAGTGTCTTCTCAAAGTTGGTTAATGGTCTGGTCGACCTGTGTTGAGACAAGAACTTTTTAATGGCTTCGGTCATATGGGCTGACACTAAGAAGGGGAGAGTGTGACTGGGTAGTAGTTCTTTCAGGATATCTGGAGGGGGCATGTGGGCTCTAGACTGTACGTCTGAAATTCTTTTGTCCGAGAGGATCTGCCAGATGCCTATAGAGCAGGGGTCTAAGTGGAGATCTATTGTCTTGTGCAAGGCACTAATGGGGGTGAGGGGAGAAGGGGAGGGGGCTAGTCTGCCTCCCAGTTTATGCCAAGTCTCCAGTACCCCTCTAAAGAGGGGGCTGACATTCCTCCGTCTCCGTAGGATCTGAGCAGGGAACCATAAATCCTGAAGTAGGGTGGAGCCGTAAGAAGCCTTCGCGAGTTCGTGGACTAAGTGGTCCTTAGAGGGAAGTACCAACTCCATCCAGTGACTTAATTGAGTGGACGAATAAAGGTCTCTAGGATTGGGCAGATCCACTCCTCCGTCCGTCCTCCTCTTCTCTAGTAAGCAATGGGCCAATCTCGGTCTCCCTCCCCTCCAGACATAGTTTAAGATAATTGAATGTAATGACTTGAAAAAGGAATTAGGGATATAGATCGGGAGAAGTCGCATTTTATATAAGATGATTGGTATGACATAGGATTGGAGAATGTTTTTTCTCCCCAACCAGGATAGGAAAGGGAGGTCGTATGAACGCAGTAGGTTTCTTATCCTGGTTAGGAGAGGTGTGAAGTTGGCCGAGAAAAGGTCTTCTACTTTTTTAGTAAGTTGTATGCCTAAGAAGTCTATGCCTGAGGCAGCCCACGAGAATGGGGAGTTAGCCTTCAATGCGTGGCAGCGGTTAGCAGGGATCGAAATGTTCAAGACCTTTGATTTGGAATAATTTATTTTAAAGTTAGAGAGGGCCCCGAATTCCTCTAAGAGACTGGTGAGACGCGGCAGCCCCTCCTCCGGATTCGTGACTAGGAAAATAATATCGTCCGCGTAAGCTGCCAACGAGAGGGTCGCCCGGCCCACCTTTAGTCCCTGTATGTCGGGGTCAAGTCGGATCCTCTGTAGGAAAGGCTCAAGGGCGAGGATAAATAGCGAGGGGGAGAGGGGGCAGCCCTGCCACGTGCCATTGCTAATGTTAAAGGGGGGCGAAAGGATGTCGTTTATTTTGAGTGTAGCGTAAGGTGCGGCGTATAGGGAGAAAATAGCAGTGATGAAGGTGGGGGGAATTTTAAAATGTGAGAGAACCGTTTGCATGTACAACCAATTTACCCGGTTAAGGGCTCATGTCCACGGGCAAAATATGATTTAGGATCCGCAGCGGATCTCCCGCACGCGGATCCGCACCCCATAGGGATGCATTGACCACCCGCGGGTAGATAAATACCCGCGGATCGTCAATAAAAGGGATTTTAAAAAAAATGGAGCATGAAAAAATCTGGACCATGCTCCATTTTCATGCGGGTCTCCCGCGGGGACGGCTCCCGCGGGCTTCTATTGAAGCCTATGGAAGCCGTCCGGATCCGCGGGAGACCTAAAATAGGAATTTCAAGGATTTACTCACCCGCAGCGGGCCGCGAAGCTCTTCTCTTCCTCACGGCCGCATCTCCCTTGCTTCGGCTCGGCGGATGTGCCCTGGCGCATGCGCGCGGCACGTCGACGACGTGCCGGCGACGTGCCGCCGGCGTGTGGAATTCATCCGCCGGCCGAAAAAGAAGATCCGGCCGTGAGGAAGAGCAGAGCTTCGCCGCCCGCTACGGATAGGTAAATTCTTATTTATTTGTATTTTCAGCGCTCACGTCCGCGGGGCAGGAGGGACCCGCTGCAGATTCTACATGTAGAATCCGTAGCGGGCCCGATTTTCCCCGTGGACATGAGGCCTAAAGGCTTTTTCGGCGTCTGAGCCTACTAGAGCCAGTGGGATGTTTTGTGTTTGGGCGTACTTAATTGCATGAAGAAGTCTTATACAATTGTCCCTTCCTTCCCTACCCCCGACGAAACCAGCCTGCTCCGTGTTAATAAGGGATGGGATGTATTTTTCCAGTCTTTTTGCGAGAAGTTTTGCCCAAAGTTTAACGTCGAAGTTAATTAGGGATATAGGCCTATAACTTTCACAGACCTCCGGATCCTTATTGTCCTTATGTATCAAAGTTATGTGCGCCTCTTGCGCTTGTCTGGGGAGGGGCTCCCCGCGCAAGAGGGCGTTATATAGTTCTGTCAGGTGGGGAACCAGGCAGGATTTGAAAGCTTTATAATATGTAACAGGTAGGCCATCCGGGCCGGGGCTTTTGCCCGGCGGGGAGGAAGCCAGGAGTTCCTCTATCTCCTGAGAGGAGACTGGTCTCGTCAGGGTTGCCGCCGCACCCTCGTCCAGACTTGGGAGGTCCAACCCACTCAGGAATGAGTGGATTTGTGTGTGGGCGGTTTGCCGCTCTTCCGGGGTAAGGGGTTTGTGAATATTGTATAATTGGGAATAGAAGGACTGAAATTCTGTTGCTATGTCTGCAGAGGAGGTAGCCGGACGGCCCGAGCTAGTCTTTATGGAGCTAATAAAGTTTCTCTTGCGAGCTTTTTTAATAAGGGCAGAGGTCCCTGTTACCCTGTGCATAAACTGTATTTTGTAGGTATAGGTGTTTCTTGTTATACCTGGCTTCCAAGTCTCTTTTTAGATCCTTCCTGAGGGCAGTCAATTTGTCCAGTGTGGCCTTGCATTGTGAGCGTTTTGCAACTTGTTCTAATTTAGCTATTTGTTGGAGCTTTTCGTCTATCGCTTTTTGTTGCCTTTTTTTAATTCTGGAGCTCAAAGCAATTAAGAGGCCCCTTGCGTAGGCCTTGTGGGCTTCCAATATCACTGGGGTTGAGACCTCCTGAGATTTATTTAAATGAAAAAATTCGTCCAGAAGGGAGTTTAAATGCTGTCTATCTTCTTCTGAGTCTAGGAGCGAGGGATTTAGCTTCCATCTCCACTCCCGAGGGGGGGACAGGGACAGGGAGAGGTTAATGTTGATGTGGAGTGGGGCATGGTCGGAAATCAAAATGGGGTCAATTTTGGCCCCGGTGACAGACTCTAATAAGGAGGAGGATATGAAAATGTAGTCGAGGCGTTGAAAAGAGAAGTGTACGTGGGAATAGAAAGTGAAGTCTTTCGTTGATGGGTTGAAATGTCTCCAGGCATCAACCATGCCCATCTCTGAGAGACTGCGGTACAGTCTTCTGAGTTTGGTTTGGGAGATTTGAGATTTTCCCGTCGAGGAGTCGAGAATGGGGTAAAGGGTCAGGTTTAGATCACCTCCCAAGAGGATCGGGCCATCGGCGAATTGCTTTAAGGTCTCGAGCTGGCTAATCAGCCAGGGTACCTGTCCCGTGTTCGGAGTGTACAAATTGGCAATCGTCAATTTGTGTTTGAAAAGTCTGCCCCTTAAGAAGAGGACTCTTCCTTCCTCATCCGAGTATTGGGCTTCACACGTGAAAGCTATGGAATTGTGGAAGAGTATAGAAACTCCCCTTGAGGCGGAGATCGGGTGCGTGCTGTGGTATCCCTGCGTGAAATGTTTTCCAGGGAGGGACAAGCGTCTGTTTCCCCTGAAGTGGGTTTCCTGCAGAAATGCAATTTTAGTACCGTACCTTCTCAGCAGCAGCGCAACGTGATGTCTTTTGGATGGGGAGTTTAACCCTTTCACGTTGAACGTGGACAATCTTAAGGGGTCGCTCATGCTGAGGTGGACCCAGTCTCCAGAAGAACTCTAGAATGCGTAAGGAGAGAGAAGTGCGTTAGTCGTAGAAATATGAGAAACTGCGTCTCCTCGAGCCCCGAGGACAGCTCGACTAGAGGCGTGAGACTAGGGGGAGGAGGGGTGGGGGGGGGGGAGGAGGGGTGGGGGGGGGAGAGAGGAAACACCCGGGTGAGAGAGGGAAAGGGGGTGTACTCACTGAAAACCAAAGGAGGGGGAGACAAACTGAGTGCACGCCAAGGATTGCTGAACTTTTTTCTCTCCTGAGGGGATAACTACGGAACCTCACGGAGAGTAAACCGTCTGTTTGTGCAGGGGGAAGGATGGGGAGGTGGGGAGGTGAGTCGGGTTGGTCGGGCCTTATACGGATAAAGACCGATCAACTGTGGACAGCGTGGGCTGCCAGGGGTCCGGCGAGGTCCTCTGATAAGGACATACGGAGGGAGGGTTTAGGGCCGCCAGTCCCAGCAGAGCTGGTCAGGAGAGGAGCTAAACAGAGTAAGAAAGAACAACATCCAAATATATCAGAAATCCAACAACAGTAGGGAGAGGTTATACTGAACCGTTCCGGTAAAGGAGGTGACAACAGAAAATAGGACATCCAAATAACCGCATTGGATTTGAGGGTACGCTTTTCGCAAAGCGCCAAGTTAAGCCGTGTAAATACAGCCTGCAGAAGGGTGGACATGAACTGCATCACTCCAGAGCTTCAAGTGTCCGCATTGCTGGAGGCCTCCTTTGCCTTCTTTCTTTTCTCTCTAGGCGACTTCGGGTTGGAGGCTTGTTGCCATGCGTCCGGCGAAGGGAGTTTAGGCAATTTCGGGAACCCCGGAAGCAGGAGCCAGCACGGCAGATCTAGTGGGGCTATCTCCAGAAGGGGCCAGGCTTTGTGTAGATCTTCTGGGGTACATATTGTGAGCCTGCGCCCCTTCACGGAGATCCCCAGCCCAAAAGGGAACAGCCATGAGTAATGCAAGTCCTTAGCCCTGAGGGCCTCAAGAAGCGGTCGCAGGAGTCTCCTCTTATATAAAGTAGAAGGTGCGAGATCCTGATAGAATTGCAGGGCATGACCACCAAACTTCAGCTCTTTGTGCACTCTTGCAGCTTTGAGTATGGCAAGGGCGTCTTGGTATGAGAGCAACTTACAGATAATGTCTCTGGGTGGTTCATTCGTGGGGGGAGGGGGCCTGAGAGCCCTGTGAATGCGTTCAATATTTATGTGAAGAGCTTTCTCAGGGCCTAGCAGAAGCCCGAAAATTTCAGCTCCAACTTTAAAGAGGGACTCTGCTGCAAACGACTCGGGGACCCCTTTATGCGGACGTTGCAACGCCTGTTTCGATTCTCCAAGTCTTCTTAGGATATTAGGGCGCAATTAAGGTGCTCATGTTGCTCCTTCAACACTTGCGCTATGATTCGGGCATGAGATGTGATAGAGGAGGAAGATGTCTCCAAATCTTCCACCCTGCGCCCTAAGTGCTTAACATCCTCTTTGATCTCAGACAGGTCTGACATCAGGGGCTGCAGGGCATCAGCCAGTAGCTGTTTCATAAAGCCTTTTGATATGGCTTCACTGTCCTCATTGTCGACCGATGAGGACGCCCCTCCCCTCTCCTTACTTTGTGCTGAGGTTGAAAGCATCGTGGGACGGCGCCATCTTGGCCGGCGGGCGCGGGGACCGGGAGTCTCGGTCTTTTAGGAAGCGCTGCATCCCGACTTGGTTTTTCTGAGCACGAGGGGTACTCAGCTGCTCAGCGCTCCTCTCCTTCATTGCTTTTCGCATGTCCGCTGCTGTTAGCTAAAGATAGGACCTTCTATGGACACCTCTCAGCCGGAGCGCTGGTCTTAGGCAGCCATTACGCTCAGAGGTCAGGCTCCGCCCCCAGGCCTTATTTTTTGAGAGATGAGCTGTAGTTTTTTTATTGCTACCATTTTTAGGTACATCTGGCTTTTGAACCTTTTGATCACTTTTGAACCTTTTTGCCTCAGTTTTTTTTTTACACTTTTTGCCATGCAGGATAAAAAGCGTGTTTGATTTATTAGTAACATAGTAACATAGTATGTAAGGCTGAATGAAGACAATGTCCATCTAGTCCAGCCTGTCTATCCTACTGTGTTGATCCAGAGGAAGGCAAAAAACCCCAAGGCCAGAAGCCAATTAGCCCTTTTGGGGGAAAAAATTCCTTCCCGACTCCCTAATGGCAATCAGATTGTTCCCTGGATCAACCCCTAATAGTTCCTACCTTCCTATATACCCGGATTGACACTTAACCTAAGATTTATATCCTGTAATATCCTTCTTCTCCAGAAAGACATCAAGTCCCCTTTTAAACTCCTCTATGGATTTTGCCATCACCACATCCTCAGGCAGAGAGTTCCACAGTCTAACTGCTCTTACAGTAAAGAATCTCCTTCTATGTTGGTGATGAAACCTACTTTCCTGTAATCGTAGCGGATGTCCTCTTGTTACCGTCATGGTCCAGGGTGTAAACAGATCACGGGAGAGATCCTTGTATTGTCCCCTCATGTACTTATACATGGTTATTTGGTCGCCTCTTAAGCTTCTTTTTTCTAGAGTAAATAGTCCCAATTTGGATAGCCTCTCTGGGTATTCCAGTCCTGTCATTCCATTTATTAGTTTAGTTGCCCTTCTTTGAACCCCCTCAAGCACTGTGACATCTTTCCTGAGCACCGGTGACCAGAATTGTACGCAGTATTCCATGTGAGGCCTGACAAGTGCCTTATATAATGGAAGGATAATGTTCTCGTCCTTCGCCCCTATACCTCTTTTAATGCACCCCAAGACTCTATTTGCCTTTGCAGCAGCTGACTGGCATTGGTTACTCCAGTTTAGTCTATTATCCACTAATACCCCCAGATCCTTTTCCATATCACTTTTCCCCAGCGGTACCCCATTAAGTGAATATTTGTAACATCCATTTCTCCTGCCCATGTGCATAGTCTTACATTTTTCAACATTGAACTTCATTTGCCATTTTCCTGCCCAAGCCCCCAGTTTATCTAGGTCAGTTTGTAGCCGCACATTGTCCTCTGTTGCATTAATTATATTGTATAATTTTGTGTCATCTGCAAATATTGATATTTTGCTGTGCAGCCCCTCTATCAGGTCATTGATAAATATGTTGAATAGAGTGGGGCCTAATACTGAACCCTGTGGCACCCCGCTAGCGACTGTGGTCCAATCAGAGTACAAACCATTTATTACCACCCTCTGCTTTCTATCATTGAGCCAATTTTTTACCCACTTACAAACGTTTTCGCCCAGTCCAAGCTGCCTCATTTTGTATATTAGCCTATTATGTGGCACGGTGTCAAAGGCTTTAGAGAAGTCCAGATATACGAGATCAATAGATTCTCCCTGGTCCAGCTTAGAGCTTACTTCATCATAGAAACTGATCAGATTTGTCTGACATGAGCGACCCTTCATGAATCCATGCTGGTGAGGAGTTATTCCCTTATTCTCCTTAAGGTACTCATCGATGGCGTCTCTCAGAATCCCCTCGAAAATGTTTCCCGTTACTGAAGTGAGACTTACTGTAGTTACCAGGCTCACTTTTGCTCACTTTTTTGTAAATTGGAACCACGTTGGCAATGCGCCAATCCAATGGTACTACACCGGTCTTGATGGTGTCCAGAAATATTAGGTATAGCGGCCTAGCTATCTCGTCACTTAGTTCCCTTAGTATCCTTGGGTGTAATCCATCTGGGCCCGGCGATTTATCAATTTTAGTTTTCTTTAGACGCTTCCGTACCTCCTCCTGCGTTAGGTATGAGATATTTTGTGAGGGGTTCGTTTTATTCCCCTGCATCTCGTGTGGCATTTCCTTTTTGTTTGTGAATACACTTGAGAAGAAACTGTTTAGTAGATTTGCTTTCCCTTCGTCATCATCAATGATTTCTCCTGCATTGTTTTTTTAAAGGGCCAGCGCTCTCCCTGCAAATCCTTTTGCTGTTGATATAGTTGAAAAATAGCTTCGGGTTGTTTTTGCTCTCTTTGGCGATCAGTCTTTCTGCTTCCTCCTTGGCAGTTTTGATCTTATCTTTGCATATTTTGTTTTTTTCCCTGTACGATTTTAGCGCTTCTTCGCTGCCTTCTTGCTTTAGTAGTTTGAACGCTTTCTTTTTTTCGTTTATTGCCCCTCTTACCGTCTTGTCGAGCCACATTGGTTTCCTTTTAGTTGAGTTTCTTTTATTTTTAAAGGGAATGAACTGCTCACATGAGGTGATTAGGATCCTTTTAAACTTTTCCCATTTGTCCTCTGTACCGTTATTTTTGAGGATGTTGTCCCAATTAATGTTACCGATAGTAATTCTGAGCTCATCAAATTTTGCTTTACTAAAGTTTAGTTTCTTTGTCGCTCCTTGATAAGGCTTCCTATTGATTGACAGCTGGAAGTTGATTATATTGTGGTCACTGTTCCCCAAGTGCCCCTCAACCTGCACCCCCTTTATATGTTCTGGTTTGTTGGTTAGTACTAGGTCCAGAGTGGCTCTCCCTCTTGTTGGTTCCTGCACAAGTTGGTTCAGGTAATTGTCTTTAATTACTCTCAAGAACTTATCACCCCTGTGAGATTTGCAGGTTTCCTTCTCCCATGTTATATCTGGATAATTAAAGTCCCCCATTATAATTACTTCGTTGCGCTTTGACACCTCTTCTATCTGCCTTAGTAGTAAGTTTTCAGTTTCTTCTGTTGCTTTTGGTGGTCTATAGAAGACCCCTATCAAGATATTGTTATTTTTTCCTCCCTGTATTTCTACCCACAGAGATTCCACCTGTTCGTCTCCTACCCCTATATCCTCCCGTAGGCTCGGCTTCAAGTTCGATTTGACGTACAGACATACCCCTCCCCCTTTCTGATTCCTTCGGTCTCTTCTGAAGAGATTGTACCCCTGCAAATTCACCGCCCAATCGCACTTATCATCAAGCCATGTTTCCGTAATTCCGACTATATCATAATTTTCATCAGTCATTCTCGCTTCAAGCTCACCCACTTTACCAATCAGACTTCTTGCATTCGTGGTCATACAATTTATATCATTTTTTTTGTTGTTTAAATTCGTTTTGTTGCTATTCGTACTTATGGCTCATCTGTCAGTTCTAACTGTACTAACCCCACCCCCTGCTCGACCCCCATTCCCTTTGCTTGGACCCAGATCGCTAGTTACACTGGCTACCCCACTATTTCTCGTTTTACCCTCCCCCCAGTCCCTAGTTTAAACACTCCTCCAGCCTTCTAGCCATCTTATCCCCCAGCACAGCTGCACCCTCCCCATTAAGATGCAGCCCGTCCCTACGGTAGAGCCTGTAGCCAACAGCAAAGTCAGCCCAGTTCTCCAGGAACCCAAATCCCTCCTTCTTACACCAACTCTGAAGCCACTTGTTTACCTCCCTAAGATCCTGCTGCCTTTCTAGCGTGGCTTTAGGTACAGTTAGTATTTCCGAGAAAACTACCCTGGAGGTCCTCGCCCTGAGCTTGGACCCTGGGTCCCTGAAATCATTTTTAAGGGCCCTCCATTGACCTCTAACTTGTTCATTGGTGCCAACGTGCACCATGACCGCTGGATCCTCACCAGCCCCTCCCAGTAATCTGTCAATCCGATCCGCGATGTGTCGAACTCGAGCGCCAGGAAGACAACACACCGTTCGACGATCCCGGTCTTTATGGCAGATTGCCATCTCTGTCCCCCTAATAATTGAGTACCCCACCACTAGAACCTGTCTAGCCTGCCCTGCACTCCCCGTCTCACTGGAGCAGTCATCCCCCTGGCGTTCAGAGGGCATGTCGTGCTGCAGCGGTGCTGGCTCTGTAATGGCATCGCCCTCATCTGCCAACGTTGCAGACATGTTGGGTTGTGCCAGTTCAGGACCAACCTCCCTGGATCTATTCCCTCTACGCCTCCTTCTATCTGACACCCAGCTGACTGCCTGCTCCCCCTGCACTTCCGTACTAGCGTCCGCCCCCGCCTCTACCCCAGCGAATGTCTTCTCAGTGAGCACCAAACTCCTTTCCATGATGTCAATGGCTCTCAGTGTTGCCAGCTGCTGATTTAGATCCAGAATTTGGGCTTCTATATGTGCGATGTGCATGCATCTTGCGCAACAGTATGCACCTTCGATCGGCTGATCAAGGACCGCATACATTGCACAAGTAGCACACTGGATGAAATTGCCAGACATGGAGCTCATCCTAATGGGGATCTACAATTTACTTGTGGAAGTAGTGAAGATAGACTTGTTCACACTCCGCTCACACGCTGCTACAACCGCTCACACGCTGCTGCAACCGCTCAACCGCTGACTCGCTGCTGCTGCCGCTGACCCGCTGCTGCAGCCGCTGACCCGCGGCTGCAGCCGCTGACTCGCGGCTGCAACCGCTCACCCACTGCTGCAACCCCTCACACGCTGCTGCAACCGCTCAACTGCTCACACGCTGCTGCAACCGCTCACACGCTGCTGCCTCTGTGCAACCACTACAATGCCAAATATGTGTGATTTTAATTTTATGCTAATATAAAAAAAGCACAAGGAAGGCTTTTTAAAAAATGTTTTGCTTTTTTATTACATTACTAGCTTACCCGCCGCGCATTGCTGCGAAGACATACATACATACATATATTTGTTTTTATATATCTAGATAACAACCAATCACAGCGCAGCTTTCAAGTTACCTCAGCGGTATAATATATAACAACCAATCACAGCGCAGCTTTTATGTTACCTCAGTGGTATAATATATAACAACCAATCGCAGCACAGCTTACATATTACCACAGCTTTATAATATATAAAACCCAATCACAGCGCAGCTTTCATGTTAACTCAGCAGTATAATACATAACAACCAATCACAGTGCAGCTTTCATGTTACCTCAGCAGTAAGAGAAATAACAACCAATCACAGCGCAACTTTTATTCTGCCTCAGCAATATAAAAAATTGCAACCAATCACAGCGCAGCATTCATTTTACCTCAGCGGTATAATAAATGGCAACCAATCACAGCACAGCTTTCATGTAACCTCAGTAGTATAAGTAGTAACAACCAATAACAGCACAGATTTCATGTTGCATCAGCAGTATAATATATAGCAACCAATCACAGCACAGCTTTCATTTTACCTCAGCATTCTCAATATCCAGCAATTCTCTTGTGAAACGTTCGGCAGATGCATCATTCTGTAGTTGAACATTCTTCCTCGTAATACCTTTTGCTTTCGTGCTTGAGATGGAAATCAAACGATCTTTCTCTGGGGGGCATAACTGTCGACGATGCTCGCACGCGCGACACCTATCGTAGGATAGGTGTACTATGCCAGTAATCTTTCCAGGAGTGTACTCAACAACTTCCCAAAGTTTCATGGTGATTGGATGAATGGTGTAGTAATGCATAAAGGACAAACAGACAGACATATATTTTTATATATATAGGTGACATCAGGAAGTTAGAGAATTAGATTCCATACGTAAAATTTTGACGCTAATTCTTTTACGCTTAGAATTCAATAATCGAGTTGGGACCCGTTAGCTTTTCCTATTTATGACATAATCAATGCTTGTGGCAAATTTCAAGTTTCTATGACATCAGGAAGTGAGAAAATTAGATTGCGTATGCAAAATTTGGTCGCTAATTCTTTTATGCTTAGAATTGAATAATCCAGTTGGGACCTACTAACTTTTCCTATTTATGACATAGTCAATGCTCGTGCCAAATTTCATGTTTCTATGACATTGAGAAGTGAGAGAATTAGATTCCGTACGTAAAATTTGGATGCTAATTCTTTGGCAATTAAAATTGAATAATCGAGTTGGGACCCATTAGCTTTTCCTATTTATGACATAATCAATGCTCGTGCCAAATTTCATGTTTCTACGACATCGGGAAGTGAGAGAATTCGTGGCAATGATGGAAATCGAAGACCAACGTGGGTGGGGGGCCTAAATGTCGACGACGCTCGCATGCGTGCCATTTTTTATAGGATAGAAGTACTATGCCAGTAATCTTCCCAGGAGTGTACTCAACAACTTCCCAAAGTTTCATGGCGATCGGATAAATGGTGTAGTAGCACATAAAGGACAGACAGACAGACATACAATCAATTTTATATATATATAGATGACATCAGGAAGGGAGAGAATTAGATTCCGTACGTACAAATTTGGACGCTAATTCTTTGGCGCTTATAATTGAATAATCAAGTTGGGACCAATTAACTTTTCCTATTTATGATATAATCAATGCTCGTGCCGAATTTCAAGTTGCTATGACATTGAGAAGTGAGAAAATTAGATTCCATACGTAAAATTTGGATGCTAATTCTTTGGCGCTTAGAACTGAATAATCGAGTTGGGACTATTAAATTTTCCTATCTATGACATAATCAATGCTCGTGCCAAATTTCATGTTTCTACGACATCGGGAAGAGAGAGAAATAAATTCCGTACGTAAATTTTGGACGCTAATTCTTTGGCGCTTAGAATTGAATAATCGAGTTGGGACCTAATAACTTTTCCTATTTATGACATAATCAATGCTCGTGCCAAATTACATTGGGAAGTGAGAATTAGATTCTATACGTAAAATTTGGACGCTAATTCTTTTGCGCTTAGAATTGAATAATCGAGTTGGGACCCATTAGCTTTTCGTATTTATGACATAATCAATGCTCGTGCCAAATTACATTGGGAAGTGAGAATTAGATTCCGTACGTAAAATTTGGACGCAAATTCTTTTGCGCTTAGAATTATTTAATCGAGTTGGGACCCATTAGCTTTTCCTATTTATGACATAAACAATGCTTGTGCCAAATTTCAAGTTTCTATGACATTGGGAAGTGAGAGAATTAGATTCCGTATGTAAAATTTGGACGCTAATTCTTTGGCATTTAGAATTGAATAATCGGGTTGGGACCCATTAGCTTTTCCTATTTATGACATAATCAATGCTCGTGCCAAATTTCCTGTTTCTACGACATCGGGAAGTGAGAGAATTCGTGGCAATGATGGAAATCGAAGATACGTGGGTGGGGGGGGGGCGTAAGTCTCGACGACGCTCGCATGCGTGCCATTTATCATAGGATAGAAGTACTATGCCAGTAATCTTCCCAGGAGTGTACTCAACTACTTCCCAAAGTTTCATATCGATCGGATAAATGGTGTAGTAGCGCATAAAGGACAGACAGACAGACATACATTCAATTTTATATATATATAGATGACATCAGGAAGTGAGAGAATTAGATTCCGTACGTACAATTTGGACGCTAATTCTTTGGCGCTTAGAATTGGACAATCAAATTGGGACCCATTAACTTTTCCTATTCATGAGGTCATCAATGCTCATGCCAAATTTCATGTTTCTACGACATCAGGAAGTGAGAGAATTAGTGGCAATGATGGAAATCGAACGATCTACGTGGGGGGGGGCAACTGTGGGGGGGGCAACTGTCGACAACGCTCGCACGTGCACCATTTATCATAGGATGGATGTACTATGCCAGTAATCTTCCCAGTAGTGTACTCAACAACTTCCCAAAGTTTCATGGCGATCAGATGAATGGTGTAGTAGCGTATAAAGGACAAACAGACAGACAGACACACACGCATACATTCAATTTTATATATATAGATTATCATCTTTTTTTTTTTTACACTTTATAATTCCCTGTTTGGGACTTGCACCATAAGGGCTTAGTCACACGGGCGCCCACTGCAGGAAGAAGACAGCCGTACTTTACGACGGACGACTCCCCGCAGCGCCTTAGAAAGAACACATGACCGGCAATGAAAGCGGTCACATGTTCTTTCTTCCGGCGCTGCAGAGAGACGTCCCTCCTGAAGTAAAGAAAAATTCTGCGCTGGGTAAAATAAGCTGTGGATTTTAAATTGGCAGCATGTCAACTTTTTCTGCTAATTTAAGTGCAGAGTGAAACGAAAAGGGTGAAATTGTGACAAATCTGCAGCATTAAACCGCTGTGTTTAGCTGCATATTTGCTGCCGAAAATCAATCCTTCATCGGGCTGAAAGGGTCGATAGAAGACCCGAAAGCTCGCTATTACATCATGTTTTTTGTTAGCCATTACAAGGTATCATATCTACATGATTAGTTTCTCTTGCTGAGAACAATCACATTTTGCTCTACTGGCTAACCAAGCATTTTTGTTTTGTTTGACTTCAATGGTTTCGTTCTTATTAGCAGTCTTTACGCCTGTTAATAGTACAGGTGAAAAAAGATAGGACTTGCCTCTTTTTTCCATACAAAATTAATACTACGTGCAAACAAGATAAGGCAGGACGCATCTCCCCGCTGTTTTTTCAAACTTGCGCAGAAAAAAAAACCCACGTTCATAGGCCACTATACTCCATAGTATAATTGTATAATTGTGCATATGGCCATGTGTTTTAGCCATTAGCGGCTAATGACACTGGCTTCAACACCATCCGTTTTATGTGTGGAGTTAGGAAATGTGTCCCAGCCTGACCACTGGTGCAGAAGACAGTGTGGTTATCCCTATACACATACACACATATATAGTCACATATGAAGTGTATACACCGAACACTGTACAAATACAGTATATATACACACATATACAGGCACATATACAGTGTATTCACACACTGTACACATACAGTATATATACACACATATACAGACACATATATAGTGTATACACACACACACTGTACACATATAGTGTGTGTGTGTGTGTGTGTGTGTGTGTGTACAGTGTGTGTGTATACGCACATATATCATAGAATCATGGAATGGTAGAGTTGGAAAGGGATCTCCAGGGTCATCTGGTCGAATCCCCTGCTCAGTAACCTAAGTTCATTGAGTCATCGCAGACAGATATTTGTCCAGCCCTTGAACATTTCCCTTAGAGGAGAACTCACCACTTGCTGTGAACAAGGTTTGAGAAAGAACTGAAACACGTTCTCCATTGTTTCTGTGAATTGCACAATTTTTTATGAATAAAGCAGGAAGTTTTGCACACAAGCAGTTTCCCGACTTTGAAGTTTAACTTGCTTTGGTAACCTGTTCCACTCATTGATCATTCTCACTGCCAGAAAGTTTTTTTCTTACATCTAATTTGTATCTCCTCACCTTCAGTTTCATCCCATTGGTTCTAGTCTTTCCTTGTGGAAATGAGAATAGGGCTGATCCCTCTGCACTATGACTGCCACTTAGGAATAGTGTATGCACACACAATGTACACATACAAAATATATACAAACATATACAGGCACATATATAGTGCATACGCATACAGTATACACACACATACAGGCACATATAAAATGTATACACACAGAACACTGTACACAACAAGTATATATACACACCCATATACAGTGCATGCACACAAACTGTACACATATAGTATATAAACACACATATACATGTACATTTATATATATATATATATTGTGTATACACACACTGTACACATACAGCATGTATATGCACATATACAATGTATGCACACTGTACACATACAGTATATATACAGGCACATATACAATGTATACACACACTGTACATGGACAGTTTATATATGCACATATACCCTGTTTCTTTGAAAATAAGCCCTACCCTGAAAAGATCTGAGAAAGCATGATTTTTTAGGGTTTTTGAGGATGCAGACTGCTTTTTCAGTAATTTTAAGGACTCTTGAACTATAAGCCCTGCTCCAAAATTAAGCCATAGTTGCAGTTAATAAAAAAAAAAAAAATTAAATAGGCAGCTATAAAACTTGTAAAAAACTGAAAAAAGTGAAATCTTTCAGAGCAAAAATTAGTATTAGTACTATAAGTCCTATTTCGGGGAAACATGGTACAGGCACATATATAGTGTATACACACACACTGTACACATAAAGTATATATATGCACATATACAGTGTATACACGCACACACTGCACACATACAGTATATGCACACACATATACAGTGTATACACAGATTGTACATATACAGTATATATACACACATATACAGTGTATACACACTATGCACATACAGTATATGTATGCACATATACAGGTACATATACAGTGTATGCAGACTAATGAACAAATTAGAGGTCGATAGAGGGCCCTCAAAAATGATTTCAGGGACCTAGGGTCCAAGCTCAGGGCAAGGACCTCCAGAGTAGTTTTCTCGGAAATACTACCTGCACCTAAAGCCACAATAGAAAGGCAGCAGGATCTTAGGGAGGTAAACAAGTGGATTCGAAGTTGGTGTAAGAAGGAGGGATTTGGGTTCCTGGAGAACTGGGCTGACTTTGCAGTCAGCTATAGGCTCTACCGTAGGGACGGGCTGCATCTTAATGGGGAGGGTGCAGCTGTGCTGGGGGAAAAGATGGCTAGAAGGTTGGAGGAGTGTTTAAACTAGGGACTGGGGGGAGGGCAAAATAAGAAATAGTGGGGTAGCCAGTGTAGCTAGCGACCCGGGTATAAGCAAGGGGAATGGGGGTCGAGTAGGGGGTGGGGTTAGTACAGTTATAACTGTTAGATCAGCGATTAGTAGGAATAGCAACAAAACGAATCTAAAGAACAAAAAAAAATGATATATATTGTATGACCACGAATGCAAGAAGTTGGATCGGTAAAGTGGGTGAGCTTGAAGCGAGAATGACTGATGAAAATTATGATATAGTCGGAATAAAGGAAACATGGCTTGATGATAAGTGCGATTGGGCGGCGAATGGAGGGAAGGCAAATCTATTAAATAGTTTCTATTCAAGCGTATTCACAAACGAAAAGGTAATGCAACACGAGATGCAGAGGAATAAAATGAACCCCTCACAAAATATGTCATACCTAATGGAAGAGGACGTCCGGAACCAATTTAAAAAGATTAAAATCGATAAATTGCCAGGCCCATATGGAATTCACCCAAGGATACTAAGGGAACTAAGTGATGAGATAGCTAGACCACTATATCTAATATTTTTAGACACTATCAAGACCGGTGTTGTACCATTGAATTGGTGCATTGCCAACGTGGTTCCAATTTACAAAAAGGGGACTAAAAGTGAGCCTGGTAACTACAGGCCAGTAAGTCTCACTTCAGTAACAAGAAAAATTTTCGGGGGATTCTGAGAGACGCCATTGATGAGTACCTCAAGGAGAACAAGGGAATAACTCCTCACCAGCATGGATTCATGAAGGGTCGCTCATGTCAGACAAATCTGATCAGTTTCTACGATGAAGTAAGCTCTAGGCTGGACCTGGGAGAATCTATTGATCTCGTATATCTGGACTTTTCTAAAGCATTTGACACCGTGCCACATAATAGGCTAATATACAAAATGAGACAGCTCGGATTGGGCAAAAACGTGTGTAATTGGGTAAAGAATTGGCTCAAAGATAGAAAGCAGAGGGTGGTAATAAATGGTTTGTACTCTGATTGGGCCACAGTCGCTAGTGGGGTGCCACAGGGTTTAGTATTAGGCCCCATTCTGTTCAATATATTTATCAATGACCTGATAGAGGGGCTGCACAGCAAAATATCAATACTTGCAGATGACACAAAACTATACAATATAATTAACACAACGGAGGACAGTGTATGGCTACAAAAGGAACTAGATAAGCTGGGGGCTTGGGCAGAAAAATGGCAAATGAAGTTCAATGTTGACAAATGTAAGGTTATGCATATGGGCAGCAAAAACGGATGTTACCTATATACACTTAATGGGGTACTGCTAGGGAAAAGTAAAATGGAAAAAGACCTGGGGGTACTAGTGGATTGTAGACTAAACTGGAGTAACCAATGCCAGTCAGCTGCTGCAAAGGCAAATAAAGTCTTGGGATGCACAAAAAGAGGTATAGGGGCGAAGGACAAGAACATTATCCTTCCATTATATAAGGCACTAGTCAGGCCTCACATGGAATACTGTGTACAGTTCTGGTCTCCGGTGCTCAGGAAAGATGTTACAGTATTGGAGGGGGTTCAAAGAAGAGCGACTAAACTAATACATGGAATGATGGGACTGGAATACCCAGAGAGGCTATCCAAATTGGGATTATTTACTCTAGAAAAAAGAAGGTTAAGGGGCAACCAAATAACTATGTATAAATACATGAGGGGACAATACAAGGATCTCTCCCAGGATCTGTTTATACCCAGAACTACGACGGTAACAAGAGGGCATCCGCTACGTTTAGAGGAAAGCAGGTTTCATCACCAACATAGAAAAGGGTTCTTTATGGTAAGAGCAGTTAGACTGTGGAACTCTGCCTGAGGAAGTAGTGGTGGCAAAATCCATAGAGGAGTTTAAAAAGGGACTAGATGTCTATCTGGAGAGGAAGGATATTATAGGTTATAAATAGAGATGAGCGAGCACCAAAATGCTCGGGTGCTCGTTACTCGAGTCGAACTTCCCGCGATGCTCGAGGGTTCGTTTCGAGTAACGAACCCCATTGAAGTCAATGGGCGACCCGAGCATTTTTGTATGGGACCTATGCTCCGCTAAGGTTTTCATTTGTGAAAATCTGGGAAGTTCAAGAAAGTGATGGGAACGACACAGAAACGGATAGGGCAGGCGAGGGGTTACATGTTGGGCTGCATCTCAAGTTCCCAGGTCCTACTATTAAGCCACAATAGCGGCAAGAGTGCCCCCCCCCCCAACAATTTTTACTTCTGAAAAACCCTCATTAGCAAGGCATACCTTAGCTAAGCACCACACTACCTCCAACAAAGCGCAATCACTGACTGCATGACACTCCGCTGCCACTTCTCCTGGGTAACATGCTGCCCAACCACCCATTTCAGTAATAGTAGCAGTCAAGACAGGCCCCAGTAACAATTCCAAAGCAGCAGTATAGGGGGAGCACAGTATTAGTTCCATTTCAGTAGTAGCAGTCTAGGGTGCTAATGAGCGACTACTACCCCCAGCAGACACGCAGTAAACTGTAGATGGTCACAGGCTTAGCTGGGTAATAATGAGCGACTACTACCCCCAGCAGACACGCAGTAAACTGAAGACGGTCACAGGCAGCCCAATTATAGTATTTTTTTCCAATTTTTGGGAAAAAGCCCACTGCCTATATAGCCTGTATATGGATTTCCCTGTTGGATGATGACTGTGGTTATTGAAAGCACAGTGCAGCCAGAAAAAATTATGCGCAAGGCTGGGAAATAATGAGAGACTACTACCCCCAGCAGACACGCAGTAAACTGAAGACGGTCACAGGCAGCCCAAATATAGTATTTTTTTCCAATTTTTGGGAAAAAGCCCACTGCCTATATAGCCTGTATATGGATTTCCCTGTTGGATGATGACTGTGGTTATTGAAAGCACAGTGCAGCCAGAAAAAATTATGCGCAAGGCTGGGAAATAATGAGCGACTACTACCCCCAGCAGACAGGCAGTAAACTGAACACGGTCACAGCCAGCCCAAAGATTTTTTTTTCCAATTTTTTTTAAAAAGCCCACTGCCTATATAGCCAGTACATCTCTTTCCCTGTACCACTGTCCCTGCCTCACCAGTACTGCCCCTATACTCAGTAAAATGACTGCAGACTGAGGACGCTATGGTCTGCACGCCCGATATACATGCCTTCCTCTGGATCAACAACACAGAAGGATAGACAGGCTGGACTAGATGGACATTGTCTTCATTTGGCCTTACAAACTATGTTACTATATTACTGTGCACATACAGTATACATATGCACATATACAGTGTAAACACACACATTGTACACATACAGTATAAATATACACTACCGTTCAAAAGTTTGGGGTCACCCAAACAATTTTGTGTTTTCCATGAAAAGTCACACTTATTCACCACCATGCATTGTGAAATGAATAGAAAATAGAGTCAAGACATTGACAAGGTTAGAAATAATGATTTGTATTTGAAATAACATTGTTTTTACATCAAACTTTGCTTTCGTCAAAGAATCCTCCTTTTGCAGCAATTACAGCATTGCACACCTTTGACATTCTAGCTGTTAATTTGTTGAGGTAAGCTTGAGAAATTGCACCCCACGCTTCTAGAAGCATCTCCCACAAGTTGGATTGGTTGGATGGGCACTTCTGGCGTACCATACGGTCAAGCTGCTCCCACAACAGCTCAATGGGGTTCAGATCTGGTGACTGCGCTGGCCACTCCATTACCGATAGAATACCAGCTGCCTGCTTCTGCTGTAAATAGTTCTTGCACAATTTGGAGGTGTGTTTAGGGTCATTGTCCTGTTGTAGGATGAAATTGGTTCCAATCAAGCGCTGTCCACTGGGTATGGCATGGCGTTGCAAAATGGAGTGATAGCCTTCCTTATTCAGAATCCCTTTTACCCTGTACAAATCTCCCACCATACCAGCACTAAAGCAACCCCAGACCATCACATTACCTCCACCATGCTTAACAGATGGCGTCAGGCATTCTTCCAGCATCTTTTCATTTGTTCTGCGTCTCACAAACGTTCTTCTTTGTGATCCAAACACCTCAAACTTGGATTCATCCGTCCACAACACTTTTTTCCAGTCTTCCTCTGTCCAATGTCTGTGTTCTTTTGCCCATCTTAATCTTTTTCTTTTATTGGCCAGTCTCAGATATGGCTTTTTCTTTGCCACTCTGCCCTGAAGCCCAAAATCCCGCAGCCGCCTCTTCACTGTAGATGTTGACACTGGTGTTTTGCGGGTACTATTTAATGAAGATGCCAGTTGGGTACCTGTGAGGCGTCTGTTTCTCAAACTAGAGACTCTAATGTGCTTATCTTCTTGCTTAGTTGTGCAACGCGGCCTCCCACTTCTTTTTCTACTCTGGTTAGAGCCTGTTTGTGCTGTCCTCTGAAGGGAGTAGTACACACCGTTGTAGGAAATCTTCAATTTCTTAGCAATTTCTCGCATGGAATAGCCTTCATTTCTAAGAACAAGAATAGACTGTCGAGTTTCAGATGAAAGTTCTCTTTTTCTGGCCATTTTGAGCGTTTAATTGACCCCACAAATGTGATGCTCCAGAAACTCAATCTGCTCACAGGAAGGTCAGTTTTGTAGCTTCTGTAACGAGCTAGACTGTTTTCAGATGTGTGAACATGATTGCACAAGGGTTTTCTAATCATCAATTAGCCTTCTGAGCCAATGAGCAAACACATTGTACCATTAGAACACTGGAGTGATAGTTGCTGGAAATGGGCCTCTATACACCTTTGTAGATATTGCACAAAAAAACAGACATTTGCAGCTAGAATAGTCATTTACCACATTAGCAATGTATAGAGTGCATTTGTTTAAAGTTAGGACTAGTTTAAAGTTATCTTCATTGAAAAGTACAGTGCTTTTCCTTCAAAAATAAGGACATTTCAATGTGACCCCAAACTTTTGAACGGTAGTGTACATTCAGTATATATATATATATATATATATATATATATATATATATATATATATATGCACATATACAGTGTATACACACACTGTACATATACAGGGACATATAAAGTGTATACACACACACACTGCACACATACGGTATATACACGCACATATATAGGCACATATACAGTGTATACACACATTGTACATATACAGTATATACACACATATACAGGCACATATACAATGTATACATACACACTGTGCACATACAGTATATGTACGCACATATACAGGGACACATACAGTGTATACAGACACTGTGCACATACAGTATATATACACACATATACAGGCACATACAGTGTATATACACATTGTACACATACAGTGTATATACACACACATACAGTGTATACACACACAGTACATATACAGTAGAGGCATAACTTGAAGCTTCTGGGCCCCAATGCAAAATCTGTAACAGGGCCCCCAACTATAATGCTTTATTCATAGGACTGGGCTCCCTATATGGAAAAGAGAGGCCCTATGGGCCCCTAAGGCTCCTGGGCCTGGGTGCAACCGCATCCCCTGCATCCTCTATAGTTATGCCCCTGATATACAGTATATATATGCACATATACAGGAACATATTCAATGTATACACATACACACTGTGCACATACAGTATATATATGCACATATACAGTGTATACACACACTGTACACATACAGTATATATACACACATGTATAGTGTATACACACATTGAACACATCGGCACAGTTTTACACATAAATACAGTATATACATACATTGGCATTCTTCTACATACAAACACACTAGCATACACAGGAATACCATCACATACATGTGCCTTTCAGTAGCTTCATCTATCCACTGCCTTTCCCAGAGAGGAAGGAAGGAAGGAGGTAGGATGATCAGTTCTGGTGGTATGTCTTCTTATGTTGAAACTGAAAGCAGCTGGTGGCCACGCCCCTACCCCCTCTTCTTCTCCAGGAAACCAATGAAGTCCTGTTCTTTGCTAAGCGGCTCAGGGTTTTCCTTGCCATCGCTGCCTCATTGGAACCGCACCCCTGAGCCATCAATGCACACCGACACTCGCAGACACCGGCCCCCGCATTGACGTGCTGTGCAGCCTATTCAGGGTGGCCAGGAGGACCTGTGGGCCCCCCTAGATTAGGGGTTGGGTTGCAACCACGACCCCTATAGATACACCAATGACATGGCCCATTTTGGGCATAAGGACGCAATAATTTTGGGAGGATTTTCATCTTTACTTTTCAAAAGCCAAAATGTTTTTATTTTACTCTTGACATGGCCGTATGAGGGCTTGTTTTTTTGTGTGACAGACCGTAGTTATTATTGGTACCATTTTGGGGTGCATATACTATATTGTAAGACTTTTATTAATTTACATTGATACATTTATTCTGTGGGCCAGTATGATTATGACAAATATGCAACCATTGATATTTTACTGTGCAGTCCTTCTATCAGGTCGTTAACAAATATATTAAAAAGGATGGGGCCTAACACTGAACCCTGTGGCACCCCACTAGCGATGGTGGCCCAATCAGAGTACAAACCATTTATTACTACCCTCTGCTTTCTATCTCTGAGCTAGTTGTTTACCCAGATACACCCAGTCCGAGCTGTCTCATTTTGCATATCAGCCTATTATGCGGCACGGTTTCAAATGCTTTAGAGAAGTCCAGATATACAAGTTCACTTGACTCTCCCAGGTCCAGCCTAGAGCTTACTTAATTGTAGAAACTGATCAGATTGATCAGACATGATCGATCCCTCATGAACCCATGCTGATGAGGGGTTATTCCATTGTTTTCCTTGAGGTATTCTAGGATGGCGTCTCTCAGAAACCCTTCAAATATTATTCTAGTTATGGAAGTGAGACTTACCAGCCTGTAGTTACCAGGCTCTCTTTTAGACCCCTTTTTGTGAATTGCAAGTACATTGGCAATACGCCAATCCAATGGTACAGCCCCAGTCTTGATAGTATCCATAGATATGAAAAATAGTGGCCTAGATATCATATCACTTAGTTTTCCTAAAACCCTTGGGTGTATCCATCTAGGCGATTTATCAATTTTAATCCTTTTTAACTGGCTCTGCACTACCTTCTGTGTTAGGTATGTAATGTTTTGTAGGGGGTTTGTTTTATTCCCCTGCATCTCATCCCCCCCCCCCCCCCCCCCTCATCGTCTTCTATGATTTCTCCTGTATTATTAGTTGGGAAATCAGACTGGAGTTGGGAAATGCATGCAGTAGTACTGGGTCAAATGACCAATAGAAGTAGAGAATATGGGCATCATAAATCTTACCGGCTGTGAAAAATTTCAAAGACAGCAAAAAAGGCAATAGTTTATACAGCTGGAAAGCTATCATAGGCTACACTGTCTTTGATGCTCAATACAATAAACATATTATGGTTCATAGCTTTTACATGTTGCTCTATGATGTGTTTATATTGCTGAATTGAGAAATATCACTGCTGCTATCAAAAACACTTGGGGATTTCCACCTGTACTAGTGGGTTATTTTAAAGGTGTTAAGGCCTTCTACACATGGGCGGAAATTCAATGGTGGGATTTCCCGCTGAATTTCCGCTCATGCACAGTGCCATAGGATTGCATTAGATAATCCAATCCTATGCAGACAGCTGCGATTTGACCATGTGAAAATTCACGTGGTAAACAAATGTTCTAAACGTCACTGCTGACGCACCGACTCTGCACTGCGCATGTGCAGCTGTGCGCCATCCGGCACATGGCAGTGCAGGGAGAGAAGACGTCGGATGGGTGAGTATAAGGTGAATGCCGGGGCACGGGTCCCATTCCACTGCAAGGATTCTCGCAGCGGGATCTGACCCGTCCGTGTGCAGACAGCCTGAGTCTGGAAATAACATAGTAACGTAGTTTGTAAGGCTGAATGAAGATAATGTCCATCTAGTCCAGCCTATTTATCCTCCTGTGTTGTTGATCCAGAGAAAGACAAAAAAAAACCAAGAGCAGAAGCCAATTAGCCCTTTTGGGGAAAAAATTCCTTCCCGACTCCCTAATGGCAATCAGACTATTCCCTGGATCAACCCCTAATATTTCCTACCTGCCTGTATACCCGGATTAACAAATAACCTAATATTTTTATCCTGTAATATCCTTCCGCTGCAGAAAGACATCAAGTCCCCCTTTTAACTCCTCTATGGATTTTGCCATCACCACATCCTCAGGCAGAGCGTTCCACAGTCTAACTGCTCTTACAGTAAAGAACCCCTTTCTGTGTTGGTGATGAAACCTGCTTTCCTCTAAACGTAGCGTATGCCCTTCCGTTACCGTCGCAGTCCTGGGTATAAACAGATCATGGGAGAGATCCTTGTATTGTCCGCTCATGTATTTATACATAGTTATTTGATCGCCCCTTAGCCGTCTTTTTCTAGAGTAAATAATCCCAATTTGGATAGCCTCTCCGTATTCCAGTCCCGTCATTCCATGTATTAGTTTAGTTGCCCGTCTTTGAACCCCCTCCAGTACTGTAATATCTTTCCTGAGCACCGGTGACCAGAACTGTGTGCAGTATTCCATGTGAGGCGTGACAAGTGCCTTATAAAGTGGAAGACTAATGTTCTCATCCTTCACCCCTATACCTCTTTTAATGCACCCCAAGACTTTATTAGCTTTTGCAGCAGCTGACTGGCATTGGTTACTCCAGTTTAGTCTACAATCCACTAGTACCCCCAGGTCTTTTTCCATCTCACTTTTCCCTAGCAGTACCCCATTTAGTGTATATTGGTGACATCCATTTCTCCTGCCCATTTGCATAACCTTACATTTGTCAACATTGAACTTCATTTGCCATTTTTCTGCCCAAGCCCCCAGCTTATCTAGGTCCGTTTGTAGCCGCACATTGTCCTCCGTTGCATTTATTATATTGTATAATTTTGTGTCATCTGCAAATATTGATATTTTGCTGTGCAGTCCCTTTATCACGTCGTTGATAAATATATTAAACAGAATGGGGCCTAATACTGTACCCTGTGGCACCCTGCTAGCGACTGTGGCTCAATCAGAGTACGAACCATTTATTACCACCCTCTGCTTTCTATCATTGAGCCAATTCTTTACCCAATTACACACATGTTCAGAATTTTAAGTACTTTTGTAGCTTAAACAATAACTGGGGATAATAAACTCAATGACCATGCTGAACATCTGCAGTTTCCTGAAATTGACATGTATGATTTGACGGACAATATACTAACATAGTATGTTAGGCTGAATGAAGACAATGTCCATCTAGTTCAGCCTGTTTTAACTTTCCACTTGTTGGTCCAGAGGATGGTAAAAAAAAAAAAAAAAAGCGAGCCAATTAGCTCAAATAGAGGGGAAAAAATTCCTTCCTGACTCCATATTGGCAACCAGAGTAATCCCAGGCTCAAATTTTAATAACAAATGATAATAATCATTATTTATATAGCGCCAACATATTCCACAGCGCTTAAAAAGACAGAGGGATAACAGCAAGACAAAAATACAAAAAAACACTGTTACATGTAGTAGTCAGTTGATGGAAACAGTAGGGGTGAGGATCCTGCTCCAATGAGCTTACATTACTACAGATGATAGGGTGATACAGAAGGTAAAGGAGCTGTAGATGTGCACAATATGGCGAGGTGGGGAGTGAGGGGTGCTATACACATAAACAATGGTCAGACATTAAGCCGTGTGATGGCTGAATCTGTGTGACTGCAGGAGGCAGTTGATGGCAGCTAGCAGGGATTACAGTCCCTAGGACAGGGAGCATGTTATCAGGCGGAGTACAGAGGGGTTTAGTTTAGGAGATGTGATATGCCTCCCTGAAGAGGTGCGTTTTTAGGGCACGCCTGAAGTTTTGTGTGTTGGGGATTGCCCGGATAGTTTTGGGTAGCACGTTTCAGAGGAGACGTTCGAATTAAAGGGACACTCAGTCTGATTTCGTTACAGAAGTGTTGGGCCCAGGTTGGGTGATGGATTGAGATGAGGTAGGCAATGTAGGGCAGCGCGGAGCTGTGGAGGGCTTTATGGATGAAGGTAGTGAGTTTAAATTGAATTCTGTATTTAACAGGCAGTCAGTGCAGTGACTGGCACAGGGCAGAGGCATCCGAGTAGCGGCTGGACAGGAAGATGAGCCTGGCTGTCTTATTCATGGATTGGAGGCGGGAGAGGCCAATTATTAGCGAGTTGCAATAATCGAGCCGAGAGTGGATGAGAGCAACAGTTCGCATTTTTAGATATACAAAGTAGTATGGGAACAGCACTTCTCCACACAACCAGTAAGGTGGGACCCACAAAAGAGGGGCTGCCAGCCACAGCAAAAGTCAGGATCAATAGACTCCAAAATGTCATCCAATAGAAAATAAGCCGTAGCAGCAATAAAGATGCAATGGTTAATCAAGCGTTGTCTTTATTCCTCTGTGCACAGAGGAATAAAGACAACGCTTGATTAACAATTGCATCTTTATTGCTGCTACGGCTTATTTTATATTAGTGAGCATTTTTAGCATGTTCTTAGTGATAAAAGGCGGATTTTTGAGATGTTCTTGAGGTGCAGGTGGCATGTCTGGGCCAGAGATTGGATGTAGGGGGTAAAGTAGAGATCAGAGTCGAATATGACCCCAAGTACTGTCTGGGAGCTATGGTGGTGCCCCACACTGAGTTCAAGATGTCAGGATGAGGTCGGTCAGTAGAGGGCAGAAACACCAGTAGGTCAGTTTTTGAGAGGTTTAGTTTTAGGTAGATAGAGGACATAGTGTTAGAGACAGTGGACAGACAGTTGATGATGTTTTCAGATCAACTACCCTGCTGGTCACCTAATATCTATATCCTGTAATATGGTAGCGCTCTAGAAACACATCTAGTTTCCTCTTAAACTCCTCTATGGATTTTCACATCACCACACCCTCAGGCAGAGAGTTTTATCGCATACCTAAATTTATTGTTTTACCTAAAGGTAGGACCAGATTCTAGACTTCCTGCTGCACTGTGCCAATAGTATCAATAGCCAAAGACAGTTTAGATTTAACATTGGGAATGAGTTTGAGTCATCTGAGATTACAGACCTCTTATATGAACACAGGAATTCAAACATCATCAGTATCTGATGTACATTTTAGTTTGTGTTTTTCAAATAAATTACAATAAGTGGGATCATAAAACAGGGGAGGAATACAGTATGCTATGTATAACAAGAATTATATAGTACTATAGGAAGGCGCCTCAGAAAATCACAGGAAAGGACTCGCCTGGTGTGGACACCTTGACCAGTATTTGGTCTCCAGGTGCCTCACCTGTGGTTCTAGAAGTGTGTTAGGTGAGCTGGCTACTATGCCAATTGCATCCACTTGTAGAAGGGGAGAGCTGCATGGACTACGGGGGACCTCGCCAATGAGGATGCCCCCCGACACATAAATAGGAAAAAAAAAAATCAATTGTACAAAATCCTGCGCTCGTAGACGAGCCTGTTATTCATAGTTATCAGTTACTAATGACAGTATCCAGAATGATGATAGGCACTTACTTTGAACGAGGGGGATATGTGGTCCACAGAAACTCCCTCCTAGTCATGGTATAACAAGTTAATGTAGGTGGTATACGCATGATATCTCGGTCCGTATACAGATTAAATGATTTTATTTGTAGACAAAGTTATGGCAACGCGTTTCTGTACATAACGGCACCTTTTTTAAGCTATACTTTTACATACATAGAGCCTCTTTATCTTGTATTAATATTTACCTACTTAGATGTAAATAGTAGGCGCATGATGTCCGCGTCCTTTGCTCACTCCAGTGGGCGGGCGGTGCTCCGAGTACGTCACGTAGTAATGTCATTACGTCAGGACGTGATGAGTGCTTCCGCTATTGTCTATCATGGAACGCATAGTGCGTTCTGTCACTGAGCAGGGGACCCAGCGAGATGACATTTAAATGTCAGCATCATCATGGCCAAGTGTCTCCTTCTGACAGTGTTAAAATTGGGGCCCGTTGCATGTAACCAGGTCTTCTGTAATGATTATATCAAAATGTTGCGCCCCCTGCTATAGGAATGTGCTATGTTTGTTTTTGTTTGTATAGGCATAGCTCATCTCGTTCTCGATTTCATATAGCGATAGTGCTCAACCACAACCATTTTTCACATTTGTTATTTCTAACCTAGACCTACATAATTAGAATATGGTCATCAAGGAATGCATCATTAATAACAGGGAAAATCTCATATTACATAACCTGATGCTTCGTATTCATTAAAATTCTTAGATAATTTGATAAATTCCTGGGGGACACGTACATAGTAGCTTATTAATACATATAAATTCATTATAAAATTATAAGAATATAGATAATTATTTTAGAAGGTAAAAAATCATTAATATGCTGTTAAAATTCATGATTGCCTATCTGTTAAATTTTCTCTAAAACTTCATTAATTTAAAAATTCTTTTAGTTTGTAGGGTATTTTTCCCTTACCCAATGGAATTTCTCTCCTACCATGGAGATAACTTGTGCAACATCTAGTTAGGCCACATTTAAACAACCCTTGTATGGGTCTTGATTGTGGAAAAAGTATATTTTTATTTCTTTTATGGGTGTTGCTATGTGGACATGATGGGGCAATAATATTCTTAACTGTTCTATTTTTCCGAAATATAACGGACATTTTTTAAGGTATTACTTTTTCTAAAAATGGGTCTGCTTTTAAAATATTCCAGTGCTGTTGCAAGACTTTTATCATTTTTGTGTGCTGGCTGTTATATTTGGTAATAAACTTTGATTCCAATTTTGGCTTGTTATCCGTCTCATTTTTTGATGGCTTTGCCAGAGGATTACTTTACAAGGCTTTCTGGTAGGCAGCTTCTACTAGGGTACTTTAAAAAAAAATTCTTTTGAGAGTTTGTGCTTGAATTCTGTAGTTGCTCACTTCTGAGCAGTTACTTCTAATCCTAGTAAACTGGCGGTATGGGATATTTGTCTTCCATGCTTTAGCATGGCAGCTTAAAAAAAATCAAATAACTATTAATATCCGTTTCTTTGAAGTGGGAAAGGAGAATCAGTTTCAAGACCTGCAGATGTTCAGTTTGTGTACGTTTAATTACATTTAACTAAAGCTGTATAGTACCAATACTCTTTCCCTGAGACAGAAACCATTTAAATCCTTACCACTTACTTAAAAAGGCTGTCCAACCTCAAACTTTTTACAAACAGTTTACAATAGTCTAAAGCAACAAACAACTCACCTTACCAATCATCTGCCATTCCTGTGCCAAGGCTTCCCAGTCGGTCTCTGCCTACTGAGCTACAGAGAAACTGTTGCATGTGACTGCTGTAACCAATCAGTAGCATTAGTGATGATGTTTAGACACCACTGGGATCACGGTTGTGGCCAGTAATTGGCTGCAGCAGTCATATGTGTCAACAAGTCATCACTGGAGTTGGGTAAATAAAGACCATCTGAGGATCAGGGAAGAAACAACACAGGAGTGACACAGGATAAAAAGGAAGTTAAAAGGATACAACACTGTGGAACTTTGGAGTGTTATAATGGCGATTACCCTGTGTGGGAGTATGACAAACAATACAATACTTGGATCCTTGTGTATAGATTCAAAAAGTGGGAAAAAGGAGAAGCTCTCTAGGGTAGTATTGGTGGAATTGGATTCGGTCCCAGGGGGAACATTTTAAGTTAGACTGAAAAGGAATAAGATTACTTGGTGCCCTCAGTTTGCATCTTTCTGCTGTGAATCCACCAGTTCTCGGGTTCCTCTTCTGTCTTTTAAGATGGCCGCAGCACTTCTCACTGATTCGGGTCGGCTGCTTGGACCGCCAATAAACTGTTTGCTGCAGTCTCATGAAGCTTCTATGTACTGAAAACACAGAGCTTTGTACATTCTGCAAAGGTCCAGAACGGTTCTGTAGGCACAGTTACCATTCAACTGAGCTATGGACCACTACACATTGTGCACAGTGGTGTGTCTGGCACAGAACAGCTGCAATGACTAATGCTCTGGCCCTGGCGAACAGCTGATCAGTGACCCAGGCAAAGGATCAATCAACTATTGATGACCTTTCTTATCAATAAGTTTGAGATAAAGAAAAACACTATAAAATTACTTTGAATATACTTCTGCATCACAGTTGCAATCAAATTATTCAACTTCACTGCAAATTAGGTTTATCTACCAAATTTACAAACCTATAGCAGTTTACAAAAGTCAATCTAATCAAACAAGAACCATTTAACCCCTTAGTGACCAAGCCTGTTTGGACCATAATGACCAGGCCAAATTTTGGAAATCAGACATGTGTCATTTGAACACAGAATAACTCTAAAAAGGTTTTGCATATCCAAATGATTCTGACATTGTTTTTTCGCCACATATGGTACTTCATTCAGGTGGTAAGAACAGATTGATAGAATTGATTAAAAATGCCAAAATTGGGAACATTTTGAAAAAAAATTATTTTTTTCACATTTTCAACTGCAATATCTCAAATATGTGCAAACATACTGTACACATGTTGATAAGCTATATATGTACATCTGTTTACTTTATTCTAGAAGCACATTGGGAAAACGTCTGTTTGTTTCACTATTCAGGGGGCGTTCAAATTTAACATTGGTTACTAACATTTTGAGAAATATTTTGTTTTCCTACACCAAGCCAAGATTGCAAAGGCTCATAGGTGTCAGAATGATAGATACCCCCACAAATGACCCCATTTTAAAAACTACACCCTTTAATGTATTCACGGAGGGGTGTCATAAGTATTTTGACCCCACAGTTTCTTGTAAGGAATTAATGCAATTTAGAGAAGAAAAAAGAAATAATTTTTGCAAATATGTCATTTTAAAGGCAGGATTTTTTTCTATAGTGCAGATAGCCCTAATCTTGTAAGCACAACAGGACCCAAAACGAAAGGAGCAGCCAGTGGCTTTCAGAACAGACATTTTGCTTGAAGTTGAGTTAGGCCCCTTTGCACACTTGTAGAGCCCTTGAGCGGCCAAAACAACCGAAATCCCCCACAAATGACTCCATTTTGAAAAATAAACCCCTTAACAAATTTGTATATTTTGACCCCACAGTTTTTGAATGAATCTAAACAAATCGGAATGAAAAAATTATGATTTTCATTTTTTTGGCAATTATGTCATTTTAAAAACTATTTTTTGTACAGAACACATATGAATGAAGACTTTCGCCCCAAAATGGATATCGCCATTTATCCCGTGTACAAAAAAGTACCCATTGTGGCCCTAATCTTATGTTTGTATGCACAACGGGGCCCAAAACAAAAGGAGTAACCGGGGTCTTTCAGAACAGGCATTTTTCTTGAAGGTGTTTTAGGAGCCATACCACACAGCCATTGCGCGCCCAAAACGATAAAGAACCCCCACAAATTACCCCATTTTGAAAAATAGACCGCTTATCAAATTCCTCTAGGAGTGTACTGCATATTTTGACCTCACAGTTTTTGAATGTATCTAAGCAAAGTAGAAGGAAATAATTACGATTTTAATTTTTTTGGCAATTGTATCATTTAGAAAACATTTTTTTTTCTGCAGCACACATATGAATGACGACTTTCACACCAAAATGGATACCCCTGTTTCTCCGTTGTTCAGAAACAAACCCATGTTGGCTCTAATCTCATGTCTCTGTGCACAATGGGGCCCAAACCGAAAGGAGCTAAATTACACTTTAGGAGAGCTTTAACCCCTTCATGATGCGGACCCCTTTTTTTCCCCATTTTCGTTCTTTCCTCCCCCCTTTAAAAAAATCGTAACTCCTTTATTTATCCATCGACGTCGCTGTTTGAGGGCTTGTTTTTTGCAGGATGAGTTGTAGTTTTCAATGGTGCTATTTACAGTACCATATAATGTACTGAAAAACGTAAAAAATTCTAAGTGGAGTAAAATGAAAAAAAAACGACATTACGCCATCTTTCAGTGCGTCTTTTTTTACGGCGCACAAACTGCAACAAAAACGACATGATAACTTTATGCTATGGGTCAGTATAATTGCTATAATACCAAACTTGTATAGTTTTATTTTTACTATACTACTTTTTTTTTTTATTCAAAGACATTTAATTTTTTTCAATTATTTTCTGCCGTTATCTTGTGCGCGCAATAACTTTTTTATTTTTCCGTCGACGTAGTTGAGCGAGTGCTCATTTTTTGCGGGATATCTTGAAGTTTCCGTTAGTAGTAATTTGAAATACATACGACTTTTTGATCGCTTTTTATTGCGTTTTTTTCTGGGAGACAGGGTGACTGAAAAAGTTCATTTCTAGCGTTCTTTTTTTTTTTCGGACAATGTTCACCATGCGGGGTAAATAATGTGCTACTTTGATAGAGCTGACTTTTATGGACGCGGCGATACCAGATATGTATTTTTATTTTATTATTTAGATTTTTTAATTATTGATATGGCAAATGGGGGGTGATTTAAACTTTTATTTCTTTTTTTTTTACAACTAAAAAAAGTTATTGATCTTTTTGTTTTACTTTACATTCAAGTCCCCCTGGGACTACAATATGCGATGCTTTGATCGCTCCTGCAGTATGACGTCATGCTACAGCATGACGTCATACTGCAATTTCACAGGCAGCCTATCAAGCCACCCCAACATCGTTCGGGGGATTTAAAGGGTTAATAGCCGCGATCGGCCGATTTTAATGAACTCATGAAGAGGGTAGAAAAAATTATGTTTTTTTATATATTGGGAATATTGCTAAATGAGATTCTCAAAGCACAATTTGCACACGTTAAAAACACAGAACTTGCACACATGTTAAAAACAAAGAAAATATGTTTAGCAAGTGGAAAGAGGGGGGATATCTAAATAAGAATATAATGAGGTCTGCAGAAACTGGAGGGCAAGTGTCAGAAAACTAAAGCTAATAATGAATTGAGGCTTGCAACAAAGGCCAAAAGCAATAAAAAAGGATTTTGGGGGGTATGTCAAAAGAGAAGTCAAAGATGCTATTGGATGCTTACAATATGAAAATGATTATTGGTTAAAAATTGGAATTGGTTAAGAATGATGTTGAGAAGGCCGAACTTTTAAATTCCTATTTTGTATCTGTTTTCTCTCAGAAAATAGATATAACATCAATTGATCTTCCCTGTGCTATTAGGGAAATAAAGAAATGCAGACTATCTATAAGCAGAGAGGTGGTGAGGGAACACTTAGTTAACTTAAATGAATTCAAGTCTCAAGGTCCAGATGAATTGTATCCAAGGATACTATCGGAAGCAGCGGAGGTAATTGCTGAACCACTCGCCATAATCTTTGAAAATTCCTGGAGAAGAGGAGAAGTCCCAGAAGATTGGAAAAGGGCAAATGTTGTCCCTATCTTCAAAGAAGGGAAGAAGGTGGATGCAGGAAACTACAAGCCTGTGAGCCTGACTTCTATATCGGGAAAGCTCTTTGAACAAATTATTAAACAGCATGTATGCAAGTACTTGAATGAAAATGAAGCAATTAACCAGAGCTAGCATGGTTTGTAACAAACAAGTCATGCCAGACGAATCTAATTTCCTTCTATGACAGAATCACCGACTTGATTGATGAGGGAAATGCGGTGGATATTGTATATCTTGACTTTAGACAAAGTATCTCATACCATACTTATTGAAAAAAATGACCAAATATGGGATTGGCAAGGCAACTATTAGGTGGCTGAGTTATCATACTCAAAAATTGGTCATATATTGCTGCACATCCAAGTGGAAGAATGTATCAAGTGGGGTACCACAAGGCTCTGTCCTAGGCCCAGTATTCTTCAACATTTTTATAAATGATCTGGAGGAGGGAATTGATGGGAAACTAATGAAATTTGCTGACAACACAAAGCTAGGAGGGATAGCTAACGCTAGGGAAGAGAGAGAGAGTATTCAAAAAGATCTAGAAAAGCTTGAACAGTGGCCGCAACTAACAGAATGGTATTTAACAAGGAGAAATGCAAAGTCCTAGATCTGAGCAAGAAAAATGAAAAAAGCACATACAGAATGGGCGGAATTGGGCTAAGTACCAGCACATTTGAAAAAGACTTGGGTATACTAATAAATCATAGTAGTAGTAGAGAGGCAGCACAGCGGAATAGAACTTCTTACCAAATAAACTTCATGAGGACTTTTATTTGTAATCCACAACACAGAGACGCGACGCTTGACAAAGATCACAGCAGGTGATCGAAACGTCGCGTCTCTGTGTTGTGGATTACAAATAAAAGTCCTCATGAAGTTGATTTGGTAAGAAGCTCTATTCCGCTGTGCTGCCTCTCTACTACTATTTGAACATATTTATCAATGGTCGCTTGGAGTTCAGCGTCCGAGTAGGCGTGCGCATACTGATGATTTTTTTCCCTCAGCTATATGTTTTTTGCTGATATCTAAGTGCTGCAGTTCCTTCCTTCTTTGATTGTGTACTAATAAATCATAGACTGGACAAGAGTCAACAATGTGATGCAGCAGCCAAAAAGGCAAACACAATTCTGGGATGTATTAAGCGAAGCATATAGTATAGATCACTTGAGGTAATTTTTCCCCTCTACTCTTCCTTGGTCAGACCTCATCTGGAATACTGTGTCCAGTTCTGGCCACCCCACTTTAAAAAAGACAGACAAACTGGAGCAAGTTTAGAAAAGAGTTACCAAGAAAAAACTTTCTGACAGTGAGAGTGATCAATGACTGGAACAGGTTAGCATGGGAGGTGGTGAGTTTTCCTTCAATGGAAGTGTTCAAACAAAGGCTGGGCAAATATCTGGGATGATTTAGTGAATCCTGCACTGAGCAGTGGGTTGGACCAGATGACCCTGGAGGCCCTTCTAACTCTACAATTCTATGAAATCAGTATACTAATACCTAGGCAAGTCCTGTTGGCTTGTCTTGTCTTGGCTGATAGTCAGATTCAATTTCACTAGTGCAGAGGCCAAGGGCAGGAAAGTCACAACACAAGACCCTATGCCAGAGTGGGAGGAGTCCAAAAAGTGTAGGAAAGAAACAGTCGATAAAAAGGAGTGACAGTGAGCAGTAAGGCAGACTCAGCCAGGTGTGAGAAAGGAGGGGTTGCAGTCAGTTATGTTGGAGAGGAGGTACGCGTACA
Source organism: Eleutherodactylus coqui (assembly GCF_035609145.1). NCBI lineage: Eukaryota > Metazoa > Chordata > Amphibia > Anura > Eleutherodactylidae > Eleutherodactylus > Eleutherodactylus coqui. The sequence continues at coordinate 55,750,984 of NC_089838.1, read as the reverse complement.
GAAGCAAGTTAGCTGAGCATCACAGTTTCTCCCAAGGTTGAGCGTGGTGTATACCCGTTCCCCTGGCATCCGACAACAAAGGAAAGAAGAACCTTTCTGAGGTCAGCCTTCTACTAACAGTGAGTCATAGCTACCCAATGAATTCAAAGCCAGGATTAGACTTGTAACCACTTCTCCCTCTGCTTCATATACATTTCATTAAAATCTAAATCAACCCTTCATCTAAAGCAACTAGTGGGGAAATTGCCTTACCAATACATCCACAGGAAAATAAAAGAGAGAGCGTTGAAGTCAGATCTTAACTAGAGATGAGCAAGCACCAAAATGCTCGGGTGCTCGTTGCTCGAGTCGAACTTTCTGCGATGCTCAAGAGTTTGTTTCGAGTAACGAATCCCATTGAAGTCAATGGGCGACTCAAGCATTTTTGTATATGACCCATGCTCCGCTAAGGTTTTCATTTGTGAAAATCTGGAAAACCTACGAAAGTGATGGAAACGACACAGAAACAGATAGGGAAGGCGAGGGGCAACATGCAGGGCCTGGGTTACATGCTGCCCAACCCCCCCGCACGACCCTGCGTCCGCAGCGCACACAAAAGTGTCCCTGCGCAGCCTTCAGCTGCCTTCAGCTGCCCTCATGCCACACGCTGGCTTCATAGCCACACCACCCTCATGTCTATTTATAAGTGCGTCTGCGATGAGGAGGAATCGGAGGCACACACTGTAGAGGGTTGGTAGGGCCAGGTAGCGACCATCTCTAAAAGGGGGGGGGGGGCGATAGCCCACAATGCTGTAGAGAATCGATGAGAAATTGATGTTCGATCTTCATTCCAATCCTGTGCCACCTCCGTCAGGAGCTGCAAACGCGGGCATAAAGGGGACTCAGCTGCCAGCCCAGCACTTCTACACATCTCCACAATGCAGCAATACTCTGTGTGGGAACTATGTGAGTGAGCCCTGGGTCAGCCTCTGTCCCAGCAAACACCTTGTGTGGCCCAAGGTGCTGTGAGTGACATAGCAATGGGGAATCCATGTGTCCACACACTACTCATTCTGTTTGGGTGTCGGATACCTCATCGACAACGCAAGGGGTAAACCATCTGCTCCCAGCACCCTACCCAAGTCTGTCAGTGTTTTGGGGACAGACAGATAAAACACCTCTATGGGAAGTCTGTGTGCACCCACAGCATGGGTGGCTCCCAGGAACCCACCGACAGTACATAAAGAAATCCCATTGCAGTGCCCGGATAGCTGTGGTAACGTGAGAGAAAATACATGTTGGCTTCGGCCCACACTCCATGCCCTAGTCAGTCTGGCTTTTTTTTTTTTTAAAGTGCCAGGCAAGTACAACTCTGCTATGGGAAGTCTGTGTGCACCCACAGCATGGGTGGCTCCCAGGAACCCACAGACGGTACATAAAGAATTCCCATTGCAGTGCCCCGGATAGCTGAGGTAAAGTGAGAGAAAATACATTTTGGCTTCAGCCCACACTCCATGCCCTAGTCAGTCTGGGTTTTTTTCATAGTGCCAGGCAGGTACAACTCCGCTATGGGAAGTCTGTGTGCACCCACAGCATGGGTGGCTCCCAGGAACCCAGAGAAGGTACATAAATAAATCCCATTGCAGTGCCCCAGATACCTGAGGTAACGTGAGAGAAAATACATGTTGGCTTCGCCCCTCACTCCATGCCCTAGTCAGTCTGGGTTTTTGGGGGGGCCAGATAGGTAGAACACCGCGATGGGAAAACTTAGTGCACCCATAGTATGCACAGACCCCTGTAATATTCCTGTAGCAAAGGTATAAGCTGACCCCAGTAACAGTTATGTTGCAGAAGTCTAGAGAGACCCCAGTAACATTTCTGTAGTAACAGTATAGATAGACCCCAGTAACATTTCAGTAGCATAAGTATAGGCAGACCCCTGTAACATTTCTGTAGCAGAAGTATAGGCAGACCCCAGTAACATTTTAGTAGCAGAAGGATACACAGACCCCAGTAACATTTATGTAGCAGCAGTACTGGCAGACCCCTGTAACATTTCTGTAGCAGCAGTATAGACAGTCCCCTGTAACATTTCTGTAGCAGCAGTATAGGCAGACCCCTGTAACATTTCTGCAGCTGAAGTATAGGCAGACCCCTGTAACGTTAATGCAGTTACGCTCCTCTCCTTTGGCCCAAACAATTTTCTCAGATAACTGTGGTAACACGAGAGAAAATACATGGTGCGCATTGCTGATTCCCTGACCCCAAGCAGGAGGAGGAGGTGGCCTTACAAGGCCAAGAAACCATGACCAGGGCCCGCTGTAGCCTGTGTGGGAAGGATGTGAGCGGGCCCTTGGCCAGGCTCGGTCCCAGCAAACACCTTGTGAGACCCAAGGTGCCGGTATTCATTCTGTCTAGGTGTCAGATAGCTCTATCGACACCACAAAGGAAAAGCCATCTGCGCTATGCACCCCACCCAAGTCAGTCAGTGACTTTGTGCCGATGTTACGGCACCCTGACCCCCCGAGCGCCAGGTGGGGTGCCCTGAACTTCCCGCACCCCACTGTCCCTGCCTATTTGTCTGGACCCTGGCTAACCCCAGGCGGACAACTGGACGGCGGTCCCTATCCTGGCTAGGGACCTGGCGACTACAAGGATACTACTAACTAACGGGGGACAGAGTGCCCACAGAAAAAGCAGATGGAATGGCCAAACAGGAACAGACTGAGGTAAAGGCAAACTAGAAGGAGACTGACTAGCAACTAGTACTGGCTGAGCCAGGCTGCAGACAGAACTGACTAGAGGCTAACAGAACCAAACAGGAAACACTGAGCAAAGCAAAGCTGGGAAGGAAACTGACAAGCAAACTAGGGAACTGACTGAGCAGAACTGCAGACAGGACTGACTAGTAGCTGACAGAACCAATAACTGGCATTGAGCTCAGGTCACTGCCAGCCTTATAAACGAAAGACTCCGCCCAGGGACGGAGAGTGGGAGGAGCCAACTCCCCCACTTAAGCACAAGAGAGAGGAAGGGATGCGGGCGGCGCCCTACGGGCGGACCCGCACACCGGCCGCCCCACATCGCCGGGAGAGCCCAGATGCCACAGCTCCAGGGCGCCAGAGCCAATGCCGGAGCGGTGCACGCTGAGCGCGGGACCCTGCATCGCACTGCATGGTAACATTACCCCCCCCCCTGACGGGGGACCTCCGGGCCCCCGGAAACCTGACCAGGCTTATTTGTAAAACGACGGTGAAAATGCAGTATGAACACGGGAGCGTCGATTTCCCGTGCAGCCACCCAGGAATGGTCTTCAGGGCCAAACCCCTTCGACGCCACCAGATATTGCAAGGTCTCCCGTCGCAAACGAGAATCCAGGATTTCCTGCACCTCATACTCAACCTCGCCCCGGACCAGGGTGGGAGGCAGGGGACCGGAGGTGGGCCTCACCGAAGGGACAAAGGGTTTCAACAAAGACTTGTGGAAAACCCTATGCACTTTCCACGTGGCTGGCAACTCCAGTTCGTAAGCGAGCGGGTTAATTACACGCGTAATGGTAAAAGGCCCTACAAAGCACGGCGCAAGCTTTAAGGACGGGACCTTCAATCTTAGGTTCCTGGAGGATAGATACACCTTCTGACCCACCTTGTAAGATTCAGAAACTGAGAGGCTTCTCCCACTGCGCAGCTGCATGCGAGATCCCACTACTTCTAAATTCTCTTGCACTTCCTTCCGACATCAGCTGCAGGACAGGCAGACGGGGTAGGAAGAGAAGTCAGAACACGGGCATGCCCTTGTGATTCTGGCAAATCAGTAACAAAAATTACCGAAAGGTGCGATCGGGGGCGCAACGGCACGGGCAATGGTCTCAGGGGGCCCTCCGGACGCCGCCGGCGACTCTTGCCGCACGCGCGAACAGAGCACCCCCTTACGAAGTCACGTATTTGACGATACATGCCCGGCCACCAGTAGAGCCTGGCACAGAGATGGATGACCCGCGAACCCTGATGAGTGTGACTCTTCAATAACCGTGAGACGTAACGATTCGGGCACAAACCATCTTCCCCTTGGGAGGTCTGGGGGAGCGTCCTTCTGAGCCCTCTGAAGGCGGGGACTGAGCACGGTATCTACTGAGCAGAGAGGGAGGGGAGCAAGATGGCTATGGCAGGCTGGTCCCCAATGAGTCAGTTCCCGGGTGGTCCAATTGAATTGAGGGTTGTGCAGCGCCAACCACGGCATCCCTAGTACCATGTCTACCGACATTTTCTCCATCACCAGGAATGATAGTTCTTCCGAGTGGGAACTCCCCACCGTGAACTGTAACACTGGGGTCCTGCATTGTACCAAGCCCGTAGCAAGAGGGATAGCATCAATGCTAGTAAAACGAATTGGCGTCTTCAGCGCCACAAATTCAGCCATCAGGGGTCTAACGAAACGCATGCTTATCAGGTTAGCGGCCGCTCCGGAATCAATAAACGCCTGCCCTGGGCGGGAAAAGTTCCGGAATCTAACCTGACAAGGTACCATAAGTTTAGAAAGTACCTGCAGTTCTAGCTGATCCTCCCTGCAATCGCCTAGGACTGCAGAGTCTTTCGCCGGTTCAGACTGTGGGCGCTGAAGCTTCAGGGGGCAGGTTATCACCTGATGTCCAGCTTCCCCGCAGTAGAGGCAGAGATGATGCAATAAACGAATCTGGCGTCACTCCTTGGGGTCCAGCGGGTCCACCTCCATAAGCTCGGGAACAGAGACTGGTACAGAAGAGGAGGGAACAGGACAAACGACCTCCCTGACTCTACATACCTGTCTATCTTGCTTCCCAGCCCTGAGCCTCCTATCTGCCTTCACTGCTAGCTCCGTAGCCTCCTTTAAAGACCCGGGAAAGGGATGGGAAATCAACAGTTCTTTAACCGCGTCCGAGAGGCCCTGCAGAAAAACGTCTTTCAGAGCGCTATCGTTCCAGGCAGTATCACCCGCATAGCGTCTGAAATTGGAGCAATAATCCTCCACACAAAGCGACCGCTGATGCAACGCCAACAGCCGAGAAACCGCCAACCCCACTCGGTCCAGTTCATCAAAGATACCCCCGAGTTCCTGGAAAAAGGAGTCCACCGACTGCAGACCGGGGGAACCCTCGGGAAAGGAAAATGCCCAGGTCTGGGCAGAGCCCCGCAGCAGGGACATTATAAGCCCGACCCTCTGGGCCTCCAACCCGGAAGAACGGGGACACATCTAAAAAAACAACCGACACGCCTGTTGAAAAACAAAAACTTGTTCCTCTCCCCAGAGAACACCTCGGGAAGAGGTCACTTGGGTTTGGGACTGGTTGAGGCGTCCCGTCCCTGCGACAACGCCCACTGCTCCTGGGCCACCATGCGAGCTGATAAATCCTGGATCACCGGCACCAGGGCTTGCAGCTGGTTTGCGAGGGGGCTGATCGCCTCCATGGAAAAAAAACTGTTTAAATGGCCAGTTATTATGTTACGGCACTCTGACCCCCGAGCGCCAGATGGGGTGCCCTGAACTTCCCGCACCCCACTGTCCCTGCCTACTTGCCTCGACCCTGGCTAACCCCAGGCGGACAACTGGACGGCGGTCCCTACCCTGGCTAGGGACCTGGCGACTACCTAGATACAACTAACTAACAGGGGACAGAGTGCCGACAGGAAAGGCAGATGGAATGGCCAAACAGGAACAGACTGTGGTAAAGGCAAACTAGAAGGAGACTGACTAGCAACTAGTACTGACTGAGCCAGGCTGCAGACAGAACTGACTAGAGGCTAACAGAACCAAACAGGAAACACTGAGCAAAGCAAAGCTGGGAAGGAAACTGACAAGCAAGCTAGGGAACTGACTGAGCAGAACTGCAGACAGGACAGACTAGTAGCTGACAGAACCAATAACTGGCATTGAGCTCAGGTCACTGCCAGCCTTATAAACGAAAGACTCCGCCCAGGGACGGAGAGTGGGAGGAGCCAACTCCCCCACTTAAGCACAAGAGAGAGGATGGGATGCGGGCGGCGCCCTTCGGGCGGACCCGCCCACGCCGCTGCACACCGGCCGCCCCACGTCGCCGGGAGAGCCCAGATGCCACAGCTCCAGGGAGCCAGAGCCAACGCCGGAGCGGCGCGCGCTGAGCGCGGGACCCTGCGCCGCACTGCATGGTAACATTACCCCCCCTCTGACGGGGGACTTCGGGCCGCCGGAAACCTGACCAGGCTTATCCGTAAAACGATGGTGAAAACGCTGTACGAACACGGGAGCGTGGACTTCCCGTGCAGCCACCCAGGAATGGTCTTCAGGACCAAACCCCTTCCACGCCACCAGATATTGCAAGGTCCCCTGTCGCAAACAAGAATCCAGGATTTCCTGCACCTCATACTCAACCTCGCCCCGGACCAGGGTGGGAGGCAGGGGACCGGAGGTGGGCCTCACCGAAGGGACAAAGGGTTTCAACAAAGACTTGTGGAAAACCCTATGCACTTTCCACGTGGCTGGCAACTCCAGTTCGTAAGCGAGCGGGTTAATTACACGCGTAATGGTGAAAGGCCCTACAAAGCACGGCGCAAGCTTTAAGGACGGGACCTTCAATCTTAGGTTCCTGGAGGATAGATACACCTTCTGACCCACCTTGTAAGATTCAGAAACTGAGAGGCTTCTCCCACTGCGCAGCTGCATGCGAGATCCCACTACTTCTAGATTCTCTTGCACTATCTTCCATACCCCCTGTAGCACATCGGTGGCGACATCAGCTGCAGGACAGGCAGACGGGGTAGGAAGAGAAGTCAGAACACGGGCATGCCGGCGACTCTTGTAGCACGTGCAAACAGAGCACCCCCTTACGAAGTCACGTATTTGACGAGACATGCCCGGCCACCAGTATAGCCTGGCACAGAGATCCAGGGTCCCTTGCACTCCCGGATGACCCGCGAACCCTGACGAGTGGGACTCTTCAATAACCGTGAGACGTAACGATTTGGGCACAAACCATCTTCCCTCTGGGAGGTCTGGGGGAGTGTCCTGCTGAGCCCTCTGAAGGCGGGGACTGAGCGCGGTATCTACTGAGCAGGGAGGGGAGCAAGATGGCTATGGCAGGCTGGTCCCCAATGAGTCAGTTCCCGGGTGGTCCAATTGAATTGAGGGTTGTGCAGCGCCAACCACGGCATCCCTAGTACCATGTCTACCGACATTTTCTCCATCACCAGGAATGATAGTTCTTCCGAGTGGGAACTCCCCACCGTGAACTGTAACACTGGGGTCCTCCATCGTACCAAGCCCGTAGCAAGAGGGGTAGCATCAATGCTAGTAAAACGAATTGGCGTCTTCAGCGCCACAAATTCAGCCATCAGGGGTCTAACGAAACGCATGCTTATCAGGTTAGCGGCCGCTCCGGAATCAATAAACGCCTGCCCTGGGCGGGAAAAGTTCCGGAATCTAACCTGACAAGGTACCATAAGTTCAGAAAGTACCTGCAGTCCTAGGTGATCCTCCCTGCAATCACCTAGGACTGCAGAGTTTTCCGCCGGTTCAGACTGTGGGCGCTGAAGCTTCAGGGGGCAGGTTATCACCCGATGTCCAGCTTCCCCGCAGTAGAGGCAGAGATAATGCAATAAACGAATCCGGCGTCGCTCCTTGGGGTCCAGCGGGTCTACCTCCATAGGCTCGGGAACAGAGACTGGTACAGAAGAGGAGGGAACAGGACAAATGACCTCCCTGACTCTACGTACCTGTCTATCTTGCTTCCCAGCCCTGAGCCTCCTATCTGCCTTCACCGCTAGCTCCATAGCCTCCTTTAAAGACCCGGGAACGGGATGGGAAATCAACAGTTCTTTAACCGCGTCTGAGAGGCCCTGCAGAAAAACGTCTTTCAGAGCGCTATCGTTCCAGGCAGTATCACCCGCATAGCGTCTGAAATTGGAGCAATAATCCTCCACACAAAGCGACCCCTGATGCAACGCCAACAGCCGAGAAACCGCCAACCCCACTTGGTCCAGTTCATCGAAGATACCCCCGAGTTCCTGGAAAAAGGAGTCCACCGACTGCAGGCCGGGGGAACCCTCGGGAATGGAAAAAGCCCAGGTCTGGGCAGAGCCCCACAGCAGGGACATTATAAGCCCGACCCTCTGGGCCTCCGACCCGGAAGAACGGGGACACATCCGAAAAAACAACCGTCACGCCTGTTGAAAAACAAAAACTTGTTCCTCTCCCCAGAGAACACCTCGGGAAGAGGTCACTTGGGTTTGGGACTGGTTGAGGCGTCCCGCCCCTGCGACAACGCCCACTGCTCCTGGGCCACCATGCGAGCTGATAAATCCTGGATCACCGGCACCAGGGCTTGCAGCTGGTTTGCGAGGGGGCGGATCGCCTCCATGGAAAAAAAACTGTTTAAATGGCCAGTTATTATGTTACGGCACTCTGACCCCCGAGCGCCAGATGGGGTGCCCTGAACTTCCCGCACCCCACTGTCCCTGCCTACTTGCCTCGACCCTGGCTAACCCCAGGCGGACAACTGGACGGCGGTCCCTACCCTGGCTAGGGACCTGGCGACTACCTAGATACAACTAACTAACAGGGGACAGAGTGCCGACAGGAAAGGCAGATGGAATGGCCAAACAGGAACAGACTGAGGTAAAGGCAAACTAGAAGGAGACTAGCAACTAGTACTGACTGAGCCAGGCTGCAGACAGAACTGACTAGAGGCTAACAGAACCAAACAGGAAACACTGAGCAAAGCAAAGCTGGGAAGGAAACTGACAAGCAAGCTAGGGAACTGACTGAGCAGAACTGCAGACAGGACTGACTAGTAGCTGACAGAACCAATAACTGGCATTGAGCTCCGGTCACTGCCAGCCTTATAAACGAAAGACTCCGCCCAGGGATGGAGAGTGGGAGGAGCCAAGTCCCTCACTCAAGCACAAGTGATGCGGGCGGCGCCCTACGCGCGGACCCGCCCACGCTGCCACACACCGTCCGCCCCACATCGCCGGAGCCGACGCCAGAGCGGTGCGCGCTGACCGCGGGACCCTGCGCCGCACTGCATGGTAACAGCTGGACAGGTAAATCACCACTATGGGAAGTCTTTGTGCACCCACAGCGTAGGCGAGCCGAAGGAACCCAAAGACAGTAATAAACATGAAGAGATGATAGTGCCCAAACATGCCAGACTTTCACTGTGCCGAGGACATTGGCCTCTGCACACACCCTCAGCAATCGTGGGCATACAGCGGACTCCGATGCTAGTATAGCTGTGAAGGTCTCATCAATGCAGTAACGCACCTCCTCTTTGGCCCAAACCAGTGTCTCAGATAACTGTGGTAACACGGGAGAAAATACATGATGCCCAGTGCTGATCCCCTGACCCCAAGCAGGAGGAGGAGGTGGCCTTACAAGGCCAAGACACCATGACCAGGACCCACTATAGTCTGTGTGTGAAGCACATTAGTGGGCCCAGAGTCAGGCTCGGTTCCGCGCCTCCACCTTGAATTTTGCCTCCATGGGCAAAATCAAACCTTCAGATACGAATATGAGCCAATGGACAAAAGTAAAGCCACAAAACAAAAGTGGAAGCGACAACAGCTATGTGGAAAAGCTACTATTTTCTGAGACAAAAGGGGCATTTGATAGCAATGAAAAGGATATTCTAGGTACTAAAAGTCAGAACTCCTCCTCATCTCATTCTGAAATATGGACCTCAGAATGCGAGCGGTCGTTTGCACCCCTAAAGACTGCTCTGTCCAGCTCTCCAGTCCTGCAGGCCCCAGACTTCACCCGGAGGTTTATGGTGCAAACTGATGCCAGCATTTATGGCCTTGGGGCTGTCCTCAGCCAAGTCAATGCTCAGGGAGAAGAACACCCTGTGCTTTACCTCTGCCTAGAGAGCTGGCATATGCCACGGTCAAGAAGGAATGTTTAGCCATTGTCTGGGCCCTACAGAAGTTACAACCATATCTGTACGGGCGTAACTTCACGGTAATCACGGATCACAATCCACTCAGCTGGTTGAACCGTGTGGCCGGAGAAAATGGCAAGCTCCTCTGCTGGAGCCTGGTGCTGCAGTCCCATGACTTCACTATCCAGCACAAGAAGGGAAGTGAACATGGCAACTCGGACGGACTGTCCCGTCGAGATGAAGTGACAGAGACGGGCTCTGGAAGTGATCTGTAAAGATCAACTACCGTGGCCCATCTAAAAAGGGGAGGTGTGATGAGGTATCAGATTTTGTACCCAGAATCGTTAGGCCGTCAGCCATTTTGTTCTATGTACCTTGCCTTATATTCAGCAATCCATTTGGTATCTACTAGATAATCCCTTAATAGGTGGAAAGGAGCGACAGGTTTAGCAGCTTTTTCCCCAGCCTATCAATATGTGCATGTAGGAAAAGCCTTGTCTCATCCGCCTTGACAAGAGCTGTGCTGTGATGTAAATAACCCCCCATTCTCTCTCTCCCACCTGTATGTGTTGGGTGGTATTAGCATGAGGATGCTGACCCTGCAGGTGTTAAGTTTAGGAAAACCCTTCTTGTATTAATTTCCTCTTCCAGACTAGACGGGGCCGAAAGAATCCATATTGAGGAAATCTTTAATAAGAACATTTGGTCGTGTGAAGGTCCCAGCCGCATATGATTTAGATTTTAAAAATCGTGTGTCCCAGACGGCCAAAACGCATCCACTCACGGTGCGTAAGTGCTCAGGAACCCTTTCAAATTACGTAACCCCATCACTGGTTGGGATTGCGCCTGTCCGTTTGGTACTCATCAAAAATCATAAACGGAAATATGGCGAGCATATCCTCACGATCGGAGGCTCTCCCACCGAAATATGACCAAACATAAATAAATATGATTCCTCAGAGCTCCTACAAGACCAACCCTCCATTCTGTGTATGACCTCAGAAGGGGCGGAGAGGAGGTGTGTACTAGGGACCTTTTAAAATGTGGGCCCCCTCAGGTCCCATTTTTCGATCCACGGAGCTATACTGCGGTATATGGACTTTCCTATGTTCTGGCTCTCCGACGCCCAGACCAGTTTGAGCCGTGTATCCCAAAATCTGGTAACTTTCTTTTAATTTCTCCTGCTTTATTTTAAATCTGCTGATTGTGTATTCATACTGTATTCCTTATTCTCCCATGTAACAACCTTTTTCTTTGTATACCTTTGTACATTCTGTATGTATTGCACAGCTAGACCTTTTCTAGAATAAAACTACAATTTATCAGTTTAAGCCTTGTTCGTTTTAACAACGAACCATAATACTCCGAAGATTGTGTTAATAATTTATAGATCGGGTCCAATGCCCGAGAACATTGGTGGTGGTGGCAGCTGTGCATGGGTATTGTACAGCTCTGGAGTGCGTTGGAATGGATCAGGCGGTGATTTGAGCTTTCGCTTCGCATGCGTGCAGAAGCCCCAAGAAAGCCAGGTACAAATCAGCCTGAATTCTAACGACTCCACGCTTACAATACCGCTAGAGTGATCGAGGACTGAGGTGGGATCGATAGGTATATGGTCCCCCCTCTCCCTCTTCTGTGTCCGGTACGTGACACATATGTTGTCTATTAAGCATTTCAAAGTCTTTGCAATGCAAGTTTCTGGCTATACCACTCATCTTTGTCAGGAATTATCAAAGATGTTCACAAGTAAAGGCTTCATCAGTCCAGAATCAGTCTGGGAGTATGTGGATCTCATCTGGCCTGCTTCTACCAAGGATATGTGCCTGCTGTAACTCTGTCCCCAGACGCCCAGGGATGCTGTGTTCTATAGTCGGCTCTATTCCTACCTCAGCTGTAAACTAAAATATGTAATTATTAGTACCAACAAGATGCAAGCCTTCATTATTCCACTGGCAGCATGCCAACCATTACCTTCCAAACTTCAACCCTTAGGGGGGCCAGGTCTTGATGATGATCATCCTAATATTTTATTGGTCCTACTTCTTTCAAAGCATCAATGTTGGTCTTCTTGTCCCAGAAAAGTCCGCAAGATAAAAAAAGACAGAAGGAGCTGGATGTTCCCGATGACATATTCTTGTCTATATTAGAAGATGCCCAAAGAGAGGAGAACCTGATGGCAGAACAAGGGATTCCAGCTGTAGAGCAGCAGAGCTCTGGGGTGCCAGGAGTGAGTATGCCAGATCTGATAAACCTTCTGTGTTTACTGTCAAATAACCTGCAGGAGATTGCAATCCAGAACAACAATAATTTTCATAGTGTGCCCCCAGCTAACCAGCCAAACCCCATACAAGGAACAGCCCCTGTTTGGCCATCATATTCTTTGCAACCTAGTTTTCAAGCTCCTGCCTCTTATGACAATAACCCAGCTGCCATGTTTGATCCATCGACCATTTATAATCCACCTGCTTTTAACCCTTATACGTTTTAAAACCAAAATAATTGTACCGTTATGTTCTTAGCGAAGGGCATTCATATCTACAGTGTTAAAAAAAGTAATAATAATAATCCAAAGTTCTTGATTCTAACAGTTGTTTTTGCCGTAAGGCACCCATTTAAAATTACCATGTGTACATTTTTAAAGATTGTTTCTACTTTTTTCGTTAGTGTGTTTTTAAATACCGTTCAATGTTTTTATTGTTTATACGCAGACCCCTGTAACATTTTTCTAGCAGCAGTATAGGCAGACCCCAGGGACATTTAAGTGGCAGTAGTATAGGCAGACCCCTGTAACATTCTTGTAGAAGTATAGGCAGACCCCTGTAACATTTAAGTGTCAGCAGTATAGGCAGACCCCAGTAAAATTCTTGTAGCTGCAGTATAGGCAGACCCCTGTAACATTTAAGTGGCAGCAGTATAGGCAGACCCCTGTAATATTTAAGTGGCAGCAGTATAGGCAGACTCCTGTAACTTTCTTGTAGCAGAAGTATAGGCAGGCAGACCCCAGTAAAATTTCTGTAGTAATAGTAAAGGCCAACCTCTGAAACATTGGGGTATCATGAGCGTAGGCGAAGGCTGGAAAAATTAGTTGGATAAGAGTGTAGGCATGGGCCCGAAAAATTAATGTACCAAGAGTACAAGTGTACCTCTGAAAAATTTATCAACCGAGAGGGCAGGTGAAACCCATAAATATTTTTTGAAAGATACAGCTCACTGTTGCTTAATTTCTAACAGAGCCTGGAGGCAGCCCTCTTGAAAAAATTGGTTCATGTTAAATTATCAATACTTTTGAAACTTTGAAAAATTGTACAAAAACATTGGTAGATGAGCCTTTTGGGCCGCAGAAAAATTGGCCGTTCAGCGCGATGACATGTTGTTTCTGGAGGATGAGTAGCAGGAGGAGGACTAATGTCAGAGACAGATTGACAAAGATAAATGCCCCTTTTTTCCGGTGATAAAGAAGAGTGCTTTTATCTGCGGTTGCAGCGAAAAAAAATCATTAGGTTGCGCTGCTCTCCGCTGGTGGAGAAGTCTGGGGAAATCCAGGCTTTGTTCATCTTTATGAGTGTAAGCATGTCAGCACTGGCCGTTGACAGGCGGGTACGCTTGTCTGTGATGATTCCCCCAGCTGCACTAAACACCCTCTCTGATAAGACGCTAGCGACAGGGCAAGCCAGCACCTCCAGGGCATAAAGTGCAAGTTCGTGCCACGTGTCCAGCTTTCACACTCAATAGTTGTATGGAGCTGAAGCATCACGGAGGATGGTGGTATGATCGGCTACGTACTCCCTCACCATCTTTTTACAGTGCTCCCTCCCACTCAGCCTTGACTGGGGAGTGGAGAAGCAATCTTGCTGGGGAGCCATAAAGCTGGCAAAGGCCTTGGAGAGTGTTCCCCTGCCTGCGCTAAACATGCTGCCTGATCTCCGCGCCTCCCCTGCTACTTGGCTCTCGGAACTGCGGCTTCTGCCGCTAGCGCTGTCAGATGGGATGTTTACCATCAGTTTGCCCATCAGGGCCCTGTGGTATTGCATCAGTCTCGAACCCCTTTCCTCTTGAGAGTGGAAAGGTTCTCCTTATACCGTGGGTCGAGAAGGGTGTACACCCAGTAATCCGTGTTGGCCAGAATGCGTCTAACGCGACGGTCACGAGAAAGGCAGCCTAACATGAAGTCAGCCATGTGTGCCAGGGTACCAGTACGTAACACATCGCTGTCCTCACTAGGAAGATCACTTTCAGGATCCTCCTTCTCCACAGGCCATACACGCTGAACAGATGAGAGGCAAGCAGCATTGGTACCCTCTGCAGTGGGCCCAGCTGTCTCTTCCCCCTCCTTCTCCTGCTCCTCCCCCTCCTCTTCCTCCTCCAAAATGTGCTGAGATATAGACATGAGGGTGCTCTGACTATCAAGCGACATACTCTCTTCCCCCGTCTCCTGTTCCGACCGCAAACCGTCAGCCTTTATGCTTTGCAGCGGACTTCTCAGCTGGCATAGCAGAGGAATGGTGACGCTAATGACTGCAGCATCGCCGCTCACCATCTGGTAGACTCCTCAAAGTTTCCAATGACCTGGCAGATATCTGCCATCCAGGCCCACTCCTCGCTAAAGAATTGAGGAGGCTGACTCCCACTACGCCACTCATGTTGGAGTTGGTATTCCACTATTGCTCTACTCTGCTCATACAGCCAGGCCAACATGTGCAGCATAGAATTCCACCGTGTGGGCACGTCACACAGCAGTCGGTGCTCTGGCAGATTAAACCGATGTTGCAGGGTCCTCAGGGTGGTAGCGTCCGTGGTGGACTTGCGGAAAAGTGCGCAGACACGGCGCACCTTGCCGAGCAGGTCAGATAAGTGCGGGTAGTTTTTCAGAAACCGCTGAACCACCAAATTGAAGACGTGGGCCAGGCATGGCACGTGTGTGAGGCTGCCGAGCTGCAGAGCCACCACCAGGTTACGGCCGTTGTCACACACGCCCATGCCCGGTTAGAAGCTCAGCGGCGAAAGCCAGAGGTCGGTCTGCTCTGTCAGACCCTGCAACAGTTGGGGTGCTGCGTGCCTCTTGTCACCTAGGCTGAGGCGTTTCAGCACGGCCTGCTGACGCTTGCCCACCGCTGTGCTGCCGCACCGCGCCACACCGACTGCTGGCGATGTGCTGCTCACATTTCTTAATTGAGAGGTAGAGGTTGCGTAAGAGGAGGAGGAGGGGGAGGGTTTAGAGGAGGTGGCATAGATCACCGCAGATACCAGAACTGAGGAAGGACCCGCTATTCTGGGTGTGGGTAGGACGTGTGCAGTCCCAGGCTCTGACTTGGTCCCAGCCTCCACCAAATTCACCCAGTGTGCCATCAGGGAGATATAGTGGCTCTGCCCGCCAGTACTTGTCCACGTGTCAGTGATTAATTGGACCTTCCCAGTAACCGCATTGGTGAGGGCATGATTGACGTTGCGGGAGACGTGCTGGTGTAGGGCTGGGACAGCACACCGTGAAAAATAGTGGCGACTGGGGACCGAGTAGCGTGGGACCGCCGCCACCATTATGTTTTTGAAAGCCTCCGTTTCCACAAGCCTGTACGGCAGCATCTCCAGGCTGATTAATTTGGCAATGTGCATGTTTAAAGCTTGAGCGTGCAGGTGCGTGGTGGCATATTTGCGCTTTCGCTCCAACGCTTGCTCTAGCGACAGCTGGACGCTGCACTGAGAGACATTGCTGGATGGGGTCGAGGACAGCGGAGGTGAGGGTGTGTTTGCGGGCCGGGAGGTGCTCGTGCCTGTGCCCTGAGAGGGGGGTTGGATCTGAGTGGCAGGTTGGGGCCCAGGGGGAGAGGCAGTGGTGCGACCTGGAGGCGGTGAACAGCCTTCGTCCCACCTTGTGGGGTACTTTGCCATCATATGCCAGCGCATGCTGGTGGTGGTGAGGCTGGTAGTGGTGGCTCCCCGGCTGATCTTGGCGCGACACAGGTTGCACACCAGTGTTCGTCGGTCGTCCACGCTCTCACTGAAAAACATCCACACCTTTGAACACCTTGGCCTCTGCACGGTGGCTTGGCGCGAGGGGGTGCTTTGGGAAACAATTGGGGGATTCTTCGCTCTGGCCCTGCCTCTACCCCTGGCCCCCCCCCTGCCTCTTCCAACCTGTCCTGCTGCTGCACTTGCCTCCCCCTCTGAAGACCTGTCCTCAGTTGGCTTAGCAAACCAGTTGGGGTCAGTCACCTCATTGTCCAGCGGCTCCTCCTCCGAATCCTCTTTGCGCTCCTCCCTCGGACTTACTGCCCTTACTACTACCTCACTGATAGACAACTGTGTCTCATCATCATCGTCCTCCTCACCCCCTGAAAGCTCTTGAGAGAGTTGCCGGAAGTCCCCAGCCTTATCACCTGGACCCCAGGAACTTTGCAAAGGTTGGGCATCGGTCATGACAAACTCCTCAGGTGAGAGAGGAAGCATTTTTTCCCAATCAAGGCAGGGGCCCGAGAACAGTTCCTGGGAGTCTGTCTGCTCATCAGAATGTGTCATTTTCGTGGAATGAGGAGGCTGGGAGGAAGGAGGAGTAGCAGCAAGAGGATTCAGAGTTGCAGCAGTGGACGGCGTAGAAGACTGGGTGGTCGATACATTGCTGGAGGCATTTTCTGCCATCCACAACAGGACCTGCTCACACTTCTCTGTTTGTAATAAAGGTCTACCACGTGGACCCATAAATTGTGATATGAAGCTGGGGACCCTAGAGGCTTGCCTCTCTCCTATTCCCGCAGCAGCCGGCTGCGATTCACCTAGACCAGGAACTCGGCCTGTACCCACACCCTCACTTAGACCGCCACGTCCTCGCCCACGTCCACGTCCTGTAGCCCTACCCCTACCCCTCAGCATGGTGGATTACGAATAGGGCAGACACAGAGCGGTGTAAATAATTATGGAATTATTGGCGTACAGTTGGAGGCAGACAGCGGTATTGTAACGCTAACTCCAGGCAGAAGAAAAGAATACAGAAGGCTGCATACAGGCCTAGCCGTGCAATAGTGATTCACTACAACTCCCACCAGACATCCAGTAAATTACAGATGGTCAGAGCTAGCCGTAAGAAGGAGCTTTTATTTTATTTAAAAAAAAAAAAGAATACAGGCTATATAGCGTGTATATGACTTGCCCTCTTGCCCTCTATCAGTGGCTGTCGCCGTACACTGTGCGTGAAGTTGACAGCAGACACAGAGCCGTGTAAAAAATTATGGAATTATTGGCGTACAGTTGGAGGCTGACAGCAGTTATGTAACGCAAACTGCAGCCAGAAAAAAAATATACGGAAGGCGGCAAAAAGGTCTGGCTCTGCAACAGTGATGCACTACAACTCCCAGCAGCCATGCAGTAAAATGCACACGGCCACAGGTAGCCCTAAGAAGGAGCTTTTTAAAAAAAAATTTTGAAAAAGAATCCAGGATATATAGCGTGTATATGACTATCTCTCTATCAGCGGCTGTCGCCGTACGCTATGCGTGAAGTTGACAGCAGACACAGAGCGGTGTAAAAAATTATGGAATTATTGGTGTACAGTTGGAGGCTGACAGCGGTATTGTAACGCAAACTGCAGCCAGAAAAAAATTATACGGAAGGCTGCAAACAGGCCTAGCTGTGCAATAGTGATGCACTACAACTCCCAGCAGCCACGCAGTAAAATGCACACGGTCACAGGTAGCCCTAAGAAGGACCGTTGGGGTTCTTGTAGACAGGATTCTACACTACCACTGTCCCTGTCTCACCAGCACTGTCCCTATACTCTGTATAATAGACTGCAGACTGAGAACGCTATGGCTGTAATGGCCTGCACAGCCCGAGATGGAAAAAAAAAAATTGTGCAAAACTGCTCCCAGCCAGCCACAACAGTAATGCACACAGTCAGATGTGGCCCTAAGAAGGACCGTTGGGGTTCTTGAAGATGCTAACACTATCCCTGAATGAGCAACAGCACCTTCCCTAATCTCTGCCAGCGTGTGTCTGAGGCGAGCCGCGGGCGGGACCGCTTTAAATACTCGGCGGTCACTTGATCTCGCCAGCCACTCACTACAGGGGGTGGGATAGGGCTGGAACGTCACAGGAGGAAGTTGTAATGCCTTCCCTGTATGTCTATTGGCTAAAAAATGGCGCTAAACATGCAGGGAAGGAAATGGAATTGACTCGAGTACCGCGTGGTGCTCGTCTCGAGTAACAAGCATCTCGAGTACCCTAATACTTGAGCGAGCATCAAGCTCGGACGAGTATGCTTGCTCATCTCTAATCCTAACCAAATCAATATCACTTTATTTGTCCAGGTGTTCAATTGCCTGCTTCACGCCGCATCTTCATGTACCTGTTACAAATACTTTTACGGAGAACTGTAAATTCAATTTGTACTTCAAATTTCAAAGTTAGTAAATCTGTGCACTGCCAGATTTCTTAACTATTGCTGGGCCTGACTCTGTTATTTCTACGGCATACCATTCCGAGGATCCCGTTGGAGTGTTGGCGTCACCGTGACAAAACTAGGCCTTCTGGCCATATGTGCACAGTAAGTTTTTTGGAGACATTACAACCCCCAAATCTTGGCATCACAAACAGGATAGTTCCTTCTGTGCCTTTCAATTACAAAATCAAAATGTCGGTTGTGGACGATAACTCCGCTGGCAACCCGCCGGACATCAATGACCTTGCAGTCATTGCTGCGCCAGTCATTGCGCTGGCAGAATAAGCCTCTCTAGTTACTAGCACCTCTAGCTTTGCGCCGCTAACCATGCCTTATTGCCTAGGAGAGCAATGGCTACCCAAGTACAGTGGTGAGCGCCATACCCTTAGAGATTTAAAGGGGTTGTCCCGCGCCGAAACGGGTTTTTTTTTTTTTCAACCCCCCCCCCCCGTTCGGCGCGAGACAACCCCGATGCAGGGACCTAAAGAAAGCTTACCGGAGCGCTTACCTTAATCCCCGCGCTCCGGTGACTTCTATACTTACCGGTGAAGATGGCCGCCGGGAACCTCTTCCTCCGTGGACCGCAGCTCTTCTGTGCGGTCCATTGACGATTCCAGCCTCCTGATTGGCTGGAATCGGCACGTGACGGGGCGGAGCTACACAGAGCTACACGGAGCCCCATAGAGAACAGGAGAAGACCTGGACTGCGCAAGCGCGGCTAATTTGACCATCGGAGGGCGAAAATTAGTCGGCTCCATGGGAACGAGGACGCTAGCAACGGAGCAGGTAAGTAAAAAACTTTTTATAACTTCTGTATGGCTCATAATTAATGCACAATGTATATTACAAAGTGCATTATTATGGCCATACAGAAGTGTATAGACCCACTTGCTGCCGCGGGACAACCCCTTTAAGGGGGAAAATTGGAGCAGTATTTCAGTTGCATTCATTGGAAATGGAACAAAAGGTAGAAATTCTCATGGGTCAGCTAGAAGGTCCCGCTGCCAGAGAGGTCAAAACACGGCCGAACGAACACAAAAAGATTGTAGAAGATATTATGGATAGACTACAGACTATTTTTGACAAACACACTACGTCAGAAATAAAGAAGCTCTTCTTTAATAAAAGACAGAAAGTGGGAGAGACTGTGAAGGCCGTAATAAGGGCTGACCCTAAAGAGTCCGCTGGTGCCGACCAGGCACTTAGGGAACAATTTATTGATGGTTCGTTAACGGAGACTCTCAGAAGTCAGTTGAAGATGCTGTTGGTGCAGCAACCCGATAGTACATTTTTACAATTTAAAGAACTGGCCATTACTATTCTGGTTACGGAGCCCCAGACCACTGAGGGGGAGGAGTGTAAGACGGGGATGAACTTTTTGGGTGATGGAAGCTTGTCCCACCGCCGCAAGCATGAAGTTTATAGACAGGCTGAGAAATCCAGTGATGATGTCTGTCCCGCTGCTGGAAATGCAGAAACAAATGACCAAGATAACTCGCAGCGTTGCCGCACTGTGCCAGAAGGTCAGGGAGTTCGAAAGCCCACGTCCAATGCCTTAGCCATTACTACCCGAGCGCCAGTTATCACTGGGACCGCATCTGCTGGCAGGAGGTTATCCACGCCCCTTGCGACCATTTTGTGAAAACTTCTGCCAATACAGACATGAGATCAACACATGCTACCGTTTAAACGGGCAACCCCTCGGCAGAAGGACCGTACCCCAGGAGGACATGCAATAGGTCCACATGCTCCGAAGGACATCTCTAACTATGTAGACCCCCATCCAGAAGTTATGGACGGTATGCCCCTGCCTGCCCTAATTGATACGGAGTCACAAATCACCCCTTTCCGCAAATGTGACTTTGAGAAATACTAGTCCTCCGAAGTCCCCAGCTGTCCGCCTAAACAATTGATTATTGTTCTGGCGAGGAACAGCCTACCTGTACCTATAGTAGAGTATTGGAAACCAACCATTATAGCTGGGAAAGCAGAGTTACACCAGCAAAGGATATTGGTGGTAGATGTACCAGACAATAATGCACCGATTATCACGCTGGGAATGAACATCCTAAAAACTGCTATGCAGAAATGCTAGAAGCACTGCAAAGTAATGTGCCTGCAGCGTCCCATACCCAGCGAGCTGTCTTAAAGACTATCCTCAAAACCTTGACAGCTCAGCAGCGGTTTACTAATCCACAGGGTCATGTGGGTAGAGCCCGCGTGAAGAACATCAGACCAGTTCTAGTCCCTCCAGAATCTAAATTTGTCTTTTGGTGCCAGACAAGTCCAGGTCTACATGGCTATAGTGGATGAGGCTATAGTGGAGCCCATCCCAATAGACGGTCACCCATGCCTAATGCCTGGCTACCGTAACTGATGGGAAGGTGCTAGTTTGCCTCATTAATATTGGGGGTGTCTCTGCTCAATTAAACAAATATACTGACGTGGCACAGGTGTCCCTGCTTTCTCCTGATGACGCATTTGAAAGTGAGACTGACAATGTGTTACAAGGAGCTTAGTCCATACAGGCAGGTTCCACTCAGTCTCCCTCCTGGCTCTCTGAGTTTCATATTGGAGATGCCCAGACAAACGTTGTTCAGGTGCAGAGAATAAAGATTGTGGCTATTAAGAAGAAAGATGCTTTTAGACAGCATAGTCTAGATTATGGCCAGGTCAAGGACCTCTGGCACTCTATCCCCACCAGCAGCCACGTGCTGATTAAGGAGAGATACAGGCCTATCTCGCCTTCTTCCTATCAACAAGTCAAAAATATGATTTAAGAAATGAAAGACAATCATATTATCTGGGAGTGCCATAGTCCCACTCCCATAGTACTTCTAAAAAAAGGATGGAGGCATCTGCTTCTGTGTAGATTACAGGAAACTTAATAGTGTGACACATAAAGATGACTACCCTCTGCCTCGCATTGAGGAGTCTTTGAGGGCCTTGGGTTCTGCCACATATTTTTTCACCCTGCATCTGACCAGTAGATATTGGCAGGTGCCCATGAGTGAGGCAGATAGAGGGAAAACTGCTTTCACCATACCTATGGGGCTATTTGAGTTTAATTGCATGCCCTTGCACCTCTGCAATGCCCCAGGTACTTTCCAATGTCTAATGGAAAGGTGTTTAGGCCATAAGAATTTTGACTCTGTCCTGTTATACCTAGATGACATGATTATCTATCCTAAAACCTATGAGAAACATACTTGACACCTCAGGGAAGTGTTTCAGACCCTCATTGATCACAGCTTAAAAATAAAGCCCTCTAAATGTCATCTGTTGCAAACTAAAGTGCGCTATATCAGACACACTGTCAGTGCTGAAGGGGTATACCCAGATCCCGATAAGGTGAACACTGTTAAAAATTGGCCTACTGCTAAGATATTAAAAGATGTCAGTAGCTTTCTAGGGTTTGTAGGATATTACAGACGTTTCATCCCCAAATTTGCGCAGATTGCAGCAGTTTTGCATGGGCACCCAAAAGAGACTTTCAAGCATCCCTTTGCCATAAATTGGGAAAAAGAGCAAGAGCAGGCCTTCCAGGTATTTAAAGAGAAATTAACTAATCTCCCCATTTTTGCTTATCCTGATTATGCGCTCCTGTTCAATCTTTATACAAACGCTAGTTCAAGGGCTTAGGTGCAGTGCTTAGCCAGATATAAGAGGGCAAAGAAAGGGTAGTCGCATATGCTAGACACTCATTAAAAGGTGTTGAGAGAAATGACCAAAATTACAGTTCCTTCAAGCTAGAACTTCTCGCACTAGTCTGGGCTGTTACTGAAAAATTCCAAGACTATCCTGCTGCTGCCACCCTTACCGCCTATATGGATAATAACTCAGTCACCCACCTGAACTCTGCAAAACCAGGGGCATTAGAACAAAGATGGTTGTCCTGCTTAGCCAACTTTACTTCCAGGTAAAACACCACACTGGAAAAAGTAATACAAATACTGACGCTCTCATTACCTACCGAATTAGACAATTCCCCTGAAGATGAAACGTGGTTGGACATTAAGATGCCAGACTTTACCTTACAGCAAGCCCACCAGAACTGCCAAACTATTTTTTTCTAATCGCCCATCAGAAACTGAGGACACTAAAAAAATGGTTCTTACTTCAACAAGAGAGTCAGACCTTTGGAGACTTACAAGAACATCTACTCACATGAGTAGAGATGAGCGAGCATCAAAATGCTCGGGTGCTCGTTTCTCGAGTCAAACTTTTCGTAATGCTCGAGAGCTCATTTCGAGTAACAGACCCCATTGTAGTCAATGGGGGACTCGAACATTTTTGGATAGGACCGATGCTCTGCATAGGTGATGACTTGTGAAACACCAGAAAACATCAGAAAGTCATGGAAACATGACAGAAACGGATAGGGAAGGGCAGGGGCAGCATGCATGGCTGTATCTGAGGCTCCCAGGTCACACTATTAAGGCAAAATGGGGGCAAGAGTCTGGCGGTCACCCCTCTAACAATTTACGTGGGACAAACCCTCATTAGCAAGGCACACGTGCTGGCACATCTTAGCCAAGCACCATACTACCTGCAACCAAGGACAATCACTGCCTGCGGGTGACACTGCTGCCTCTTCTCCTGGGTTACATGCTGGCATTGAAGTCCAACCCCCCTGCACGACCCTGCGTCCACAGCGCACACAAAAGTTTCCCTGCGCAGTGTTCAGCTGCCCTCATGCCACATGCTCGCTTCATAGCCACACCACCCTCATGTCTATTTTTAAGTGCGTACTGGATGAGGAGGAACCAGAGGTACACACTGCAGAGGGTTGGGCAGGGCCAGGCAGCGACCCCCTTTGAAAGTGTGGGCGATAGCCCACAATGCTGTTGAGAATTGATGATAAATTGACGTACGATCATCATTTCAATCCTGTGCCACCTCCGTCACAAAATTGTCAGGAGCCGCAAACATGGGCATAAAGGGGACTCAGGTGCCAGCACTTATAAATTTTTCCACAATGCAGCAATACTCTGTGTGGGAAGCATGTGAGCGGGCTCAGGGTCAGGCTCGGTCCCAGCATCTACCTTGTGTGACCCAAGGTGCCGCGAGTTACATAGCAATGGGAAATCCATGTGCCCCACACAATTCATTCTGTGTAGGTGTCAGATAGCTCAACACCACAATGGGAAGTCTTTGAGTTCCTTGGGCTCGCCTATGCCGTGGGTGCACAAAGATGGTATTAAACATGAGGAAATCAGAGTGCCCAAACATGGAGTTTCACCCCACCAAGGACCTCGGCCCACATTTCTACCCTATTTAGTCAGTGTATTTGTGCCAGACAGGTAAAACACCGCATTGGGAAGTCTTTGTGCACCCACAGTATAGGCGAGCCCCTGGAACCCAAGGAAAGTATTACACATAAAGAAATCAGAGCGCCCAAACATGACAGTTTCGCCCTGCCAAGGACCTCGGCCTCAGCTCACACCCTCACTAATCGTGGGCATAAAGCCCACGACTCGGATGCTAGTGCAGCTGTGAATGTCTCATTAATGCAGTAACGTGCCTTTTGTTTGGCCCAAACCAGTGTCTCTGATAACTGTAGTAACATGAGAGAAAATACATGTTGCCCAGCGCTGATCCCCAGAACCCAAGCAGGAGGAGGAGGTGGCATAATAAGGCTGAGAAACCATGACCGAGGTAGGACCCGCCATACTCTGTGGGGGAAGTACGTGAGCAGGCCCTGGGTCAGGCTCGGTCCCAGCCTCCACCTTGTGTGACCCAAGGTGCCGTGAGTTAAATAGCTATGGGAAATCCATGGGTCCCCACAGACTTCATTCTGTGCAGGTGTCAGATAGCTCAACACCGCAATTGGAAGTCTTTGAGTTCCTCGGGCTTGCCTATGCTGTGGGAGCACAAAGATGGTATTACACAAAAAGAAATCAAAGTGCCCAAACATGGCGAGTTTCACACTGCCAAGGACCTCGGCCTTGGCCCATATTTCTGCCCAAATCACTCAGTGTATTTGTGCCAGATAGGTAAAACACTGCGATGAGAAGTCTTTGTGCACCCACTGCATAGGCAGACCCCAGTAACATTTCTGTAGCAAGAGTATAGGCGGACCCCAGTGACATTTCTGTAGCAAGAGTATAGGTGAACCCCTGAAACCATTCAGTAGAAACTGCATAGGCAGACCCCAGTAACCTTTCTGTAGCAAAAGTATAGGCAGACCCCATTAACATTTCTGCAGCCAGAGTATAGATGGGCCCCAGTAACATTTCTATAGCAAGAGTATAGGCGGATGCCAGTAACATTTCTGTAGCAAAAGTATACGGAGACCCCAGTAACATTTCTGTAGCAAAAGTATAGGCGGACTCCAGTAACATTTCTGTAGCAAAAGTATAGGTGAACCCCTCAAACTATTAAGTAGAAACTGCATAGGCGGACCCTAGTAACATTTCTGTAGCAAGAGTATAGGTGGACCCAAGTAACATTTCTATAGCAAGAGTATAAACGGACCCCAGTAACATTCCTGTAGCAAAAGTATGGGCGAACCACTGTAACATTTCCGTAGCAAGAGTATAGGCAGAACACTGTAATATTTCTGTAGCCAGAGTATAGGCGGACCCCAGTAAAACTTCTATAGCAAGAGTATAGGCGGACCCCAGTAACATTTATGTAGCAAAAGTATAGGGAGACACCAGTAACATTTCTGTAGCAAAAGTACAGGCAGACCCTTGTAACCTTTCTGTAGTAAAAGTAGAGGCAGACCCCAGTAACATTGCTGTAGCAAAAGTATAGGCAGACCCCAGTAACATTTCTGTAGCAAAAGTATAGGGAGACCGCAGTAACATTTCTGTAGCAAAAGTATAGGCAGACCCCTGTAACATTTCTGTAGCAAGAGTATAGGCGAGCCCCTCAAACAATTTAGTAGAAACTGCATAGGCGGACCCGAGTAACATTTCTGTAGCAAAAGTATAGGCGGACACCACTAACATTTCTATAGCAAAGGTATAGGGAAACCCCAGTAACATTTCTGTAGCAAGAGTATAGGCGGACCCCAGTAACATTTCTGTAGCAAGACTATAGGTGAACCCCAGTAACATTTCTATCGCCAGAGTATAGGCGGACCCCAGTAACATTTCTGTAGCAAAAGTATAGGGAGACCCCTCTAACACTTCTGTAGCAAAGGTATAGGGAAACCCCAGTAACATTTCTGTAGCAAGAGTATAGGCGGACCCCAGTAACATTTCTGTAACAAGACTATAGGTGGATCCCAGTAACATTTCTATCGCCAGAGTATAGGCGGACCCCAGTAACATTTCTGTAGCAAAAGTATAGGGAGACCCCTCTAACACTTCTGTAGCAAAGGTATAGGGAAACCCCAGTAACATTTCTGTAGCAAGAGTATAGGCGGACCCCAGTAACATTTCTGTAGCAAGACTATAGGTGGACCCCAGTAACATTTCTATCGCCAGAGTATAGGCGGACCCCAGTAACATTTCTGTAGCAAAAGTATAGGGAGACCCCTCTAACATTTCTGTAGCAAAAGTATAGGGAGACCCCAGTAATATTTCTGAAGCAAAAGTATAGGCAGACCCCTGTAACATTTCTGTAGCAAGAGTATAGGCGAGCCCCTCAAACAATTTAGTAGAAACTGCATAGGCGGACCCGAGTAACATTTCTGTAGCAAAAGTATAGGCGGACACCACTAACACTTCTGTAGCAAAGGTATAGGGAAACCCCAGTAACATTTCTGTAGCAAGAGTATAGGCGGACCCCAGTAACATTTCTGTAGCAAAAGTATAGGGAGACCCCAGTAACATTTCTGTAGCAAAAGTATATATCCACAACACGAGGGTCAGCAGTAGAGATGAGCGAGCACCAAAATGCTCGGGTGCTCGTTACTCGGGACGAAATTATCGCGATGCTCGAGGGCTCGTTTCGAGTAACGAACCCCATTGAAGTCAATGGGCGACCCGAGCATTTTTGTATTTCGCCGATGCTCGCTAAGGTTTTCATGTGTGAAAATCTGGGCAATTCAAGAAAGTGATGGGAACAACACAGCAACGGATAGGGCAGGCGAGGGGCTACATGTTGGGCTGCATCTCAAGTTCCCAGGTCCCACTATTAAGCCACAATAGCGGCAAGAGTGCCCCCCCCCCTCCCAACAACTTTTACTTCTGAAAAGCCCTCATTAGCAATGCATACCTTAGCTAAGCACCACACTACCTCCAACAAAGCACAATCACTGCCTGCATGACACTCCGCTGCCACTTCTCCTGGGTTACATGCTGCCCAACCCCCCCCCCCCCCGCACGACGCAGTGTTCACAGCGCACACCAAACTGTCCCTGCCCAGCCTTCAGCTGCCCTCATGCCACGCCACACTCATGTCTATTTATAAGTGCGTCTGCCACAGGAAAAGCAGGCACACACTGCAGAGGGTTGGCATGGCTAGGCAGCGACCCCCCCCCCCCATAAAAGGGGCGGGGCGATAGTCCACAATGCTGTACAGAAGCAATGAGAAATCCAATCCTGTGCCACCTCCATCGGGAGCTGCACACGTGGGCATAGCAATGGGGAACCTATGTGCCACACACTATTCATTCTGTCAAGGTGTCTGCATGCCCCAGTCAGACCGCGTTTTTTTATAAATAGTCACAGGCAGGTACAACTCCGCAATGGGAATTCCGTGTGCACCCACAGCATGGGTGGCTCCCTGGAACCCACCCGCTGTACATAAATGTATCCCATTGCAGTGCCCATTACAGCTGAGGTAATGTCGTGGTTAATGCAGGTGGGCTTCGGCCCACACTGCATGCCCCAGTCTGACTGGGGTTCTTTACAAGTGGACAGATGTAGTAACAACTCCCTGTGGACCCACAGCATGGGTGGGTGCCAGGAAGCCACCGGCGGTACATAAAAATATCCCATTGCATTGCCCAACACAGCTGAGGTAGTAATGTCGTGCTTAATACAGGTGGGCTTCGGCCCACACTGCATGCCCCAGTCTGACTGGGGTTCTTTACAAGTGGACAGATGTAGGTTAAACTCCGTGTGCACCTACAGCATGGGTGGCTCCCTGGAACCCACCGGTAGTACATAAAAATATCCCATTGCATTGCCCAACACAGCTGAGGTAGTAATGTCGTGCTTAATGCAGGTGGGCTTCGGCCCACACTGCATGCCCCAGTCAGACTGGTAATATGTATCTTAACAGTAACCTCGTTGGTGGTAATGTGGTGGTGACTGCGGACCTGGTAGCGCAGTTTTATGTAGTTGGTTTTCTGAATGTGGCCAGGATTAAGTGGGCCGTGGCGGGGGGATGGTTGTGGTGCTCTCTTGTTGTGTTGTTAAAGGTGAAATTCTTGGACTGCCACCAGACGGACCAATGCAAAGGTATTTGCCAAGAATGTTTTCATTGTTGGAGGAGGAGGGGGATGTTTTGGAGGCACTATGTGTCCTCTACACGTGTCCGTGGTTATATGCACCTTAACAGTAACAGCGTTGGTGGGAAATGGCCTCGCCGCCATCATGTCTTTGTGAAGCCTCTGTTTCCACACCCCAGTGACATACCATTAGCAGCGGTATAGGCAGAGCCCAGAATTATTAACATTTCAGCGGTAGCATTAGGGACAGGCCCCACTAACATATCACTAGCAGCAGTATAGGGGGAGCGCAGTCTTAGTTCCATTTCAGTAATAGTAGCACTCAAGACAGGCCCCAGTAACATTCCCATTGCAGCAGTTTAGGGAGATAACAGTCTCTTTCACATTTCAGTAGCTGCAGTATAGACAAGGCCCCAGTTACATTTATGTAGCTAAAGTGTAGGCCAACCCCACACACCTTTCTGTACCATGAGTGCAGGCGAAGAACATAGAAATTACTATGATTACACTGTAGGTGAGGGCCCAAAAAAATTGGTGTACCAACAGCACTAATGTACCTCAGAAAAAATTGGCCATGCCCAACCAAGATGGCAGGTGAAACCCATTAATCGCTTTGGTTAATGTGGCTTAAGTGGTAACTAGGCCTGGAGGCAGCCCAGTTGAACGAAAAATTGGTTCAAGTTAAAGTTTCAACGCTTTTAAGAGCATTGAAACGTATAAAAATTGTTTAGGAAAATTATATGAGTGAGCCTTGTGGCCCTAAGAAAAATTGCCCATTCGGCGTGATTACGTGAGGTTTCAGGAGGAGGAGGAATATTATACACAGATTGATGAAGCAGAAATGTCCCCGTTTTGGATGGTGAGAGAGAACGATGCTTCCATCCGCGGGTGCAGCCTACGTATTGCTTAGGTATCGCTGCTGTCCGCTGGTGGAGAAGTCTGGGGAAATCCAGGCTTTGTTCATCTTGATGAGTGTAAGTCTGTTGGCACTGTCGGTTGACAGGTGGGTACGCTTATCCGTGATGATTCCCCCAGCCACACTAAACACACTCTCTGACAAGACGCTAGCCGCAGAACAAGCAAGCACCTCCAGGGCATACAGCGCGAGTTCAGGCCACGTGTCCAGCTTCAACACCCAGTAGTTGTAGGGAGCAGAGGCGTCACCGAGGACGGTGCTGCAATCGGCTACGTACTCCCTCACCATCCTTTTACAGTGCTCCCGCCAACTCAGCCTTGACTGGGGACTGGTGACACAGTCTTGCTGGGGAGCCATAAAGCTGGCAAAGGCCTTGGAGAATGTTCCCCTGCCTGCGCTGTACATGCTGCCTGATCTCTGCGCCTCCCCTGCTACCTGGCCCTCAGAACTGCGCCTTCTGCCACTAGCGCTGTCGGATGGGAAGTTTACCATCAGTTTGTCCACCAGCGCCCTGTGGTATAGCATCATTCTCGAACCCCTTTCCTCTTTGGGAATGAGAGTGCAAAGGCTCTCCTTATACCGTGGATCGAGCAGTGTGTACACCCAGTAATCCGTAGTGGCCAGAATGCGTGTAACGCGAGGGTCACGAGAAAGGCATAATAACATGAAGTCAGCCATGTGTGCCAGGGTACCTGTACGCAACACATGGCTGTCCTCACTCGGAAGATCACTTTCAGGATCCTCCTCCTCCTCTGGCCATACACGCTGAAAGGATGACAGGCAAGCAGCATCTGTCCCCTCAGCAGTGGGCCAAGCTGTCTCTTCCCCCTCCTCCTTATGCTCCTCCCCCTTCTCCTCAACGCGCTGAGATATAGACATGAGGTTGCTCTGACTATCCAGCGACATACTGTCTTCCCCCGCCTCCGTTTCTGATTCCAAAGCGTCTGCCTTTATGCTTTGCAGGGAACTTCTCAAGAGGCATAGCAGAGGAATGGTGACGCTAATGATTGCAGCATCCCCGCTCACCATCTGGGTAGACTCCTCAAATTTTCCAAGGACCTGGCAGATGGCTGCCAACCAGGCCCACTCTTCTGTAAATAATTGAGGAGGCTGACTCCCACTGCGCCGCGCAAGTTGGAGTTGGTATTCCACTATAGCTCTACGCTGCTCATAGAGTCTGGCCAACATGTGGAGCGTAGAGTTCCACTGTGTGGGCACGTCGCACAGCAGTCGGTGCACTGGCAGATTAAACCGATGTTGCAGGGTCCGCAGGGTGGCAGCGTGCGTGTGGGATTTGCGGAAATGTGCGCAGAGCTGGCGCACCTTTCCGAGCAGGTATGACAAGTGGGGGTAGCTTTTCATAAAGCGCTGAACCACCAAATTAAAGACATGGGCCAGGCATGGCACGTGCGTGAGGCTGCCGAGCTGCAGAGCCGCCACCAGGTTACGGCCGTTGTCACACACGACCATGCCCGGTTGGAGGCTCGGAGGCGCAAGCCAGCGGTCTGCTCTGTCAGACCCTGCAGCAGTTCGTGGGCCGTGTGCCTCTTATCTCCTAAGCTGAGTAGTTTCAGCACGGCTTGCTGACGCTTGTCCACCGCTGTGCTGCCACGCCGCGTGACACCGACTGCTGGCGACGTGCTGCTGCTGCTGACACATCTTGATTGCGAGACAGAGGTTGCATAGGAGGAGGAGGAGGGTGGTTTAGTGGAGGAAGCATACACCCCCGCAGATACCACCACCGAGCTGGGGCACGCAATTCGGGGGGTGGGTAGGACGTGAGCGGTCCCAGGCTCTGACTCTGTCCCAGCCTCCACTAAATTTACCCAATGTGCCGTCAGGGAGATATAGTGGCCCTGCCCGCCTGTGCTTGTCCACGTGTCTGTTGTTAAGTGGACCTTGGCAGTAACCGCGTTGGTGAGGGCGCGTACAATGTTGCGGGAGACGTGGTCGTGCAGGCCTGGGACGGCACATCGGGAAAAGTAGTGGCGACTGGGAACCGAGTAGTGAGGGGCCGCCGCCGCCATCATGCTTTTGAAAGCCTCCGTTTCCACAAGCCTATACGGCAGCATCTCTAGGCTGATCAATTTTGCAATGTGCACGTTTAACGCTTGAGCGTGCGGGTGCGTGGCGTCGTACTTGCGCTTGCGCTCAAACTGTGGCGCTAGCGACGTCTAGACGCTACGCTGAGATACATTGCTGGATGGGGCCGAGGACAGCGGAGGTGAGGGTGTGGGTGCAGGCCAGGAGACGGTACTGCCTGTGTCCTCAGAGGGGGGTTGGATCTCAGTGGCAGGTTGGGGCACAGGGGGAGAGGCAGTGGTGCAAACCGGAGGCGGTGAACGGGCATCGTCCCACCTTGTGGGGTGCTTGGCCATCATATGCCTGCGCATGCTGGTGGTGGTGCCTCCCCAGCTGATCTTGGCGCGACAGAGGTTGCACACCACTGTTCGTCGGTCGTCAGGCGTCTCTGTGAAAAACTGCCACACCGTAGAGCACCTTGACCTCTGCAGGGTGGCATGGCGCGAGGGGGCGCTTTGGGAACCAGTTGGTGGATTATTCGGTCTGGCCCTACCTCTACCCCTGGCCACCGCACTGGCTCGGCCTGTGCCCACACCCTGACTTGGGCCTCCACGTCCTCGCCTGCGTCCACGTCCTATAGGCCTGCCACTACCCCTCAGCATGGTGTATTACCAGTGATTTGATTTCCCAGCCAGGAAATAAATTGGCGGAAGCCTGCTGTTAAACTTAGCTGGCTGCGTATGATTTTTTTTAGGTTTTCCACCCAGCACACACGTACCCAGAACGCTGAGGACTGTCAGAGGCAGGCCAAATACAATTTTTTCCCTTTTTTTTTTAAAGGAAAGGCCCACTGCGTATATTCAATCAATAATAAATGTGTTGTGGCCCTGCACTGTGTCACAGAACTACAGTGTTGCACAGTTATTAACTACAGCAGAGCGGTGATTTCCCAGCCAGGAAATAAATTGGCGCAAGCCTGCAGGCCAAATAGAATTTTTGCCTTTTTTTTTTAAAGGAAAGGCCCACTGCGTATATTCAATCAATAAAATATGTCTTCTGGCCCTGCCTACACAATTCTGTCCCTGTAGTATTACTGCAGGGCGCAATGCTCTGCACGGCCGATTTGGAAAAAAAAAAATGTGCAACACTGCTAACAGCAGCCTCCACAGTACTGCACACTGTTAGATGTGGCCCTAAGAAGGACCGTTGGGGTTCTTGAAGCCTACACTAACTCCTAACACTCTCTCTGCCTAACCACCACTTCTGTCCCTGTAGTATTACTGCAGGGCGCAATGCTCTGCACGGCCGATTTGGAAAAAAAAAAAAAAAGTGCAATACTGCTAACAGCAGCCTCCACACTACTGCACACTGTTAGATGTGGCCCTAAGAAGGACCGTTGGGGTTCTTGAAGCCTACACTAACTCCTAACGCTCTCCCTACAGCAGCTCCGGCACCAGCAGCACTGTCCCTCAGCAATCTCACAAGGCATCTGAGGCGAGCCGCGGGAGGGGCCGACTTTTATACTTGGGTGACATCTGATCTCCCCAGCCACTCACAGCAGGGGGGTGGTATAGGGCTGGAACATCACAGGGGAAAGTTGTAATGCCTTCCCTGTCTTTCAATTGGCCAGAAAAGCGCGCTAACGTCTCAGAGAGGAAACTGAAAGTAACCCGAACATCGCGTGGTACTCGTTAAGAGTAACGAGCATCCCGAACACGCTAATATTCGCCCGAGCATCAAGCTCGGACGAGTACGTTCGCTCATCTCTAGTCAGCAGCAAAAGAGGCATCCAAAATAGGTTAAACAGGTCGTCTGCAGCGCCCACTGTGGTCTAGATCCAAATTAGGCCACCAGAAATGCAATGTGAAGAAAGTTGATGTAGGCAGCAGTTGTGGTGCAAATATAAAGCGGCTTTTATTCCTCCCAAAATGTGACGTTTTGACTCAATGAGTCTTTGTCAAATATAGAAAATGTGTGAACAACAATCCTTCATATAGCAGTCCACCCACAGAGTGGACCTATCACAGAACAGAGCATATCAACAAAATTAAAATCACCTGAAGTCGCATGGTCATCATGGCATGTAGTATACAGCTACATATTAAAGTGAAGTACACTTCCGGGTCTTCAAGCCGGTCACATGACCGATCGTGATGTCACAAGGTTTGACAAAGACTCGTTGAGTCGAAACGTCACATTTTGGGAGGAATAAAAACCTCTTTGTATTTGCACCGCAACTGCTGCCTACATCAACTTTCTTCATGTAGCAAGAGTATAGGCGGACCCCAGTAACATTTCTGTAGCAAAGGTATAGGGAGACCCCTCTAACATTTCTGTAGCAAAGGTATAGGGAGACCCCAGTAACATTTCTGCAGCAAAAGTATAGGCGGACACCACTAACATTTCTGTAGCAAAGGTATAGGGAGACCCCAGTAACATTTCTGTAGCAAGACTATAGGTGGACCCCAGTAACATTTCTATAGAAAGAGTATAGGCGGACCCCAGAAGCATTTCTGTAGCAAAAGTATAGGCAGAGCCCTGTAACATTTCTGTGGCAAAGGTATAGGGAGACCCCAGTAACATTTCTGTAGCAAAAGTATAGGGAGACCCAAGTAACATTTCTTTAGCAAGAGTATAAGCGGACCCCAATTACATTTCTGTAGCCAAAGTATACGCGAACCCCAGTAATATTTCCGTAGCAAGAGTATAGGCGGACCCCAGTAACATTTCTGTAGCAAGAGTATAGGCGAGCCCCTCAAACAATTTAGTAGAAACTGCATAGGCGGACCCGAGTAACATTTCTGTAGCAAAAGTATAGGCGGACACCACTAACATTTCTGTAGCAAAGGTATAGGGAGACCCCAGTAACTGTCCTGTAGCAAGAGTATAGGTGGACCCCAGTAACATTTCTGTAGCAAGACTATAGGTGGACCCCAGTAACATTTCTATCGCAAGAGTATAGGCGGACACCACTAACATTTCTGTAGCAAAGGTATAGGGAGACCCCAGTAACATTCCTGTAGCAAGAGTATAGGCGGACCCCAGTAACATTTCTGTAGCAAAAGTATAGGGAGACCCCTCTAACATTTCTGTAGCAAAATTATAGGGAGACCCCAGTAACATTTCTGTAGCAAAAGTATAGGCAGACCCCTGTAACATTTCTGTAGCAAGAGTATAGGCGAGCCCCTCAAACAATTTAGTAGAAACTGCATAGGCGGACCCGAGTAACATTTCTGTAGCAAAAGTATAGGCGGACACCACTAACATTTCTGAAGCAAGACTATAGGTGGACCCCTGTAACATTTCTATAGCAAAAGTATAGGGAGACCCCAGTAACATTTCTGTAGCAAAAGTATATATCTACAACACGAGGGTCAGCAGCAAAAGAGGCATCCAAAATCGGTTGAACAGGTCGTCTGCAGCGCCCATTGTGGTCTAGATCCAAATTAGACCACCAGAAATGCAATGTGAAGAAAGTTGATGTAGGCAGCAGTTGCGGTGCAAATATAAAGCGGCTTTTATTCCTCCCAAAATGTGACGTTTCGACTTAACGAGTCTTTGTCAAATATACAAAATGTGTGAACAACAAACCTTCATATAGCAGTCCACCCACAGAGTGGACCTATTACAGAACAGAGCATATCAACAAAATTAAAATCACCTGAAGTCGCATAGTCATCATGGCATGTAGTATACAGCTACATATTAAAGTGAAGTACACTTCCGGGTCTTCAAGCCGGTCACATGACCGATCGTGATGTCACAAGATTTGACAAAGACTCGAGTCGAAATGTCACATTTTGGGAGGTATAAAAACCGCTTTGTATTTGCACCGCAACTGCTGCCTACATCAACTTTCTTCATGTAGCAAAAGTATAGGCGGACCCCAGTAACATTTCTGTAGCAAAAGTATAGGGAGACCCCTCTAACATTTCTGTAGCAAAAGTATAGGGAGACCCGAGTAACATTTCTGTAGCAAAAGTATAGGCAGACACCACTAACATTTCTGTAGCAAAGGTATAGGGAGACCCCAGTAACATTTCTGTAGCAAGAGTATAGGTGGACCCCAGTAACATTTCTGTAGCAAGACTATAGGTGGACCCCAGTAACATTTCTATAGAAAGAGTATAGGCGGATGCCAGGAACATTTCTCTAACAGGAGTATAGGCAGACCCCTGTAACATTTCTGTAGCAAAAGTATAGGGAGAGCCCAGTAACATTTCTGTAGCAAGAGTATAGGTGGACACCACTAACATTTCTGTAGCAAAGTATAGAGACCCCAGTAACATTTCTGTAGCAAGAGCATAGGTGGACCGCAGAAACATTTCTATAGCAAGAGTATAGGCGGACGCCAGGAACATTTCTATAACAAGAGTATAAGCAGACCCCAGTAACATTTCTGTAGCAAAAGTATAGGCGGACCCCAGTAACATTTCTACAGCAAGAGTATAGGCGGACGACAGTAACATTTCTGTAGCAAAAATATAGGGACACCCCAGTAACTTTTCTGTAGCAAGAGTATAGGCGGACCCCAGAAGCATTTCTGTAGCAAAAGTATAGGCAGAGCCCTGTAACATTTCTGTAGCAAAAGTATAGGGAGACCCCAGTAACATTTCTGTAGCAAAAGTATAGGGAGACCCCAGTAACATTTCTGTAGCAAAAGTATAGGGAGACCCCAGTAACATTTCTTTAGCAGGAGTATAAGCGGACCCCAATTACATTTCTGTAGCCAAAGTATACGCGAACCCCAGTAATATTTCCGTAGCAAGAGTATAGGCGGACCCCGGTAACATTTCTGTAGCAAAAGTGTAGGGAGACCCTAGTAACATTTATGTAGAAAAAGTATAGGCAGACCCCTGTAACATTTCTGTGGCACAGGTATAGGCAGACCCCTGTAACATTTCTGTAGCAAACGTATAGGCAGACACCTGTAAAATTTCTGTAGCAAGAGTGTAAGCAGACCCCAGTAACATTTCTATAGCAAGAGTATAGGCGGACGCCAGGAACATTTCTCTAGCAAGAGTATAGGCAGACCCCTCTAACATTACTGTAGCAAAAGTATAGGGAGACCCCAGTAACATTTCTGTAGCAAAAGTATAGGCAGACTTCTGTAACATTTCTGTAGCAAGAGTATAGGCGAGCCCCTCAAACAATTTAGTAGAAACTGCATAGGCGGACCCGAGTAACATTTCTGTAGCAAAAGTATAGGCGGACACCACTAACATTTCTGAAGCAAGACTATAGGTGGACCCCTGTAACATTTCTATAGCAAAAGTATAGGGAGACCCCAGTAACATTTCTGTAGCAAAAGTATATATCTACAACACGAGGGTCAGCAGCAAAAGAGGCATCCAAAATCGGTTGAACAGGTCGTCTGCAGCGCCCATTGTGGTCTAGATCCAAATTAGACCACCAGAAATGCAATGTGAAGAAAGTTGATGTAGGCAGCAGTTGCGGTGCAAATATAAAGCGGCTTTTATTCCTCCCAAAATGTGACGTTTCGACTTAACGAGTCTTTGTCAAATATACAAAATGTGTGAACAACAAACCTTCATATAGCAGTCCACCCACAGAGTGGACCTATTACAGAACAGAGCATATCAACAAAATTAAAATCACCTGAAGTCGCATAGTCATCATGGCATGTAGTATACAGCTACATATTAAAGTGAAGTACACTTCCGGGTCTTCAAGCCGGTCACATGACCGATCGTGATGTCACAAGATTTGACAAAGACTCGAGTCGAAATGTCACATTTTGGGAGGTATAAAAACCGCTTTGTATTTGCACCGCAACTGCTGCCTACATCAACTTTCTTCATGTAGCAAAAGTATAGGCGGACCCCAGTAACATTTCTGTAGCAAAAGTATAGGGAGACCCCTCTAACATTTCTGTAGCAAAAGTATAGGGAGACCCGAGTAACATTTCTGTAGCAAAAGTATAGGCAGACACCACTAACATTTCTGTAGCAAAGGTATAGGGAGACCCCAGTAACATTTCTGTAGCAAGAGTATAGGTGGACCCCAGTAACATTTCTGTAGCAAGACTATAGGTGGACCCCAGTAACATTTCTATAGAAAGAGTATAGGCGGATGCCAGGAACATTTCTCTAACAGGAGTATAGGCAGACCCCTGTAACATTTCTGTAGCAAAAGTATAGGGAGAGCCCAGTAACATTTCTGTAGCAAGAGTATAGGTGGACACCACTAACATTTCTGTAGCAAAGTATAGAGACCCCAGTAACATTTCTGTAGCAAGAGCATAGGTGGACCGCAGAAACATTTCTATAGCAAGAGTATAGGCGGACGCCAGGAACATTTCTATAACAAGAGTATAAGCAGACCCCAGTAACATTTCTGTAGCAAAAGTATAGGCGGACCCCAGTAACATTTCTACAGCAAGAGTATAGGCGGACGACAGTAACATTTCTGTAGCAAAAATATAGGGACACCCCAGTAACTTTTCTGTAGCAAGAGTATAGGCGGACCCCAGAAGCATTTCTGTAGCAAAAGTATAGGCAGAGCCCTGTAACATTTCTGTAGCAAAAGTATAGGGAGACCCCAGTAACATTTCTGTAGCAAAAGTATAGGGAGACCCCAGTAACATTTCTGTAGCAAAAGTATAGGGAGACCCCAGTAACATTTCTTTAGCAGGAGTATAAGCGGACCCCAATTACATTTCTGTAGCCAAAGTATACGCGAACCCCAGTAATATTTCCGTAGCAAGAGTATAGGCGGACCCCGGTAACATTTCTGTAGCAAAAGTGTAGGGAGACCCTAGTAACATTTATGTAGAAAAAGTATAGGCAGACCCCTGTAACATTTCTGTGGCAAAGGTATAGGCAGACCCCTGTAACATTTCTGTAGCAAACGTATAGGCAGACACCTGTAAAATTTCTGTAGCAAGAGTGTAAGCAGACCCCAGTAACATTTCTATAGCAAGAGTATAGGCGGACGCCAGGAACATTTCTCTAGCAAGAGTATAGGCAGACCCCTCTAACATTACTGTAGCAAAAGTATAGGGAGACCCCAGTAACATTTCTGTAGCAAAAGTATAGGCAGACTTCTGTAACATTTCTGTAGCAAGAGTATAGGCGAGCCCCTCAAACAATTTAGTAGAAACTGCATAGGCGGACCCGAGTAACATTTCTGTAGCAAAAGTATAGGCGGACACCACTAACATTTCTGTAGCAAAGGTATAGGGAGACCCCAGTAACATTTCTGTAGCAAGAGTATAGGCGGACCCCAGTGATATTTCTGTAGCAAGACTATAGGTGGACCCCAGTAACATTTCTATAGAAAGAGTATAGGCGGATGCC
The DNA here is from genome assembly GCF_035609145.1 of Eleutherodactylus coqui. Classification (NCBI taxonomy): domain Eukaryota; kingdom Metazoa; phylum Chordata; class Amphibia; order Anura; family Eleutherodactylidae; genus Eleutherodactylus; species Eleutherodactylus coqui. The sequence goes on along the minus strand of NC_089838.1, from coordinate 55,713,085 downwards.
AGGAACATTTCTCTAGCAAGAGTATAGGCAGACCCCTGTAACATTTCTGTAGCAAAAGTATAGGGAGAGCCCAGTGTGAGGGGTTAATTCTAGATTTTCCCCTGTCTCAAATTAAATAGGGCTCCCCTGACTTTGGTCACGTGTTGACAGGAGGTGAGTCGCTGCATTTTTATAGGATGCTTCTGCCTGTTATTTACGGTGTTCTTAGTAACCGTGCTAGACGGAAGAACCCTTGTGTGTATATTGCCATGCTGTCTGCTGTGTGCTGTAGAAATTATTGCTTTTTGCCGGACTCATAATGTTAGCTGTAATTTGTAATAAGATTACTAAAAGCCGCCCAGCAAGGCAAGCCGTGGTGCTTCCTCTATCCCCGTAAGAAGTAAAGATATTGCGAATAAATATCCTGCCCGTTGCGGACGTGGCAGAAGGGACTGAAAAGTCCATAAGTATTTCTGCCAGTTGCGGACTCGCAGAAGAGAAGTATCCTGCCAATACTTGGCAGGAGGGCCCTAAATAAATATCCTGCCCGTTGCGGACGTGGCAGAAGGGACTGAAAAGTCCATAAGTATCCTACCAGTTGCGGACTCGGCAGTAGTGACAATAGTGGTAAATCGAGAGGTAAGTCCATAGTCAGAATGGGGTCCAACCAGTCTCAGACTTTCCTGACACCCATTGAAATAATAAGATTGGGGGAAGGGAAGGACATTTGTAGGCAAGCCTATAAAATATATAAACAGATAGGACTTAAAAAGAACAGACAATATAGAAAACAGCTAGAGAATGTAGTAAGTTGTTGAGAAAAGCAAGTGTTTAGAATTTTGGGAACCTTAGACCAACGAGTTTGGGAAAGATTCAGAGATAGTCAAAGGTTGGATAAAAGTATGTTAGACAGATGGATTGAGGCAAGTGTAGATACGGCAGTTATCAGAGAAAGGGAATCCTTTATAGTCTGTGTTCCTTTGGGACATAAAGCAAGTTCATGCAGAATCTGTGGACAATTATGTGACAAATAACCATCATTGTTTGTCTTGTATGTCTTGATGTTATGTAATCCAATCTTTGTTGTACGTCTTAGTCTCCGTCATACAAGTGTAAGAAAGTTATAGCCTACTCACATCTGTGGGGGCTTTTAAGAATACAAGGGTTAAGAATGCGGCGAATGTTGCGCTGTCAGAAGCGCTTAGCATGTTGTCTTTTCTATGTGTTTGACTGTCCCCTGCCGTCTGTTTCATAGTCTGTGCAGAGAAATATACCTCTTGTCGTTGCTAATGATTGGTGTTGTTTGGAGTCTGAATGCTCTGGCCGCTTTCTAGAATCTTGGTTGTTGTTCTATTTCATAGAGAGATAAAATTCAAGGTCATAGAAGAAAGACAGACGTTGATGAAATAAGAAACTTGTAATGAATTACGTGAATTAATTGTCTTGAAAGTGGAAAGCATGTAGGGATTTTGAGGTATGTTTTTGCTTTTTGGGTAAATGTCAGTTCTGTGATTGGTTGGACGTCTGTATCACTGCTGAATGCTGTTAGTACTGTACTGTCTCTGAGAGAATGGTCTGCAGGGGCTTGTTGTAATTCATGTCTTTGTTATTTGTACTGATATCTTACAAGCCATATCTGCATCCATCAAATTCTCACCAGATGGATCGGTACGGGTTGAGACCTCAGGTGCCAGTTCAGAAGAGTTTTGTAAACTAACTGCTCTCTTGGTGGATCCGGCTCATGTATTTGTCTTGACAGCTACTGCAGAAACTCAGCTTTCCGCAGGTCCTGACAAATAGTAAGCCACCTCCAATTCGGCAAAACAAAGGTTGTTCTCCTGGGTCATCGCTTAGCCCAAGGAACTGGACATCTGACATAGGGACAAAAGGCTGTTGTCCAAAAGCCATACCTGTACTTACACCTGCTGCCAAACTCCGCACCTTTCTGGGCTTTGTTTCATACTGCCACCCACGGATCCACTCTGTTTCCTCTCTTATGCAGCTACATTCTTTTCTCTCTCTCACCCCTGAAGCTCATTTCTCACCCTTTTACACTTTATCATTTATTCTTTTCTGTACTGAATTTTCTGGCCATATGACGACAGTATTGACACAAAAGCATAGGAGACAACCACGGCCACTTGGATACTACTCCATGAGGCTGGATCCAGTGGCTCGAGGAGCTCCCTCATGTGTGTGTGCGCGGTGGCAGCAGTACAGGCAATGGTTGACAAATCTTCAGAGTTGGTATTGAACTACCCCCTAGTGGTCCTCACCCCTCATGACATCCGGAGCATATACACGCAAGTGCAACCCAAGCACTTATTTCTGGCCCGTCAAATCCAGCTACAATGTGCTCTTGTCATTCTTTTCAATGTTGCTACTACCTTGAACCCGGCTACTCTTCTTCCAATTAAGTATCCTAGTTCAAAAGGGGGGGAGGAGAAGACATAGGTGATCTAGGTATTGCAGGTCAGCTATTTTTATTTCTAGCAACAAGGTTCTGATCTATTTGAAATAGAATACCAGCCTGATTGTTTAGCAGTAATCAGTGCAAGGGGTTTCAGGAGTGCCAATTCAGCGGGCAGAAACTGAACCACTTGAGGTAATGTTTAAAGGGTCGCGATGCTCACTCGCTTCCTTGTGCTGGAAGGTCCTGAAAGCATATTGGGAACCGATGTGATGGGACCCTTGGGATGTTGTATTGAACTTCACCCGTCCGGTGAGGCTCGTATACACCCCGGGTCTGAAAGTCACCCGACCTTCTGTCGGATGGCAGCAGACCAAGCGACACCTTTCCCTGTCCTCACTCTTATGCACGCAGAGGAGCAAGTTTTTTGTGTCATTCCTTTCGAGCCTTTGGGCTACCAGACAGACGGACATCGGCAGACTGTCAGTCTTATTGGTAATGGTCTACCTAAAGGAAGGGGAAAAAGCCCCCTTGGTCCATCAGTACCCCCTGGCACATATCCAGGAAGATACAATTGCAGACACTGTCTCTTCTTTATGTTAACTTAAAGCCCTTAAGGAATGTGTCTTCCCAGCCAATACCCATTTGTTCCCCGTTAAAGAGAAAGAGTTTAAAGGGCCAGCCAGACTGTCAGTATTTGTTTGCATTTATTTTCAGAGGAAAGCAGTATTGTTGGACAGTGCTGCCATAAGGGGCACAGAATAGCCCAAAACCAGTTCACCAGATGCATGAAGCTGGTATTAGACGCCTGGCCAATTCCCGAGGGCACCGCCCTCTTGTAATATGTTGATGATTTACTTTTTTTATGTACTCCTGACCCAAATAGTTACCTCAATGCATCACTAAGCCTTTTGTGTTTCCTCCATCAGAGTAGAATGGCTGCAAAGCCAGCAAAGACAAACTTCAGTTCTGCAAATCTCACGTAGTGTTCCTGGGCCACTGCCTAGGTCCAGGTACTAAACACCTGACGCCGGAGCGCACGAAGGTGGTAAGTGACATGCAACTTCCCACCTCCCATGCTCAGTTGCGTACCTTCTTAGGACTGGTTTCTTACTGTCGGCCGTGGATACGCTCTGCCTCCATGACCATGCAGCCTCTGTATGACTGTTTGGGTTCACGGCCATTTGCCTTGACCCCGCAGGCCGAGTCAGCCTTCCATCAGCTGAAAGTACAGATAACCAGTGCACCCGCACTGGGGCTGCCAGGCTATGACAAACCTTTCCAGATGTACGTCACTGAGATGGCGGGACACGCCACCGCTGTACTGACACAAATGCATGGTGACAAAAAGCGACCTGTAGCATACTACAGTGCCCATCTTGACGCGGTGGCTAGAGGATCTCTATCATGCGTCTGAGCGGTTCTAGCAGTCCAGGCACTACTGGACAAAAGTTCTGACGTTTTCCTAGATCACACCATGGTGATGTACACCCCACATGACATACATGGTATCCTGACTCAGGTAAGCCGTAGACATCTGTCTCTTGCCAGACAGATAAAAATGGAACTCGCAGTGCATTCCTCCTCGAACATGTCATTCCAAAGGTGCACCACCTTGAATCCAGCCACCTCACTTCCATTAGGTGACGTAGATTCAAATGGGGAGTAAGTACAGGGGACCAGTTGTTTTACAACTCCCTGACTGACGAACAGGAGGCATTTGACACCGGAAACGAGCATGACTGTGTGGCCCTCATGGCCCAGGAAACGGCTGGGTTTGCGCATGTCACAGACAAGCCCCTGCAGAACCCCCAGTTTGATCTGTTTGTGGATGGATCCAGATACCTGAATGACGAAGGAAGGTTTGTAACAGGTTTTGAAATAGTCACACTGAATGAGATACGTGTGACAAAAACCACTGCCGCCACACATGTCAGCGCAGGCCTGTACAAACGCGAAGGATACCACTGCTAACATCTACACTGATTCCAGGTACGCCTTTGGTATTGCACACGACTATGGGCCTATCTGGCGCGCGCAGAGCTTCGCAGCTCAAGGCAAGCCGATCAAGAATTGAAAAGCTATGGTCCCAGGGTGAGGATGGACAACTCCACACTGGATATGCAGTGGTCACACAACAAGATGTCCTAAAAGCAGAATGCCTCCGCATGTCTCAGCACAAGAAGCGGAACTGAAGGCCATCACTGAGGCGTGTAAAGTGGCAGAAGGTAAGATGGCAAACATTTACACTGACTCCCGGTATGCATTTGGCATAGCTCATGATTATGGCCCAACATGGGAGGCCAGACAGTTTTTTACCTCAGCAGGACATCCAATTAAGAATGGTGCAGCGGTGCAGAGTCTCTTGGAAGCCCTACTTCTACCTGACAAAGTGGAGAGCTCACACCAATTCCTACATCAGAGAAGCAAGAGGCAATGTCATCACAGACCACACAGCAAAGGCAGCGGCTCTCAAGCCGTGGAAGAAAAGAAAAAAAGAAGAATTTGACAAAAACTTTGGACATTGACTAAACTTTGGACATTGACAAAAACTTTGGACTTTGATATGCTAAAGACTTTACAGTTACAAGCCAGCAAGGAAGGAAAAGACAAATGGACTTAATATGGGAGCAGCAGAAACAGGATGGTGTATGGCGAACAGTCAACAGAACTTGCCTACCACAGTCCCTGTGCCCCATGATGGCCCAGCTGATGCCCGGAAAGACGCACCTCTCAAAGTAGCAACGATGTCGATGCTTGAACAAGGACGGGTGGCTCCTGGGTTTTCTGTAGCTGCTGCATCATTTGTCCAATTTTGCATGATCTTTGCCTTAACCCCTTAATGACGCGGCCATTTTTCTGTTTCCATTTTCGTTTTTTCCTCCCTCCTTTAAAAAAATCGTAACTCCTTTATTTATCCATCGACGTCGCTGTATGAGGGCTTTTTTTTTGCGGGACGAGTTGTATTTTTCAATAGTGCTATTTAAAGTACCATATAATGTACTGAAAAACTTTTTAAAAATTCCAAGTGGAGTAAAATGGGAAAAAAAACGACATTTCGCCATCTTTTAGTGCGTCTTGTTTTTACGGCGCACAAACGGCAACAAAAACGCCTTGATAACTTTATTCTATGGGTCGGTACGATTACTAGGATACCAAACTTGTATAGTTTTTTTTTCACTATACTCCTCTTTTTTTTTTTCAAAGACATTACATTTTTTTCAATTATTTCCTGCGGTCATTTTGTGCGCGCAATAACTTTTTTATTTTTGCGTCGACGTAGTTGAGCAAGGTCTCATTTTTGGGGGGATGTCCTGTAGTTTACGTTGGTACCATTTTGGAATACATGCGACTTTTTGATCGCTTTTTGTTGCATTTTTTCTGGAAGACAGGGTAACTAAAAAAGTGCATTTCTGGTGTTCTTTATTTTTTTTTTTCGGACGACGTTCACCATGCGGGAAAAATAATGCACTACTTTGATAGTTCGGACGTTTACGGACGCGGCGATATCAAATACATATTTTTAATTTATTATTTAGATTTTTTAATAATAGATATGACAAAAGGGGTTGATTTAAACTTTTACAACTTTTTTTTTTTCTTCAATTAAAAAAAACTTTATTGATTTTTTTTTTTACATTACTTTGAAGTCCCCCTGGGGGACTTTAAGATGCGATGCTTTGATCGCTCCTGCAGTATGACGTAATGCTATAGCATTACGTCATACTGCTTTTTGACAGGCAGTCTATCAAGCCACCCTGTGTGGATGGCTTCATAGGCAGTCTGTTAAGGCAGCCCTGGGGCCTTTCATTAGGCCCCCGGCTGCCATGACACCTACACGGATCCCCCGATCTCACCGCGGGGGGGCCGTGCGGGACCCCCGAACATCGTTCGGGGGATTTAAATGTCGCTGTCAGAATTGACAGCGGCATTTAAATTGTTAATAGCTGCGATCGGCCGCGCGGCCGCTCGCGGCTATTGCCCGCGGGTGTCAGCTGTTATAAACAGCTGACGCCCACACTGTATGAAGAGAGGTTGCAGAGATAGCAGCAAGACTACCTTCAACTCCCCTGAGACAGCCGACTGGGAGATCCAGCGACTTCCAAATACATAAAACCCCACGCCAAGACCCTGCTAAGATATACAGACTTATCCTAAAATCTACAACCAACCTGATGTAGAAGCAGCACCATAATAAGAGACCACACTGGTGTCCTTTCACAGAAACCGCAAAATAAATCCCGTCCTAGTGCGAAATACAGCTGTCTATTACTATACTGTATGGAGGAATTTATCCAGAAAATGAGCCGCTCTAAAACAAGACAACCCGAATTAAACGCAAAAACAGCCCCAAAGCAAAATTCAAGGACTGGAACCATGAATAAGACAACCAAGTCGCCCACTATACCACCTATATCCCCTACAACATTAGAGAGTGAAAACTCTTTGGGAGATGAAGGAACAATGATGAATTATAAGCTGGCAATTGAGGTGGCAAAGATATTATCCCCTGATATCCAGGAAACATTAGCGAATACAGTCGCAAGCTCTCTACGTCAACTTCAAGAGGTGGTAACACAGCACGGCAACCGCCTAGATGCCCTAGAACAAGAAATTGAAGAGGTACCATCAGAATTTGATGTAACATCCCAACATATAGAGAACCTCATGAGAGAAAACAAAAAACTCTGGGAACGCATGGAAGATCTGGAGAACAGATCCAGACGAAACAATCTCCGTGTTATAGGGGTACCAGAGTCATATCTACAAAAAGACCTACGTCACCTCTGCGAGACTACAATTCCAAACGCCCTGGGCATCCCTTCCAACTGCAAAATGGAACGCGCACACCGCCTAGGCCCAGATAACAGAGCCTCAATAGCTAACCCACCTTCAGCGATAAACATGCAACCTAGGCCAGTTATAGTAAAATATCTGGACTACACAGATAGAACCCTAATTCTGCGAAACTTCAAGGGCCGACAGAATGCGTTGGAGATCAAAGAACACAGAATCCTAATCTTTGCTGATTTCTCTGCAGAAGTCCAACGCAAACAAAAAGCTTTTTCCCCAATTTGCTCGGCACTTTTTAGAAAACAACTTAAATTCGCACTCATATACCCAGCGATCTTGAAAGTGTACAAGAAGGACGGAACCACACTAACATTTTACGACCCAGAAAAGGCGGAGAGCGAGCTCCGCTTAGTATCACCTCGACCCTCCCTGGCCAGACAAAGAGACAAACCTCAAGAGAACACGACAAGTATCAACAAACAGAAGGCGGATCGAGTCCCTCCGGCAGCACCAAAAGAACAACGCCAAAAGCCTACAGCCCCATCAACACCAACGGCCTAAACAATTGGGAGGCGAACCGTGAGTGTGATATAATGAGGGAAAAGACTGTGTTGTGGGGGGACTGTTGAGAGACACTAGAAGAGAACTCTCGGTTTACGAGAATCGTAAAGATACTGAATGTAAAAATGTAGAAAGTAAGGATAGAAATGCTGTTTGAAAAGATTAGAGATACTATAGGGGGCACATAAAAGGTCCTAAGAGTAAGAGTCCGGAGCGGAATCCCTAGATAGTTTTTTAACGCGACTCACAAAGTGGAATTGAGGGAAGTCGCTTATGCATTCTCTTTTCGGGTACAGGCAATACATCTTCCCCCAAAAGAGACCGCATTTTCATTTCTTTTATATCACCACGCCGTGTTAGCAGCGGAGTGATACTTTATTAGCTGATAGCTCTGTTTTTTTTTTTGTTTTGTCTTTTTTTTTTTTTCCTTCTTTGTTTCTATATATACATATAGAGCTCTCATTTGGTGTTAAAAGTTTGATTTGAAATTGATAAATATATAGGTGAACTACAGTACAAGCATAATATAAATTTAAATAGGTAATATGCAAATAATTTCCTGGAACGTGAAGGGACTTAGATCCCCACAAAAACGGTCGCTAGTCTTGCGACACTTAAAGCGCCTAAAAGTTGATATTGCACTACTCCAGGAGACACACTTAACCGAAAAAGAATATTTTCACATGCAAAAATCATGGGTAGGGGAGATCTATGGATCACCCGCGGTGCATTCAAAGGCGGGAGTACTATTACTAATTAGGAGGGGGGCAGGCCTAACGGTAGAAGATCAGTGGCACGATTCAAATGGAAGGATCTTACACGTCCACCTGAAAAATAATTTAGAGAATCTGCGTATCTATAATGTATACGGCCCCAATGGCAATAATAAACAATTCTTTAGAGAACTGACAGACAGACTTACGATGGACCCGGTGGAATTTAAAATACTGGGAGGTGATTTTAACTCTGTGCTTAATGCAGCCGAAGACCGACGCAGCCAAGCGGCCAGTGGAAACTCCCAAAAAGACCAAGACGCCCTGTTCTATAATTTCACAAATACATAATTAAGAGATGTGTGGAGGGAGATCAACCCAGAAGGTCGGGAATTCACACACTACTCCCATGCACACGACTCCTGGTCCAGGATCGATTATATACTAATGGCCCCTAGCTTACTACCCAGAGTTACTAACACAGACATAGCAGAGCTTATGATTTCAGACCATGCCCCGGTGCTGTTGGCACTACAAGATAAAATCCCCAGGGGCACAGACTACCTATGGAAATTCCCTACATTCCTGGCTGAAGACGAGACATTTCAGGGGTTGTTGCGGGGGTGGTGGCTAGAATTCATATCAGATAACGAGGTACACTCAGATAATCCCCAACTTTTATGGGACACAGCAAAGGCGGTCATTAGAGGTAAACTGATCGCTTATGCAATATCACTGAAAGGGAAAATTAAAGACAAGATCAGACATTATAGCTCCCTCCTACGAGTGGCATACACAACTTTTCAATCCAAACCAAACTTGGAAAACAAACAGAAATAGACAGAATCTAAAGAATCATATGAAACATGGCTACATGAGCAAGAACAACTGTCATACTCCTATAACGAAGCGCGATTATTCAAATTCGGGAATAAAGCAGGCAAACTAATGGCTAAACTAGCAAACGGACCTTTCGCGGTATCAAATATTTCGGGTCTGAAAGACCAATCTGGTAAAGTACAATCCCATCCAGAAAAAATAAATGAGATTTTTTATAAATTTTATTCACAACTCTACGCAAAAACCCCAATGCATCCAGACGTTCCATTCCCCCTGACATCCCGTTGACCGCGCTGAAGGAAGAACAATGCTCTTTCTTAGGGGCCCCTATCACACAAACAGAAGTGCAGGAAGCCATATCAAATTTAAAAAACAACAAGGCTCCAGGCCTGGACGGATACACAGGAGAGTTCTTTAAAATACTAAAAGACCAGACGACACCATTAATAGAAAAGCTATTTAACAGCTACATGCAGGGGACTCCTATCCCATCAGATATGAACACGGCCCACATTAAACTTCTCCCCAAACCGGGTAAAGACCCTACGGACGCAACAGCGTACCGTCCAATTTCCTTAATTAATACAGACCTAAAACTGATGGCAAAAATCATGGCAGACCGCCTGGCCACCCTGTTGCCCCTTCTGATTTCCCCACTTAAGAGCGGCTTTGTAAAGAACAGATCCGCGACAACTAATATAAGGAAAATATTAACAATCCTGGATGATATAAAAATGAACCCAGCAGATCACCCTCAATCGGCACTCTTGACAATAGATGCCGAAAAAGCGTTCGATAATGTCTCGTGGAGGTGGTTGGAGACAGTGATGGACAAAATGGGCTTTAAAGGCCCTTTTCACACTTATATATGGAATCTATACGCCTCCCCACTGGCTCAAATTTATACTCCAGGCTTCCTGTCCCCAAGGTTCCCATTCCAAAAAGGCACCAGACAAGGATGTCCACTGTCCCCGCTCCTTTTTAACATTGCGATAGAACCACTGATACACATATTGGAGGGAAATAAAGACATAGAGGGAATTAAAATCCGAAACAAGACTATCAAATCTATGCTCTTCGCAGACGACATTCTGTTAGCCCTAGCATCTCCGCATACAGATCTGCCACAGGTATTTGCCCTCCTAGAATCATTCGGGAAGCGATCAGGATTTAAGGTCAACACCATAAAGTGTGAATTACTTGACATTTCTACTCGAAGTAATTTACACAACATCGACACAAAAAAAACTCCTGTCACCATGGCGGGGAACTCTATTAAATACCTGGGCATAAATATAGGAAGGGTACCCGAGAGCCTATACAAGCTAAACTACCCCCCAATAATACAAAAAATCATAAACGAACTTCAAAGATGGAATAACCTCCCGCTAACATTTATGGGGAGATGTCACCTAATTAAAATGATCAGCTTTCCAAAACTACTATACCAACTACAGACTATCCCACTCTTACTAAAAAGACAAGACATAGGAAAATTATATGCAGCATTCTCAACGTTTATCTGGTCACGCAAACGACCTCGTATTGCCATGAAAAAACTAATGATGTCTAAAAATAGGGGGGGGGGGGGGGGGGTTGAGCCATCCAGACATACGCACATATAACGTGGCCAGCTTGGTGAGACATTTGTTAGACTGGCTCCAGGAATCGGATAACTTTTCAAACTACACACTTGAGAAGGAACTACTACATCCATGGAATTTAAACACCCTATTACACACAGGCTTTGCTAAGCTCCCACCTGAGGTTAAACACTCAAACATGGCAAGAGACACTATCGTAGCTTGGAAAACTGCACGCAAAGCATATAAACTATCATTCAAGCTCTCAAAGCATATGGAGTTATGGGGGCACCCTGAATTTAGAGAAGAAAGAACAAACAAAATGTTTAAAGAGTGGCGTAGTAAGGGTATTGGAAGAGTTCAACACCTTCTCCACCATAAAGAGCCTAGGTATAAAACATTCAAGGAGATGCAGGAAACATATGACTTATCTCCATCACACTTCCTACCATATGCGCAAATGCGGGTATTCCTGTGGACAAGGCTAATTGTGTCAGGGTAAATTCTGCGTACAGCACCAATCAGGCCCACCCCAATGCCCCGCTGCCGGCGGTAAAGTAGAGACACCACACATGGAGGTCTGGTATAGTTCCTCACACGGGGACATGACTGCGCACTTTATTACAGATTACATGGGATCTTATACCCTTTGGTCTCATCACTAGGAATGGGTAATGGGCTCATTGGCTCAAATTCATCGCATAACCATATATGTAAAGTCCAGATTTCCGGCTGAGACAGTGAAAGTTATGTATGTAGTTGAACAGTCGTTATCTAGATATGGCGCTTCTAGGAAAACAGCCAAGCACACGGCCTTCGTGTCCGATTCTTCCTTGCGTTGTTTAAGATACATTTTGTCTTCGCCTTGCAAGGCCTTTGGAATATCTGATGTAAGGCGACATATAAGTTTTTCTCATTTTTACTTTTAATAGAACTTGCATACAGGTATAAAAGCATAAAAAACATATGGCAATATATACATATTCCCTCACAAATCCCCCTAAAAACTTATATGGAGATCAAGCACCAGGCCTTGCACTCTTCCTCGGTCGCCTCTCCCTTGAGTCAGGGTTTCCCCACTGCCCGTAAGGCCCTACTCCTAGGAGGGGGGATCCCTACCTCACCTCAGAAGGAGGCCATGGATTCCCTGGGCTCATTTCCGGGCATCCATACCCTCTATCTGTACAAGTTAACACCCCACAGGGTGTGCCCTCGCTCGAACCTAAGGTCTTCTGCACTATCCCTAGGCAAATGGGAATTCTACTGACAATTCATCTTATGAGACCGAGGCGGCGCAGTACTAGTACATTTCTCAATTCTTCTGGTAACGTACATGGTTGGCATTATCGGAACTGGCTCTTCATCTTTTTCAAACAAGGGAAACGTTGGTGTCACATTGTCCAGTCCCTTACTCATACTCTTTTTGATCAAAGGGATAATACACATACAGGAAGTTACATACCCCACCTCTTTCTGCTAAAATCATATCCAGGACCACTCTATTTTGGAACGCCATGGATGCAGTGGGCCCTAACTGGTCAGCTAACCCTTTCAAAGCATGCCTGGTGTAGTTTACAAACCTCTGCTGATTGTAATAGGTATAATTCATCCAATCTACATTATTATTAACAGTGGCAATAGCAAATAAGGACTCAAAACCTGCTTTAACCTGATCGCTAGAATTAAATTAATCTCGCACCCCCCTTGGCACTCCTATTGCATCTATGTGTACATGTGGATCAAAGTTACCACCTGGAGCGTCAACTTCTCTCTTAGCACGATGCAGTGTTGGATTCTCACCCTCAGTGTACTCTTCATATTGCACATTTGATTGTATTAATTTGTTCTGAAACAGGGGGCTAGTGTACAGTAGTCAAAGGTGTGTGTTAGAGGAATTGTACCACATTATAGCATGTAAAGGATATGCAGGATCATGAGGTTTTTTTCAGTGCGAAGTGTGGATCCAAGTGGACTTTCTTTCGAGCTTGACTGCAGTTGGGGTGGTGACCAGCATCTGGTAGGGACCTTCAAACCAGGGTTTCTCTCTCAAACTTTTTTACATAGACCCTGTCACCTGGTTTCAGATTGTGACACTCATCAGTAGGACCTGAGAGAAAAGCAGAGACTGCAGAATGCATTATTGACAATTCCTTGGAGAGGCCTATGACAAAATTAACAAGAAAATCATTCCCCAAACTCAGCTACTGTGGCATGTACCCTCCTGGGAAAAAGAAAAACTAATGGAAGACACTCAATTCAAGATTTGCCCGTTTTCTTCATTGCCTTTTGGATCTACTTTCCCACTACTCTGTGGATGGTAGGGTGTGTGAAAAGCCTGGAATATACCCAAAGCAGACATGATGTGTTGTATTATTTCACCTGTGAAGTGTGTACCTTTGTTTGACTCAATCACTTCCGGTGCCCCGTATCTGCGGATTACCTCATTCATGAGCTTCTGTGCGGTTACCTGCTTATTTACTTTGGTAACAGAGTAGGTCTCCAACCTGAAAAACATCAACAACAACAAGCACATATTCATGCTTCCCAACAAGTGGGAGCTGAGTGTAGCCAATTTGCAATTCCTGAAATTGGTAGAGTGGCCCCGGCAAGTGTTATGTGGCAAATTTACTTCTGCCCTGTTGCCTACGGCAAAGATCATGCAAAATTGGACAAATGATGCAGCAGCTACAGGAAACCCAGGAGCCACCCGTCCTCGTTCAAGCGTCGACATCATTGCTGCTTTGAGAGGTGCGTCTTTCCGTGCATCAGCTGGGCCATCATGGGGCACAGGGACCGTGGTAGGCAAGTTCTGTTGACTGTTCACCATACGCCGTCCCTTTTTAGTCCATTTTTCTTTTTCTTCCTTGCTGGCTTGTAACTGTAAAGTCTTTAGCATATCAAAGTCCAAAGTTTTTTTATCAAAGTCCAAAGTTATTGTTAAATTCTTCTTTTCTTCTTTTCTTCCACAGCTTGAGGGCCGCTGCCTTTGCTGTGTGGTCTGTGATGGCGTTGCCTCTTGTTTCTCCGGTGTAGGAATTGGTGTGAGCTCTCCACTTTGTTAGGTAGTAGTAGGGCCTCCGTGAGACTCTGCACCGCTGCATCATTCTTAATTGGCTGTCCTGCTGAGGTAAAAAACTGTCTGGCCTTCCCTGTTGGGCCATAATCATGAGCTATGCCAAATGCATACCGGGAGTCAGTGTAAAGGATTGCCGTCTTACCTTCTGCCACTCTACACGCCTCAGTGATGGCCTTTAGTTCCGCTTCTTGTACTGCGACATGCGGAGGCATTCTGCTTTTAGGACATCTTGTTGTGTGACCACTGCATATCCAGTGTGGAGTCGTCAATCACCCCTGGTACCATCTATAAAAAACAACTCAAAATATGCACTGTTAACAAGGGCTTTCAGTAACTTTTTAAAACTTAAATTTTCTTGTTGCATCAATGCTAGACAATCCTGCTGATATTCTATTTCAAAAGATCAGAATCTTGTTGCAAAAAATTTTAAAAATGGCTGATTTGCAATACCTAGATCACCTATGCCTTCTCCCCCCCCCCTTTGAACCAGGGTACTCAATTGTAAGAAGAGTAACCGAGTTCAAGGTAGTATAACATTGTAAAAAGATTTGATGGATGCAGATAAGGCCTGTAAGATGTTAACACCAATAACAGAGACATGAGTTACATCAGGGCAGAATAATCTACAAACACCTATTAATATTGGAAATGTGATATCCTTTAAGCAAATGCATTATTAATCTGTTCCTGCCTGCAATGTCTTATCAAATTTGAGAGAGAAAAAAAAAAAAAAAAAAACCTTTTACTAGCTGCTCAAGATCCTCACCCCCTCCCTTGTGGACAAGAGGGATGAAACATTATGTCCTTTACATCATCTACCTCCACCCCTTCGATACTGGCTGCTTGCGTCTTTTTTCACAACTTCATCTCAGCTTTACAGTCTAAGCATTTTATTCCCAGTCAATATCTGCATCACAAATTTTACATTCACCACAGCCTGAACACGGGTCATTAACTCTCATCCATCCATTCGCTCAAGTCTGCTCCGTCACCCCCTATTGAAGGTGTACCAGTACATACAGATGCACAGACAAAAAGTGTGACAAACAAACATACATCAGTTGAAAAACATTGAGGTGAGTGCTATAACGTTATAAAGTACATGATTCTATTGAGATGAGATTGTGAATGAGCGCTATTTTTGACAAATTATGGGAAAAAGTTTGCTGAGACATTCTATCTTTCTTATCTACTTCATCATCCAAAGCTGGGATGCAGTGAGAAAGGCGATAACAAACGAAAGATGGCGTAAAACTTTCTTCAAAATAATACATGGCGCAATATACGGCTTTAACATCCCCCCACACCAGGGAAATCCAGACAGATTACAGGCATGCCTCAAATGCTCCCAACCAAATTCTGATCTACTACACGGACTCTGGCACTGCTCCAAAATTAAAATGTATTGGGAGCAAGTACAAGTGTTGATACAGGAGATAGGGGAGATACTTATCCCCTTGACTCCACAGGCCTACGTATTCCATGTGCTAACCAGCCTCGGTATTCACACTAAGATCATTCATACTATCCTTATAATAAGCAAAAGATGTCTCTTGTCAAACTGCCTACAAGCAACTCCACCGACAACCCTAGATATAATAAAACAACTAAAATATCTACTAAAAATGGAGAGACTGGAAATAGAAAGAAGCGCAGAAGCCCAGGCACCAAAGTTTTTCGCAAAATGGCAAATCTTTATAGAAAAATTTCTAGACCCTGAAGAGATCACTACATGTGTAAAGCCGTTTAGAAATACATCTTGGCACTATATCCAGACAGACACCAATCGTCTGGGGAGACTTAAATTAGATTAACATAAACAAATAACGCCACAGCAGATGGGAGAGGAAGTAGACAGAAATGAAGGATAGCTATAAAGTTAGACCTAAGCCCGACGCAGGTTTCAGTCCCAAATCTAATCTAATCCTAAGAATAATAATAATAGAAAGATCAGGAAAAAGCATAAGATATTAACACAAAGTTCACATATGGAATGAAATGTAGAGATGAGCGAATGTACTCCTCCGAGCTTGATACTCGTTCGAGTATTAGCGTGTTCAAAATGCTCGTTACTCGTGACGAGTACCACGCGATGTTCGAATTACTTTCACTTTCATCTTTGAGACGTTAGCGCGCTTTTCTGGCCAATAGAAAGACAGGGAAGGCATTACAACTTCCCCCTGCGACGTTCAAGCCCTATACCACCCCCCTGCAGTGAGTGGCTGGCGAGATCAGGTGTCACCCGAGTATATAAATCGGTCCCTCCCGCGGCTCGCCACAGATTTATTCTGACAGAGATCAGGGACAGTGCTGCTGGTGCCGGAGCTGCTATAGGGAGAGCGTTAGGAGTATTTTAGGCTTCAAGAACCCCAACAGTCCTTCTTAGGGCCACATCTAACCGTGTGCAGTAGTGTGGAGGCTGCTTTTTGCAGTGTTGCACTTTTTTTTTTTTGTATATCGGCCGTGCAGAGCATTGCGCCCTGCAGTAATTATACATAGTCCAGGACCAGTAGTGGTGGTGAGGCAGGGACAGAAGACATATATTTATTGAATATAGGCAGTGGGCCTTTCCAAAAACATTTGGGAAAAAAAATCTATTTGGGCTGCCTGTGACTGTCCTCAGTGTACTGGGTCTGTGCTGGGTGTAGTTGTCCTCCTAATTCATACGCAGCCAGCTAAGTGTTACAGCAGGCTTGCGCAAAATTATTTCCTGGCCCTGTGTTGGCTGTTACATCACCGCTGTATTCCAGTCCACAGTGCAACAGTCTGCAGTTATTTTACATACTCCAGGGCCAGTAGTGGTGAGGCAGGGACAGAAGACATATATTTATTGAATATAGGCAGTGGGCCTTTCCAAAAACATTTGGGAAAAAAAATCTATTTGGGCTGCCTGTGACTGTCCTCAGTGTACTGGGTCTGTGCTGGGTGTAGTTGTCCTCCTAATTCATACGCAGCCAGCTAAGTGTTACAGCAGGCTTGCGCAAAATTATTTCCTGGCTCTGTGTTGGTTGTTACATCACCGCTGTATTCCAGTCCACAGTGCAACAGTCTGCAGTTATTTTACATACTCCAGGGCCAGTAGTGGTGAGGCAGGGACAGAAGACATATATTTATTGAATATAGGCAGTGGGCCTTTCCAAAAACATTTGGGAAAAAAAATCTATTTGGGCTGCCTGTGACTGTCCTCAGTGTACTGGGTCTGTGCTGGGTGTAGTTGTCCTCCTAATTCATATGCAGCCAGCTAAGTGTTACAGCAGGCTTGCACAAAATTATTTCCCGGCTCTGTGTTGGCTGTTACATCACTGCTGTATTCCAGTCCACAGTGCAACAGTCTGCAGTTATTTTACATACTCCAGGGCCATTAGTGGTGAGGCAGGGACAGAAGACATATATTTATTGAATATAGGCAGTGGGCCTTTCCAAAAACTTTTTGGGAAAAAAAATCTATTTGGGCTGCCTGTGACTGTCCTCAGTGTACTGGGTCTGTGCTGGGTGTAGTTGTCCTCCTAATTCATACGCAGCCAGCTAAGTGTTACAGCAGGCTTGCGCAAAATTATTTCCCGGCTCTGTGTTGGTTGTTACATCACCGCTGTATTCCAGTCCACAGTGCAACAGTCTGCAGTTATTTTACATACTCCAGGGCCAGTAGTGGTGAGGCAGGGACAGAAGACATATATTTATTGAATATAGGCAGTGGGCCTTTCCAAAAACATTTGGGAAAAAAAATCTATTTGGGCTGCCTGTGACTGTCATCAGTGTACTGGGTCTGTGCTGGGTGTAGTTGTCCTCCTAATTCATATGCAGCCAGCTAAGTGTTACAGCAGGCTTGCGCAAAATTATTTCCTGGCTCTGCTGTGCGTTCGGTAAGCGAAGTCAGCCTCCAACCACAGGCCAATAAGCGGCACATTTAATTACAGCGTTCTGTTTCTGCACTACTAGTAATACACCATTCTGAGGGGTAGGGGTAGGCCTAGAGGACGTGGACGCCGGCGAGGATGCGGAGGCCCAAGTCAGGGTGTGGGCACAGGCCGAGCCAGTGCGGTGGCCAGGGGTAGAGGCCGGGCTAGACCGAATAATCCACCAACTGTTTCCCAAAGCGCCCCCTCGCGCCATGCCACCCTGCAGAGGTCAAGGTGCTCTACGGTGTGGCAGTTTTTCACAGAGACGCCTGACGACCGACGAACAGTGGTGTGCAACCTTTTTCGCGCCAAGATCAGCTGGGGAGCCACCACCACCAGCATGCGCAGGCATATGATGGCCAAGCACCCCACAAGGTGGGACGAAGGCCGTTCACCGCCTCCGGTTTGCACCACTGTCTCTCCCCCTGTGCCCCAACCTGCCACTCAGATCCAACCCCCCTCTGAGGACAGAGGCACTACCGTCTCCTGGCCTGCACCCACACCCTCACCTCCGCTATCCTCGGCCCCATCCAGCAATGTCTCTCAGCGCAGCGTCCAGACGTCGCTAGCGCCACTGTTTGAGTGCAAGCGCAAGTACGCCGCCACGCACCCGCACGCTCAAGCGTTAAACGTGCACATTGCCAAATTGATCAGCCTGGAGATGCTGCCGTAAAGGCTTGTGGAAACGGAGGCTTTCAAAAGCATGATGGCGGCGGCGGCCCCGCGCTACTCGGTTCCCAGTTGCCACTACTTTTCCCGATGTGCTGTCCCAGCCCTGCACGACCACGTCTCCCGCAACATTGTACGCGCCCTCACCAACGCGGTTACTGCCAAGGTCCACTTAACGGACACGTGGACAAGCACAGGCGGGCAGGGCCACTATATCTCCCTGACGGCACATTGGGTGAATTTAGTGGAGGCTCGGACTGAGTCAGAGCCTGAGACCGCTCACGTCCTACCCACCCCCAGAATTGCGGGCCCCAGCTCGGTGCTGGTATCAGCGGCGGTGTATGCTTCCTCCACTAAACCACCCTCCTCCTCCAACGCAAACTCTGTCTCGCAATCAAGATGTGTCAGCAGCACGTCGCCAGCAGTCGGTGTCGCGCGGTGTGGCAGCACAGCGGTGGGCAAGCGTCAGCAGGCCGTGCTGAAACTACTCAGCTTAGGAGAGAAGAGGCACACGGCCCACGAACTGCTGCAGGGTCTGACAGTGCGGTGGCACAGGATTATATTTCTCATTGCTTCCGTACAGCATTGTGGGCTATCGCCCCACCCCTTTTAAAGAGGGTCGCTGCCTAGCCGTGCCAACCCTCTGCAGTGTGTGCCTGCGGTTCCTCCTCATGGCAGACGGACTTATAAATAGACATGAGTGTGGCGTGGCATGAGGGCAGCTGAAGGCTGCGCAGGGACAATTTGGTGTGCGCTGTGGACACTGGGTCGTGCAGGGGGGGGTTGGCCAGCATGTAACCCAGGAGAAGTGGCAGCGGAGTGTCATGCAGGCAGTGATTGTGCTTTGTTGGAGGTAGTGTGGTGCTTAGCTAAGGTATGCATTGCTAAAGAGGGCTTTTCAGAAGTAAAAGTTGTTGGGGGGGGCCCACTCTTGCCGCTATTGTGGCTTAAAAGTGGGACCTGGGAACTTGAGATGCAGCCCAACATGTAGCCCCTCGCCTGCCCTATCCGTTGCTGTGTCGTTCCCATCACTTTCTTGAATTGCCCCGATTTTCACAAATGGAAACCTTAGCGAGCATCGGCGATATACAAAAATGCTCGAGTCGCCCATTGACTTCAATGGGGTTCGTTACTCGAAACGAACCCTCGAGCATCGCGATAATTTCGTCCCGAGTAACGAGCACCCGAGCATTTTGGTGCTTGCTCATCTCTAAGGAAATGATAACCACCACGATCTTTGTTATTGATGATTTATTTGTATATGTATATGTATATACAAGTATGTGGAAACGTACATATATATTTTCTTCTCTATTTCTATTTTTTTTCTTTTCTTCCTTTCTCTCCCTTTTCTTTTTCACTATTATTCTACTTTATTTTCTTATTGAATTATTATACTTTATACAATATGTTGATACCAGCCGAATGAACACAAACAGAAACCTTTGAAATACACCAAGGACTTTTTGACTGGAAAATGTAATGTTATATATTATACTATGCTGTTTAAACATTTGAAAAATCTCAATAAAAAAGAGTTTAAAAAAAAAACAACAAAAAAAAAACGCTTTCTATTTGCACCTCGACTGCTGCCTACATCAACTTTCTTCATATTGCAAGAGTATAGGTGGACGCCAGGAACATTTCTATAACAAGAGTATAAACAGACCCCAGTAACATTTCTATAGCAAAAGTATAGGCGGACCCCAGTAACATTTCTACAGCAAGAGTATAGGCGGACGACAGTAACATTTCTGTTGCAAAAGTATAAGGACCCGCCAGTATTTTTTCTGTAGCAAGAGTATAGGCAAACCCCAGTAACATTTCTGCAGCAAAAGTATAGGCGGACCCCAGAAGCATTTCTGCAGCAAAAGTATAGGCAGAGCACTGTAACATTTCTGTAGCAAGAGTATAGGTGGACTGCAGGAACATTTCTGTAGCAAAAGTATAGGCAGACCCCAGTAACATTTCTTTAGCAAGAGTATAGGCGGACCCCAAAAACATTTCTGTAGCTAAAGTATACGCGAACCGCAGTAATATTTCCGTAGCAAGAGTATAGGTGGACCCCAGTAACATTTCTGTAGCAAAAGTAAAGGGAGACCCTAGTAACATTTCTGTAGCAAAAGTATAGGCAGACCCCTGTAACATTTCTGTAGCAAAAGTATAGGCAGACCTCAGTAACATTTCTGTAGCAAACGTATAAGCAGACACCTGTAAAATTTCTGTAGCAAGAGTGTAAGCAGACCCCAGTAACATTTCTACAGCAAGAGTATAGGCGGACGCCAGGAACATTTCTCTAGCAAGAGTATAGGCAGACCCCTCTAACATTTCTATAGCAAAAGTATAGGGAGACCCCAGTAACATTTTGTAACAAAAGTATAGGCAGACACCTGTAACATTTCTGTAGCAAGAGTATAGGTGAGCCCCTCAAACAATTTAGTAGAAACTGCATAGGCGGACACGAGTAACATTTCTGTAGCAAAAGTATAGGCGGACACCACTAACATTTCTGTAGAAAAGGTATAGGGAGACCCCAGTAACATTTCTGTGGCAAGAGTGTAGGCGGACCCCAGTAACATTTCTGTAGCAAGACTATAGGTGGACCCCTGTAACATTTCTATAGCAAGAGTATAGGCGGACCCCATTAACATTTCTGTAGCAAAAGTATATGCAGACTCCTGTAACATTTCTGTAGCAAGAGTATAGGCGAGTCCCTCAAACAATTTAGTAGAAACTGCATAGGCGGACCCGAGTAAGATTTGTGTAGCAAAAGTATAGGCGGACACCACTAACATTTCTGTAGCAAAGGTATAGGGAGACCCCAGTAACATTTCTGTAGCAATAGTATAGGCGGACCCCAGTAACATTTCTGTAGCAAGACTATAGGTGGACCTAGTAACATTTCTGTAGCAAGAGTATAGGCAGACCCCTGTAACATTTCTGTAGCAAAAGTATAGGAAGAGCCCAGTAACATTTCTGTAGCAAAAGTATAGGGAGACCCCAGTAACATTTCTGTAGCAAAAGTATAGGGAGACCCTAGTAACATTTATGTAGCAAAACTATAGGCAGACCCCTGTAACATTTCTGTGGCAAAAGTATAGGCAGACCCCTGTAACATTTCTGTAGCAAACGTATAGGCAGACACCTGCTAAATTTCTGTAGCAAGAGTGTAAGCAGACCCCAGTAACATTTCTATAGCGAGAGTATAGGCGGACGCCAGGAACATTTCTCTAGCAAGAGTATAGGCAGATCCCTCTAACATTTCTGTAGCGAAAGTATAGGAAGACCCCAGTAATATTTCTGTAGCAAAAGTATAGGTGGACCCCAGTACCATTTCTATAGCAAGAGTATAGATGGACCCCTGTAACATTTCTATATCAAGAGTATAGCGGACCCCAGTAACATTTCTGTAGAAAGAGTATAGGCGGACCCCAGTAACATTTCTGTAGCAAAAGTATAGGCAGACTACTGTAATATTTCTATAGCAAGAGTGTAGGCGGACCCTAGTAACATTTCTGTAGCAAAAGTATAGGGAGACCCTAGTAATATTTCTGTAGCAAAAGTATAGGTGGACCCCAGTACCATTTCTATAGCAAGAGTATAGATGGACCCCTGTAACATTTCTATATCAAGAGTATAGCGGACCCCAGTAACATTTCTGTAGCAAGAATATAGGCGGACCCCAGTAACATTTCTGTAGCAAAAGTATAGGCAGACTACTGTAATATTTCTGTAGCAAGAGTATAGGCGAAACGCAGTAACCTTTCTGTAGCAAAAGAATATGTGAGCCCCTAAAACAATTTAGTAGAAACTGCATAGGCAAACCGTGTAACATTTGCATAGCCAAAGTATAGGCGGACCCCTGTAACATTTCCATAGCAAGAGTACAGGCGGACCCAGTAACATTTCTGTAGCAAGAGTATAGGCGGACCCCAGTAACATTTCTGTAGCAAAAGTATAGGCAGACTACTGTAATATTTCTATAGCAAGAGTATAGGCGGATCCTAGTAACATTTCTGTAGCAAAAGTATAGGGAGACCCCAGTAACATTTCTTTAGCAAGAGTATAGGCGAACCCCAGTAACCTTTCTGTAGCAAAAGTATATGTGACCCCCTCAAACAATTTAGTAGAAACTGCATAGGCAAACCCTGTAACATTTGCATAGCAAAACAATAGGCGGACCCCTGTAACATTTCCATAGCAAGAGTACAGGAGGATCCAGTATCATTTCTGTAGCAAAAGTATAGGGAAACCCAGTAACATTTCTGTAGCAAAAGTATAGGCAGACACCTGTAACATTTCTGTAGCAAAAGTATAGGCAAACCCCCTGTAACATTTCTGTAGCAAGAGTATAGGGAGACTGCATTAACATTTCTGTAGCAAAAGTATAGGCGAACCCCTCAAAGCATTCAGTAGAAACTGCATAGGCGGACCCAAGTAACATTTCTGTATTAGGAGTATAGGCGGACCCAAGTAACATTTCTGTATTAGGAGTATAGGCGGACCCCAGTTACATTTCTAGAGCAAGCGTATAGATGGACCCCAGTAACATTTCTGTAGCAAAAGTATAGGAAGACACCAGTAATATTTCTGTAGCAAAAGTATAGGCAAACCCTTGTAACTTTTCTGTAGTAAACGTATAGGCAGATCCCTGTAACATTTCTGTAGCAAACGTATAAGCAGACACCTGTAACATTTCTGTAGCAAGAGTATAGGCGGATCCCAGTAACATTTCTGTAGCAAGAGTATAGGCAGACTTCTGTAATATTTCTGTAGCAAGACTATAGGTGGACCCCAGTAACATTTCTGTAGCAAAAGTATAGGCGAACCCATCAAAGCATTCAGTAGAAACTGCATAGGCGGACCCCAGTAACATTTCTGTAGAAAAAGTATTGGCAGATTCCAGTAACATTTCTATAGCAAAAGTATAGGCAGACCCCAGTAACATTTCTGCAACAAGACTATAGGTGGACCCCAGTAACATTTCTGTAGCTAAAGTATAGGCAGACCCCTGTAACATTTCTGTAACAAAAGTTTAGGGAGACCCGAGTAACATTTCTATAGCAAGAGTATAGGCGGACCCCAGTAACATTTCTATAGCAAGAGTATAGGCAGACGCCAGTAACATTTCTGTAGTAAAAGTATAGGGAGACGCCAGTAACATTTCTGTAGCAAAAGTTTAGGGAGAACCTAGTAACATTTCTATAGCAAGAGTACAGGTGGACCCCAGTAACATTTCTGTAGCAAGAGTATAGGCGAACCCCTGAAAATATTCGGTAGAAACTGCATAGGCGGACCCCAGTAACATTTCTGTAGCAAAAGTATAGGCAGACTACTGTAATATTTCTATAGCAAGAGTGTAGGCGGACCCTAGTAACATTTCTGTAGCAAAAGTATAGGGAGACCCTAGTAATATTTCTGTAGCAAAAGTATAGGTGGACCCCAGTACCATTTCTATAGCAAGAGTATAGATGGACCCCTGTAACATTTCTATATCAAGAGTATAGCGGACCCCAGTAACATTTCTGTAGCAAGAGTACAGGCGGACCCAGTAACATTTCTGTAGCAAGAGTATAGGCGGACCCCAGTAACATTTCTGTAGCAAAAGTATAGGCAGACTACTGTAATATTTCTATAGCAAGAGTATAGGCGGATCCTAGTAACATTTCTGTAGCAAAAGTATAGGGAGACCCCAGTAACATTTCTTTAGCAAGAGTATAGGCGAACCCCAGTAACCTTTCTGTAGCAAAAGTATATGTGACCCCCTCAAACAATTTAGTAGAAACTGCATAGGCAAACCCTGTAACATTTGCATAGCAAAACAATAGGCGGACCCCTGTAACATTTCCATAGCAAGAGTACAGGAGGATCCAGTATCATTTCTGTAGCAAAAGTATAGGGAAACCCAGTAACATTTCTGTAGCAAAAGTATAGGCAGACACCTGTAACATTTCTGTAGCAAAAGTATAGGCAAACCCCCTGTAACATTTCTGTAGCAAGAGTATAGGGAGACTGCATTAACATTTCTGTAGCAAAAGTATAGGCGAACCCCTCAAAGCATTCAGTAGAAACTGCATAGGCGGACCCAAGTAACATTTCTGTATTAGGAGTATAGGCGGACCCAAGTAACATTTCTGTATTAGGAGTATAGGCGGACCCCAGTTACATTTCTAGAGCAAGCGTATAGATGGACCCCAGTAACATTTCTGTAGCAAAAGTATAGGAAGACACCAGTAATATTTCTGTAGCAAAAGTATAGGCAAACCCTTGTAACTTTTCTGTAGTAAACGTATAGGCAGATCCCTGTAACATTTCTGTAGCAAACGTATAAGCAGACACCTGTAACATTTCTGTAGCAAGAGTATAGGCGGATCCCAGTAACATTTCTGTAGCAAGAGTATAGGCAGACTTCTGTAATATTTCTGTAGCAAGACTATAGGTGGACCCCAGTAACATTTCTGTAGCAAAAGTATAGGCGAACCCATCAAAGCATTCAGTAGAAACTGCATAGGCGGACCCCAGTAACATTTCTGTAGAAAAAGTATTGGCAGATTCCAGTAACATTTCTATAGCAAAAGTATAGGCAGACCCCAGTAACATTTCTGCAACAAGACTATAGGTGGACCCCAGTAACATTTCTGTAGCTAAAGTATAGGCAGACCCCTGTAACATTTCTGTAACAAAAGTTTAGGGAGACCCGAGTAACATTTCTATAGCAAGAGTATAGGCGGACCCCAGTAACATTTCTATAGCAAGAGTATAGGCAGACGCCAGTAACATTTCTGTAGTAAAAGTATAGGGAGACGCCAGTAACATTTCTGTAGCAAAAGTTTAGGGAGAACCTAGTAACATTTCTATAGCAAGAGTACAGGTGGACCCCAGTAACATTTCTGTAGCAAGAGTATAGGCGAACCCCTGAAAATATTCGGTAGAAACTGCATAGGCGGACCCCAGTAACATTTCTGTAGCAAAAGTATAGGCAGACTACTGTAATATTTCTATAGCAAGAGTGTAGGCGGACCCTAGTAACATTTCTGTAGCAAAAGTATAGGGAGACCCTAGTAATATTTCTGTAGCAAAAGTATAGGTGGACCCCAGTACCATTTCTATAGCAAGAGTATAGATGGACCCCTGTAACATTTCTATATCAAGAGTATAGCGGACCCCAGTAACATTTCTGTAGCAAGAATATAGGCGGACCCCAGTAACATTTCTGTAGCAAAAGTATAGGCAGACTACTGTAATATTTCTGTAGCAAGAGTATAGGCGAAACGCAGTAACCTTTCTGTAGCAAAAGAATATGTGAGCCCCTAAAACAATTTAGTAGAAACTGCATAGGCAAACCGTGTAACATTTGCATAGCCAAAGTATAGGCGGACCCCTGTAACATTTCCATAGCAAGAGTACAGGCGGACCCAGTAACATTTCTGTAGCAAGAGTATAGGCGGACCCCAGTAACATTTCTGTAGCAAAAGTATAGGCAGACTACTGTAATATTTCTATAGCAAGAGTATAGGCGGATCCTAGTAACATTTCTGTAGCAAAAGTATAGGGAGACCCCAGTAACATTTCTTTAGCAAGAGTATAGGCGAACCCCAGTAACCTTTCTGTAGCAAAAGTATATGTGACCCCCTCAAACAATTTAGTAGAAACTGCATAGGCAAACCCTGTAACATTTGCATAGCAAAACAATAGGCGGACCCCTGTAACATTTCCATAGCAAGAGTACAGGAGGATCCAGTATCATTTCTGTAGCAAAAGTATAGGGAAACCCAGTAACATTTCTGTAGCAAAAGTATAGGCAGACACCTGTAACATTTCTGTAGCAAAAGTATAGGCAAACCCCCTGTAACATTTCTGTAGCAAGAGTATAGGGAGACTGCATTAACATTTCTGTAGCAAAAGTATAGGCGAACCCCTCAAAGCATTCAGTAGAAACTGCATAGGCGGACCCAAGTAACATTTCTGTATTAGGAGTATAGGCGGACCCAAGTAACAGTTCTGTATTAGGAGTATAGGCGGACCCCAGTTACATTTCTAGAGCAAGCGTATAGATGGACCCCAGTAACATTTCTGTAGCAAAAGTATAGGAAGACACCAGTAATATTTCTGTAGCAAAAGTATAGGCAAACCCTTGTAACTTTTCTGTAGTAAACGTATAGGCAGATCCCTGTAACATTTCTGTAGCAAACGTATAAGCAGACACCTGTAACATTTCTGTAGCAAGAGTATAGGCGGATCCCAGTAACATTTCTGTAGCAAGAGTATAGGCAGACTTCTGTAATATTTCTGTAGCAAGACTATAGGTGGACCCCAGTAACATTTCTGTAGCAAAAGTATAGGCGAACCCATCAAAGCATTCAGTAGAAACTGCATAGGCGGACCCCAGTAACATTTCTGTAGAAAAAGTATTGGCAGATTCCAGTAACATTTCTATAGCAAAAGTATAGGCAGACCCCAGTAACATTTCTGCAACAAGACTATAGGTGGACCCCAGTAACATTTCTGTAGCTAAAGTATAGGCAGACCCCTGTAACATTTCTGTAACAAAAGTTTAGGGAGACCCGAGTAACATTTCTATAGCAAGAGTATAGGCGGACCCCAGTAACATTTCTATAGCAAGAGTATAGGCAGACGCCAGTAACATTTCTGTAGTAAAAGTATAGGGAGACGCCAGTAACATTTCTGTAGCAAAAGTTTAGGGAGAACCTAGTAACATTTCTATAGCAAGAGTACAGGTGGACCCCAGTAACATTTCTGTAGCAAGAGTATAGGCGAACCCCTGAAAATATTCGGTAGAAACTGCATAGGCGGACCCCAGTAACATTTCTTTAGCAAAACTATAAGCAGACCCCGGTAACAATTCTGTATCAAGAGTGTAGGCGGACCCTAGTAACATTTCTATAGCAAGAGTATAGGGAGACGCCAGTAACATTTGTGTATCAAGAGTATAGGCAAACCCCAGTAACATGTCTATAGCAAAAGTATATGCAGACCCCAGTAGCATTTATGTAGCAAAAGTATATGCAGATCCCTGTAACATTTCTGTAGTAAAAGTAGAGGCAGACCCCAGTAACATTTCTGTAGCAAGAGTAAAGGCGGACCCCAGTAACATTTCTGTCGCAAAAGTATAGGCAGACCCCTCCAACATTTCTGAAGCAAGAGTATAGGCGGACCCCAGTAACATTTCTGTAGCAAATGTATAGGCAGACCCCAGTAACATTTCTGTAGCAAAAGTATTGGCGGACCCCAGTAAGATTTCTGTAGCAAGAGTATAGGCAGACCCCTGTAACATTTCTGTAGCAAGAGTATAGGGAGACCCCAGTAACATTTTTTAGCAAAAGTATAGGCTATCCCCTCAAACAATTTAGTAGAAACTGCATAGGCGGAACCCAGTAAGATTTCTGTAGCAAAAGTATAGGGAGACCCCGGTGTGGTGGAAGTCCAGTATTTCTATATTTTGGATCGGTGGGCCTTGGCAGTAGACAGTAGTTATTTAACATTCTGTATACATATTTGCTTTCTGTCTTGCTATAAATATAATATTCTTACAATTACACAATACTATTAGGCAATGAAATATCAGTTTTTTTCATAACTCTGCTGACATGGGGAAGCCAACATGAAACTTCTGTTCTCAAAACGCTGACAAGATAATATATAGTATAAACACGTTACATTTTCCATCTGTTTGCAATTTTGGAGGACAGTTAACTCAGACATGGACAACCGCAGCTACCGCAGAAATTACCCAAGCAATTTTACTGGAAACGTATGCAAATAACATGGGAGGTTTGTGCAATTTATAGTTCATGATGTACCATCCAATCATATCGAAGGAACCCCACGTGGCTCCAAGACAACCCACTCATTTCATCCACCACCTGATGGCCAATCACAGACGACCGGAGGATGGAAGAATTGCAAGATGCTTGTCCAATAATTAAGCAATACGTTGTATGCATGTAATCTTTGACCTGCCCAGATGGGCGGATTTGTTAAACTCTTAAAATAGGCTACACGCCGATCATTAAAGTTAGAATTGAGGAAGCTATGCATGCTGAACCTCGTGTCAGTGTGAAAAACTTCTTATGCGCATTATCAATTCAGAAATAATATGGAAGGGTGTAAACATTCCAAATTGAGTAAGCCGTGATTCCGCAAAGGAATTCTACGACAGCTGGTGGCCCGTACGGGGAGTGATCGACAGGTTCCATAGAATTCGGACAGAAGACACGGACATATGCGACCTTGGACTTGGTGGGCCCAAAATATCATCAGAACACGGTGAGATAAATTAATTATCTATACCTGTGTGGCTAAGTTCAGGCTCGCCTATGTGCCGTGCCAGGCCGAATGATTTGGACCCGATCGACAGGTACTTCTTTAAGTCTCGATCACTCGATAAGAACCTGTCATAAGATATAAAAGGAATGTTTGCATGCCTGTTGTCTTGAGAGTACTAGTTAATTGGTGACATCAATAGCTGCCCCCGGGAGGGCCTGTACGGGGTGTTTCCACTCCTGAGGGAGGAGGGAGCCGTTCAGGTGGCCTGTCGCAGAGACTCAGCAGTCCTGAGGTCCGTTTGGAGGGCCCAGGGAGGGAGAGACTGCCAGAGAAAAGTCTGATATGGGATTTCCGCTCCTGCTAGGCCTGCTTGTAGGGTCCGGGAGAAGGGAGCTGTCAGACACGTATTCCGAGGGGCAGTGAGACTAAGCCAGCCGTACTGGTGCTCTGTCTATTTGTGTGTGTCCACAAATATTTGTTTATCGTGTAAATGTCCACGAGTAGATCCCTCTGTCTGAGGGTAGATTGATAAACTGTGTAGCGACAGAAATGCTAGAGACTCTAGGGCGGGGCATACTGTGTCCGGCGTCTGAGGAGACTTCTATAATCATTAGAGATGAGCGAACGCGTTCGTCCGAGCTTGATATTCGTGCGAATATTAGGGTGTTCGGGATGTTCGTTATTCGTAACGAACACCATGCGGTGTTCTGGTAAATTAAACTTTCTTCCCTGAGACGTTAGCGCTTTTTTTTGGCCAATATAAAGACAGGGAAGGCATTACAACTTCCCCCTGCAACGTTTAAGCCCTATACCACCCCCCTGCTGTGAGTGGCTGGGGAGATAAGGTGTCACCCGAACATAAAAGTCGGCCCCTCCCGCGGTTCGCTATGGATGCATTCTATATGCGCTCAATGGGGCCAGCGGCAGCAGCGCTGACCCCATTGAGAACATATAGAAGACAAATCCTTCTTCTCTGGCACAGCTGTAACAGCTGTAGCAGAGAAGAACGATGTTTGCCCATTGAATTCAATGGAACCGGCAATACAGCCGACTCCACTGAATGCAATGGGCTGCCGGCGATCGCAGGATGAATGGTCGGAAAGGGGTTAAATATATAACCCCTTTCCTGCAATTCATCCAGAAATGTGATACACTAAAAATATATACCGGCGTATAAGGCGACGGGGCGTATAAGACGACCCCCCAACTGTCACCTTATACGCCGGTAATACAGTGGAGCAAAGAATAAAAAGCATTACTTACGTTTTTAGATGATCTGCGGCGCTCCTGCAGGCTGTCACTCCCTCCTGGTCCACGGCAGACAAGCTTTCTCCACGAAAGACTTTAAATCCCTGCCTCCAGAAAGACACGTGCCTTCAGCCAATCACAGCCAATGACAATGATGTCATTGAATGGCTGTGATTGGCTGTGTTTCTGGAGGCGGGGATTTCAAGGCTTGAAATCCCCGCCTCCAGAAACACAGCCAATCACAGCCATTCAATGACATCATTGTCATTGGCTGTGATTGGCTGAAGGCACGTGTCTTTCTGGAGGCAGGGATTTAAAGTCTTTCGTGGAGAAAGCTTGTCTGCCGTGGATTAGGAGGGAGTGACAGCCTGCAGGAGCGCCGCAGATCATCTAAAAACGTAAGTAATGCTTTTTATTCTTTGCTCCACTGTATTACCGGCGTATAAGGTGACAGTTGGGGGGTCGTCTTATACGCCCCGTCGCCTTATACGCCGGTATATATTTTTAGTGTATCACATTTCTGGATGAATTGCAGGAAAGGGGTTATATATTTAACCCCTTTCCGACCATTCATCCTGCGATCGCGGGCAGCCCATTGCATTCAGTGGAACATGCTGTATTGCCGCTCCATTGAATTCAATGGGCAAACATCGTTCTTCTCTGCTACAGCTGTTACAGCTGTGCCAGAGGAGGACGATCTTTATGCTGACAGTGGGGGGGGGGGGGGGGGGCACTCTTGCCGCTATTGTGGCTTAATAGTGGGACCTGTGAACTTGAGATGCAGCCCACCATGTAGCCCCTCGCCTGCCCTATCCGTCACTGTGTCATTCCCATCACTTTCTTGAATTGCCCAGATTTTCACACATGAAAACCTTAGCGAGCATCGGCGAAATACAAAAATGTTCTGGTCGCCCATTGACTTCAATGGGGTTCGTTGTTCGAAACGAACCCTCGAGCATCGCGGGAAGTTCGTTCCGAATAACGAACACCCGAACATTTTGGTGTTCGCTCATCTCTAATAATCATGAATTTGGCAGCCATGATTGAAATTGAAAGGCAGCAAACAACGTACCAAGGTTAATTCTTACACCCTCCAGGAAAGTGTGGAAGGGGTGGAGAGTCAAGTTATCATTGATTAATCAAGCAATCTTTCTGTGTGTCCTATCTGTCTTTTATATAAAGTTAGTGTGCTTGTCTGTTGTGTAGAGCTAATCCTGCTGAGTTGTTGTATAGAAATAGTCTGTTGGTTTGTCTGTCATATAGAATTAGTATCAGTAACTGTAAGAAGAGATTGTTAGCAATTGGTTATAGCCAAGATAATGCACCGTACACAGCGGCGCGCTGTGGGTTTGGACTTTATAGGTTAGGTTGCATTATTGGATCCCTTCTAGTAAAAGACAGACTACTAAACTATATTGCCTTTGAATTGTTAAACGTTAATAACAGCATAGAAGTATAGGCTTGTGCCCGTAAGTGTGTTTGGAGGAAAAAAAAAAAAAGAGCTGCTAACTTCATTTAAAAAGAGGAAGTGGAACTCTTAATAGAAGCGGAGCAATTCTTGTGCTGTAACATTTGTTAGTTATTTAACTAATATTGGATGTTAAAACTACTAGTATGTCTTGTTATGTAATCTAATCTAATCTTTGTGATACGCCCGTCATAAATGTAAAAAAGTTATATGCCACTCACATCCTGAGGGGGCTCTTAAGAATACAGACTGCGTAGCCCACCATGCCCACAAGAAAATACATCTATGTTTGCCAAGTCCCCAACAGCGTACATGTTAGCAGACCCCCCTCCCCAATTCAATTGTAACCACATACAATGTTAGGTGGTCACCGCTGTGACAGTAGTTACAACATAATATATGTGATTTATGCATTAGACGTTAGAATTTCCCTAAGAGACTTAAAAAGAGGAAGTTACTTGCCCTGTAGTCCCAGCACAAGTAACGTATATTCACAGACAATATAAAATAAATAAATAAACTACAGGGAGAAAGAGAGACGGTAGAGAAGCCAAGGGATAGGAAACAAGCAGGTAACGATAAGGCCAGGTATCCACAGGAGGAACGGGGCAGATTGACCCGTAATTTGTAAAATGTAAATGGTGTGGTGCATAAGACTTTATCTTTATTGAGTTGTGATGTGTACCCAAGGACTGCCAAACATTGAATGAGGGAATAAGGAAGTAAGTGATTAGCCACACTCAGAGGGGTGGAGCTAGATGATGCAAGAACACATCTCTTATCCAAGGAGGGGGTAGGAATCATAGATAGCCAGAAGAAAAAGTTTTGTTTTTTCTCCTGTCCCAAACTCAGCTTTCCACGGTTCCTGACAAATTATGGGACACCCGCAAGACAGGCATAGGGAAATTGAATGTATCGACCATGATAATATATACGAGACCCAGATACACACCCCTGGGTCAAACAGTATCCCCCTAGTTTATAAAAAAAAAAAAAAAAAAAAAAAAAAAAAGGGGGTGAAGGGTCAGCCACACATGTTAGGTGCTGTGTGCTGACTCTTTGGAAAAAACTGCCAACCGGCCACAATTTCACTGTTAATTTCTTTTGCAGAAGGCTGTAAGGCCTGGAGGCCTCCAAAGACTAACCAAGTTCTGCAGGCCATACCTGTACATACACCCGTTGCCAAATTCCGCACCTTTCTGGACCTTGTTTCATACTGCCGCCTATACGACAGTATTGACACAAAAGCACGGAGGACAAACACAGCAATGAGGTTAGATCCAGTGACTTGAGGAGCTCCCTCATCTGCTTGTGCGGTGGCAGCAGTACAGGCAATGGTTGACAAATCTTCTAAGTTGGTATTGGACTACCCCCTAGTGGTCCACACCCCAAATGACACCCAGAACATACTCATGCAAGTGCAACCCAAGCACTTATCTCTGGCCTATTAGATCCGACTACAATGTGCTCTTTCCATGCCTCCCCCAATATTTCTTCCCAATGTTGTAATACCTTGAATCCGGCTACTCTTCTTTTAATCAGGTATTCCTGGGGGGAGGGGAGGCATAGGTGATTTGAGTATGGCGGATCAGCTATTTTTTTAAATAGCATTATTGTAGTGATGTACACACTGTTAATGATGCATATTTTGAGTTTTCTTTTGTAGATGGTATCAGGGTGAGGATTGATGATTCCGAACCAGATATGCAGAGGTCACACAACAAGATGTCCTAAACGCAGAAGCTCTGCCTCCGCATGTCTCAGGGCAAGAAGCGGAACCGGAGGCCCTCACTGGGGCGTGTGGAGTGGTAGAAGGTAAGTCGGCAACTTTTTACACTGACTCCTGGAATGCATTTGGCATAGCTCATGATTATGGCCCAATATGGAAGGCCAGACAGCTTGTTATCTCAGTAGGACAGCCAATTAAGAATGGTGCAGCGGTGCAGAGTCTCATGGAAACCCTACTACTACTACCTGGCAATGGAGAATCCACACCGATTTCTACAACGGAGAAGCGAGAGATGACACCCTCGCCGACAACACAGCAAAGGTAGCGGCCCTCAAGCCGTGGAAGAAAGAAGAATAGATACTGACAGCATGAGTCAGTGATAAGACTTTGGACTTTGATAAAACCTTTGGACTTTGATAAAAACTTTGGACTGTGATAAAACCTTTGGACTTTGATAAAACCTTTGGACTTTGATAAAACCTTTGGACTGTGATAAAACCTTTGGACTTTGATATGTCAAGGACTTTACAGTTACAAGTCAACGAGGAAAGAAAGCAGATGGGCTAAAAGATGGGAGCGACAGAACAGGATGGCGTATGGCGAACAATCAACAGAACTTGCCTACAGAGGTCCCTGTCCCCCATGATGGCCCAACTGGTACACAGAATCAAAAGCAGCGATGACGGTGACACTGAACAAGAATGGGTGACACCTAGGTTCTCTGTAGCTGCTGCATCATTTGTCCAGTTAGCATGATCTTTGCCATATGCGAGTCCGGACAGAAGTAAGGTGGCCATATAACACTTGCCTTGACCACTCTACGCATTTCAGAGATTGCCAATTTGACCACATTCAGCTCACACCTGTTGGGGAGTATGAATATGTGCTTGTTGTTGCTCGAGTCTTTTTCAGGTTGGAGGCCCACCCGGATACTAAGGTAAATGAGCAGATAACCACACAGAAGCTCATGAATGAGGTAATCTGCAGATACAGGGTACCGGAAGTGAATGAGGTAAACGAAGGTACACAGGTGTTCTCTTCCAGACTCAGAGGCAGACACTGGGACACATATCTTGCAGCCTGGGGATTGGGTGTGCATAAAGAAGTTCCCCAGGAAGCACCCTCCTGAGCCCCGATTTGATGCCCCCTACCAGGTGCTTCTGACTACTGCCACAGCTGTGAAACTAGCCGAAAGACTTACATGGATCCATCCATGCTTCATACTGTAAGAAAGCTTCAGATCCGGGAGACCAGTCTTAGTTGTGCCAAGGACATTACTCTGGATAGGGCTAGTGAGAGAGGAGGGTGGCAACTGGAATCCTCAGTCGGAAGGATATGGGGGTATGGTTACCTTCTAGTATAACTCGTTCAATGCTCAAGTAGCCGCATACTCCTTCGACTATTGTACTGTGGTCCCGTGTCTAGGCGCAAGATCCCACCGCAGGCCAGATTTAGCTCAGTCCAGCTGGTTATATGACTTATATACCCGGGGAATACAATATGTTTGCGCCACTAATAACGTCTGGGGAGAAGACTGCCGTTATTGGGGATTAGTGGAATGGAACACAGGAATAGACTGGTCCTATAAACCGCGAAGTGCCTTAAATAAGAAAGATAAGAGCGGGAAATCCCTAATTAGTCGTATAACCCTCCTTGAGAATAATAAGGACAGCAGGTATTGGAAGGCTGAACTTAGTATGTTGCTTGGTTTTAATGCGGTTTTTACATTAACCATGGGAGATCCAAGCCCGGGGGACGGGGGGAATTACAGTCTGGGGACATACCGGCACGGGAGGACAGATCCCTTACGGAAGTTTAAAATAAGGGGTATGGTAGATGCAGCCGAATGGAAGCCTTCACTTAGTCCCATGCCCATAATTAACCCCCTCCGCCGTAAGATAAAGACCTTGACGAACATGATGATCATAGCCGACCCTACCTTTGAGGACACCTTGACAGTAGCGACTGGCTACTCTGACCAGAATCTCTGGTTGGAGTTGATGAGGTACAATGCTAACAGGAGCAACAAGTCTAACTGTTGCGTGTGCGGTAGTGCCCGACTACACTCGGGGATGGTCCCCCTAGATCTCCCTGTAGATGCTGAAGAGTGGTTTATTTGTCTCTTCACGAACATTTCCGCTAATTACACTGTCCGTGAGAAATGGAAGAAGGAATACTCTATAACTACTTAAGTGTTTTGCACCGGAGAGAGTATTACTGACTACCCTGGAAACTACACCTGACAGGCAATTAGGCAGGGTAGAGGGAGATTTTTGGGGAACTCATCAATATTTCCCTTGTTTAAAAAAGATGAAGAGCCAGTTCCGATAATGCCAACCACATACGCTACCAAAGAAAAGGAGAAATGTACTAGTACTGTGCCTGCCCCGATCTCCTAAGATGGATTGTCAGTGGAATTCCCATTTGCCAAGGGATAGTGCAGAAGACCTTAGGTTCCGGCGAGGGCACACCCTGTGGGGTGTTAACTTGTACAGATAGAGGGTATGGATGCCCGGAAATGAGCCCAGGGAATCCATGGCCTCCCTCTGAGGTGAGGTAGGGATCCCCCCCTCCTAGGAGTAGGGACTTACGGGCAGTGGGAAAACCCTGACGCAAGGGTGAGGCGACCTGGACGTGTTCACCATTAGGACTATCTCCAGGAGGGACATTGGTGTAGGTGAAGATTAAGGAGTCCCACGCCGTGCGTACCTGTGCACACTACTAGTATGTACTTCTAGTACAGCACATTAGAGTGAGAGGAGAGGCTCCTGGTGATAGTTTTGACCCACACATGTACGTTGACGTCATAAGACAGCCAAGGGGGGTACCTGACGAGTTTTTAAAAAATTTTTCCTGATTTATTATGGTAAATAAAATGTTGACCAGATTAATTATGTTTATTATAATTAACAGCGGTTTATAAATTATACTAGAGACGCCTTATAGGGACTAGTCGGCAAATAGGACCTACCTCGACTATGACTTTTCAAAATAGAATGGCACTAGGTACAATTTTGGCCAAAAAAGGGAGTGTCTGTAAGATGATAGGGGAGACTTGCACCTACATTCCAGACAACACGTGACCCACAGGTAAAGACGCAGTTGCCATTAAGAAGCTGACCGCACTAACTAAAAAGAGCTAACCTTAGTCTGGTTTCCTCAGTAAGGTACCTAACAGGAGAAGGGAAAAATATATATAAAAAATAAGTTTTGGAACATTGTGTATTTAGAACACTGTGATAGGTTTTCGCTAAGATTTTGCTTTATTTTATCTGCAGTGCACTCTGCTTATGTCCACGCAACATGCCGGTGTTACAACGCCCCTGGTCCTGTTACCTTGCCGCCTCTGGAAAAGGGAAGTGGGAATAATCAGCTTGTAGCTCTTTCCTTCCAGACTAATATATATGATCATGCACTTACTAATGAGACAGGGGTTCAGTCATGTTGATCAGTTATTAGATAGTCCTGATTTTGCATTTTTGTTGATGAATCGAGGTAACGTCAAGAAGGCGGGGTTCTATACAAGTTATGCAGAGTTTACCTGAAATAGTGAAAGTCGCACCTCTCCTAACCTGATTATATTTGTCACCTTTATAGTCATCCTAATTTCTGTTTGTTGTTGCATACAGTGTATTCCGACCCTGATGACTGCCTGGTCCACCTGTCCCACTACGACGTCCAACAAAAAGCCCACGGTCAGCGCAACCGTCGTCATCATGGATCCAGAATGTGATGATGTCGAACCATCCTATACCCCCATGGCAGTAATAGGCCCAGTCGTCTACAACACAATGCGAGTCTAGGGTCAGCGGTGGGGGATTGGGGTGGGACGGAGCAGGGCGAGTTTAGTGAAACAGATAGTTTCAAGGGGGGTCTGTGGTGGAAGTCCAGTATTTCTATATTTTGGATCGGTGGGCCTTGGCAGTAGACAGTAGTTATTTAACATTCTGTATACATATTTGCTTTCTGTCTTGCTATAAATATAATATTCTTACAATTACACAATACTATTAGGCAATGAAATATCAGTTTTTTTCATAACTCTGCTGACATGGGGAAGCCAACATGAAACTTCTGTTCTCAAAACGCTGACGAGATAATATATAGTATAAACACGTTACATTTTCCATCTGTTTGCAATTTTGGAGGACAGTTAACTCAGACATGGACAACCGCAGCTACCGCAGAAATTACCCAAGCAATTTTACTGGAAACGTATGCAAATAACATGGGAGGTTTGTGCAATTTATAGTTCATGATGTACCATCCAATCATATCGAAGGAACCCCACGTGGCTCCAAGACAACCCACTCATTTCATCCACCACCTGATGGCCAATCACAGACGACCGGAGGATGGAAGAATTGCAAGATGCTTGTCCAATAATTAAGCAATACGTTGTATGCATGTAATCTTTGACCTGCCCAGATGGGCGGATTTGTTAAACTCTTAAAATAGGCTACACGCCGATCATTAAAGTTAGAATTGAGGAAGCTATGCATGCTGAACCTCGTGTCAGTGTGAAAAACTTCTTATGCGCATTATCAATTCAGAAATAATATGGAAGGGTGTAAACATTCCAAATTGAGTAAGCCGTGATTCCGCAAAGGAATTCTACGACACCGGTAACATTTCTGTAGCAAGAGTATAGGCGGACCCCAGTAACATTTCTGTAGCAAAAGCATAGGCAGACCCCTTTAACATGTCTGTAGCAAGACTATAGGCGGACCCCAGTAACATTTCTACAGCAAAAATATAGGAAGACCACAGTAAAATTTTTTAGGAAGAGCATAGGCGGACCCCAGTAACATTTCTGTAACAAAAGTATAGGCGATCCCCTCAAACAGTTTAGTAGAAAATACATAGGCAGCTCCCCGTAATATTTCTCTAGCAAGAGTATAGGCGGACCTCAGTAACATTTCTGTAGCAAAAGTATAGGGAGAAAGCAGTAACATTTCTGTAGCAAAAGTATAGGCAGACCCCTGTAAGATTTCTGTAGCAAAAATATAGGCAGACCCCAGTAACAGTTATGTAGCAAGAGTATAGGCAGACCCCAGTAACCTTACTGTAGTAAAAGTATATGCAGACCCCTGTAACATTTCTGTAGCAACAGTACAGGCGGAACCCAGTAACATTTCTATAGCAAGAGTAGGGGCGGAACCCAGTAACATTTCTGTAGCAAAAGTTTAGGGAGAACCTAGTAACATTTCTGTAGCAAAAGTTTAGGGAGACCCCAGTAACTTTATTTAGGAGGAGTATAGGCGGACCCCAGTAACATTTCTGAAGCAAAAGTATAGGCGGATCCCAGTAACATTTCTATAGCAAGAGTACAGGCGGACCCTAGTAACATTTCTGTAGCAAGAGTATAGGCGAACCCCTCAAACCGTTCAGTAGAAACTGCGTAGGCGGACCCCAGTAACATTTCTGTAGCGAAAGTATAAGCAGACCCCGGTAACAATTCTTTATCAAGAGTACAGGCGGACCCCAGTGATATTTCTATAGCAAGAGTATAGGGAGACGCCAGTAACATTTGTGTATCAAGAGTATAGGCAAACCCCAGTAACATTGTTATAGCAAAAGTATATGCAGAACCCAGTAACATTTATGTTGCAAAAGTATAGGCAGACTCCTGTAGCATTTCTGTAGTAAAAGTATAGGTGGACCCCAGTAACATTTCTGTAGCAAGAGTATAGGCAGACCCCTGTAACATTTCTGTAGCAAGAGTATAGGGGAGCCCCTCAAGCAATTTAGTAGAAACTGCATAGGCGGACCTGAGTAACATTTCTGTAGCAAAAGTATAGGCGGACACCACTAACATTTCAGTAGCAAAGGTATAGGGAGACCCCAGTAACATTTCTGTAGCAAGAGTATAGGCGGACCCCAGTAACATTTCTGTAGCAAGACTATAGGTGGACCCCACTAATATTTCTATAGCAAGAATATAGGCGGACCCCGTAACATTTCTATAGCAAGAGTACAGGTGGACCCCAGTAACATTTCTGTAGCAAGAGTATAGGTGAACCCCTCAAAACATTCAGTAGAAACTGCATAGGCGGACCCTAGTAACATTTCTGTAGCAAAACTATAAGCAGACCCCGGTAACAATTCTGTATCAAGAGTGTAGGCGGACCCCAGTAACATTTTTATAGCAAGAGTATAGGGAGAACCAGTAATATTTGTGTATCAAGAGTATAGGCAAACCCCAGTAACATTTCTATAGCAAAAGTATATGCAGACCCCAGTAACATTTATGTAGCAAAAGTATATGCAGACCCCAGTAACATTTATGTAGCAAAAGTATAGGCAGACCCCTGTAACATTTCTGTAGCAAAAGTATAGGCAGACCCCAGTAAGATTTCTATAGCAAGAGTATAGGCAGACCCCTCTAACATTTCTGTAGCAAGAGTATAGGGAGACCCCAGTAACATTTTTTAGCAAAAGTATAGGCTAGCCCCTCAAACAATTTAGTAGAAACTGCATAGGCGGAACCCAGTAACATTTCTGTAGCAAAAGTATAGGCAGACACCTGTAACCTTTCTGTAGCAAGAGTATAGGCGGACCCCAGTAACATTTCTGTAGCAAAATTATAGGCAGTCCCCTGTAACATGTCTGTAGCAAGACTATAGGCGGACCCCAGTAACATTTCTACAGCAAGAGTATATGCAGACCCCAGTAACATTTCTGTATCAAAAGTATAGGGAGACCCCAGTAATGTTTCTGCAGCAAAAATATAGGAAGACTACATTAACATTTTTTAGGAAGAGTATAGGCGGACCCCAGTAACATTTCTGTAGCAAAAGTATAGTCGATCCCCTCAAACAGTTTAGTAGAAACTACATAGGCGGATCCCAGTAACTTTTCTGTAGCATAATTATAGGCGGACCCCAGTAACATTTCTCTAGCAAGAGTATAGACGGACCCCAGTAACATTACTGTAGCAAAAGTATAGGGAGAAAGCAGTAACATTTCTGTAGCAAAAGTATAGGC
This sequence comes from Eleutherodactylus coqui, assembly GCF_035609145.1. Taxonomy (NCBI): domain Eukaryota; kingdom Metazoa; phylum Chordata; class Amphibia; order Anura; family Eleutherodactylidae; genus Eleutherodactylus; species Eleutherodactylus coqui. The sequence goes on along the minus strand of NC_089838.1, from coordinate 55,672,842 downwards.
AGACCCCTGTAACATTTCTGTAGCAAAAGTATAGGCAGACCCCTGTAACATTTCTGTACAAAGAGTAAAGGCAGACCCCAGTAACAGTTATGTAGCAAAAGTATAAGCAGACCCCAGTAACCTTTCTGTAGTAAAAGTATATGCAGACCCCTGTAACATTTCTGTAGCAACAGTATAGGCGGAACCCAGTGACATTTCTACAGCAACAGTAGGGGTGGACCCCAGTAACATTTCTGTAGCAAAAGTTTAGGGAGACCCCAGTAACATTTTTTAGGAAGAGTATAGGCGGACCCAGGTAACATTTCTGTAGCAAAAGTAAAGACAGACCCCAGTAACATTTCTATAGCAAGAGTACAGGCGGACCCCAGTAACATTTCTATAGCATGAGTACAGGCGGACCCCAGTAACATTTCTGTAGCAAAAGTATAGGCGGACCCCAGTAAGATTTCTGTAGCAAGAGTATAGGCAGACCCCTGTAACATTTCTGTAGCAAGAGTATAGGGAGACCCCAGTAACATTTTTTAGCAAAAGTATAGGCTAGCCCCTCAAACAATTTAGTAGAAACTGCATAGGCGGAACCCAGTAACATTTCTGTAGCAAAAGTATAGGCAGACCCGTGTAACATTTCTGTAGCAAGAGTATAGGCAGACCCCAGTAACATTTCTGTAGCAAAAGTATAGGCAGTCCCCTGTAACATGTCTGTAGCAAGACTATAGGCGGACCCCAGTAACATTTCTACAGCAAGAGTATATGCGGACCACAGTAACATTTCTGTATCAAAAGTATAGGGAGACCCAAGTAATATTTCTGCAGCAAAATTATAGGAAGACCACAGTAACAATTTTTAGGAAGAGTATAGGCGGACCCCAGTAACATTTCTGTAGCAAAAGTATAGGCGAGCCCCTCAAACAGTTTAGTAGAAACTACATAGGCGGATCCCAGTAACTTTTCTGTAGCATAAGTATAGGCGGACCCCAGTAACATTTCTCTAGCAAGAGTATAGACGGACCCCAGTAACATTTCTGTAGCAAAATATAGGGAGTAAGCAGTAACATTACTGTAGCAAAAGTATAGGCAGACCCCTGTAACATTTCTGTAGCAAAAGTATAGGCAGACCCCTGTAACATTTTTGTACAAAGAGTATAGGCAGACCCCAGTAACAGTTCTGTAGCAAGAGTATAAGCGGACCCCAGTAACCTTTCTGTAGTAAAAGTATATGCAGACCCCTGTAACATTTCTGTAGCAACAGTATAGGCGGAACCCAGTATCATTTCTACAGCAAGAGTAGGGGTGGACCCCAGTTACATTTCTGTAGCAAAAGTTTAGGGAGAACCTAGTAACATTTCTGTAGCAAGAGTTTAGGGAGACCCCAATAAAATTTTTTGGAAGAGTATAGGCGGGCCCAGGTAACATTTCTGTAGCAAAAGTAAAGGCGGACCCCAGTTACATTTCTATAGCAAGAGTACAGGCGGACCCCAGTAACATTTCTGTAGCAAGAGTATAGGCGAACCCCTCAAACCATTCAGTAGAAACTGCATAGGCGGACCCAGTAACATTTCTGTAGCAAAAGTATAAGCAGACCCCGGTAACAATTCTGTATCAAGAGTATAGGCGGACCCCAGTAACATTTCTAAAGCAAGAGTATAGGCAGATCCCTGTAACATTTCTGTACAAAGAGTATAGGCAGACCCCAGTAACAGTTCTGTAGCAAGAGTATAAGCGAACCCCAGTAACCTTTCTGTAGTAAAAGTATGTGCAGACCCCTGTAACATTTCTGTAGCAACAGTATAGGCGGAACCCAGTAACATTTCTACAGCAAAAGTAGTGGTGGACCCCAGTAACATTTCTGTAGCAAAACTATAAGCAGACCCCCGTAACAATTCTGTATCAAGAGTGTAGGCGGACCCCAGTAACATTTCTATAGCAAGAGTATAGGAAGAACCAGTAACATTTGTGTAGCAAGAGTATAGGCAAACCCCAGTAACATTTCTATAGCAAAAGTATATGCAGACCCCAGTAACATTTATGTAGCAAAAGTATAGGCAGACTCCTGTAGCATTTCTGTAGCAAAAGTACAGGCAGACTCCAGTAACATTTCTGTAGCAAGAGTAAAGGTGGACCCCAGTAACATTTCTGTCGCAAAAGTATAGGCAGACCCCTGTAACATTTCTGTAGCAAGAGTATAGGCGGATCCCTGTAACATTTCTGTACAAAGAGTATAGGCAGACCCCAGTAACAGTTCTGTAGCAAGAGTATAGGCGGAACCCAGAAACATTTCTACAGCAAGAGTAGGGGTGGACCCCAGTAACATTTCTGTAGCAAAAGTTTAGTGAGAACCTTGTAACATTTCTGTAGCAAAACTTTAGGGAGACCCCAGTAACATTTTTTAGGAAGAGTATAGGCGGACCCAGGTAACATTTCTGTAGCAAATGTAAAGGCGGACCCCAGTAACATTTCTATAGCAAGAGTACAGGCGGACCCCAGTAACATTTCTATAGCATGAGTAGAGGCAGACCCCAGTAATATTTCTGTAGCAAGAGTATAGGCGAACCCCTCAAACCATTCAGTAGAAACTGCATAGGCGGACCCCAGTAACATTTCTGTAGCAAAAGTATAAGCAGACCCCGGTAACAGTTCTGTTTCAAGAGTATAGGCAAACCCCAGTAACATTGTTATAGCAAAAGTATATGCAGACCCCAGTAACATTTATGTAGCAAAAGTATAGGCAGACCCCTGTAACATTTCTGTAGCAAGAGTATAGGCAGATTCCTGTAACATTTCTGTAGCAAGATTATAGGCGGACCCCCGTAACATTTCTGTAGCAAGAGTATAGGCGAGCCCCTCAAACAATTTAGTAGAAACTGCATAAGCGGACCCGAGTAACATTTCTGTAGCAAAAGTATAGGCGGACACCACTAACATTTCTGTAGCAAAGGTATAGGGAGAACCCAGTAATATTTCTGTAACAAGAGTATAGGCAGACCCCAGTAACATTTCTGTAGCAAGATTATAGGCGGACCCCTGTAACATTTCTGTAGCAAGAGTATAGGCGAGCCCCTCAAACAATTTAGTAGAAACTGCATAGGCGGACCCGAGTAACATTTCTGTAGCAAAAGTATAGGCGGACACCACTAATATTTCTGTAGCAAAGGTATAGGGAGACCCCAGTAACATATCTGTAGCAAGAGTATAGGCAGATTCCAGTAACATTTCTGTAGCAAAGGTATAGGCAGACCCCAGTAACATTTCTGTATCAAGAGTATAGGCAGACCCTAGTAACATTTCTATAGCAAGAGTATAGGGAGACGCCAGTAAAAGTTGTGTATCAAGAGTATAGGCAAACCCCAGTAACATTGTTATAGCAAAAGTATATGCAGACCCCAGTAACATTTATGTAGCAAAAGTATAGGCAGACCCCTGTAACATTTCTGTAGCAAAAGAATAGGCGGACTCCAGTAACATTTCTGTAGCAAGAGTATAGGCAGATTACTGTAACATTTCTGTAGCAAGATTATAGGCGGACCCCTGTAACATTTCTGTAGCAAGAGTATAGGCGAGCCCCTCAAACAATTTAGTAGAAACTGCATAAGCGGACCCGAGTAACATTTCTGTAGCAAAAGTATAGGCGGACACCACTAACATTTCTGTAGCAAAGGTATAGGGAGAACCCAGTAATATTTCTGTAACAAGAGTATAGGCAGACCCCAGTAACATTTCTGTAGCAAGATTATAGGCGGACCCCTGTAACATTTCTGTAGCAAGAGTATAGGCGAGCCCCTCAAACAATTTAGTAGAAACTGCATAGGCGGACCCGAGTAACATTTCTGTAGCAAAAATATAGGCGGACACCACTAACATTTCTGTAGCAAAGGTATAGGGAGAACCCAGTAATATTTCTGTAACAAGAGTATAGGCAGACCCCAGTAACATTTCTGTAGCAAGATTATAGGCGGACCCCTGTAACATTTCTGTAGCAAGAGTATAGGCGAGCCCCTCAAACAATTTAGTAGAAACTGCATAGGCGGACCCGAGTAACATTTCTGTAGCAAAAGTATAGGCGGACACCACTAACATTTCTGTAGCAAAGGTATAGGGAGAACCCAGTAATATTTCTGTAACAAGAGTATAGGCAGACCCCAGTAACATTTCTGTAGCAAGATTACAGGCGGACCCCTGTAACATTTCTGTAGCAAGAGTATAGGCGAGCCCCTCAAACAATTTAGTAGAAACTGCATAGGCGGACCCGAGTAACATTTCTGTAGCAAAAGTATAGGCAGACACCACTAATATTTCTGTAGCAAAGGTATAGGGAGACCCCAGTAACATATCTGTAGCAAGAGTATAGGCGGACTCCAGTAACATTTCTGTAGCAAAAGTATAGGCAGACACCACTAACATTTCTGTATCAAGAGTATAGGGAGACCCCAGTAACATTTTTTAGCAAAAGTATAGGCTAGCCCCTCAAACAATTTAGTAGAAACTGCATAGGCGGAACCCAGTAACATTTCTGTAGCAAAAGTATAGGCAGACCCCTGTAACATTTCTGTAGCAAGAGTATAGGCAGACCCCAGTAACATTTCTGTAGCAAAAGTATAGGCAGTCCCCTGTAACATGTCTGTAGCAAGACTATAGGCAGACCCCAGTAACATTTCTACAGCAAGAGTATATGCGGACCACAGTAACATTTCTGTATCAAAAGTATAGGGAGACCCAAGTAATATTTCTGCAGCAAAATTATAGGAAGACCACAGTAACAATTTTTAGGAAGAGTATAGGCGGACCCCAGTAACATTTCTGTAGCAAAAGTATAGGCGAGCCCCTCAAACAGTTTAGTAGAAACTACATAGGCGGATCCCAGTAACTTTTCTGTAGCATAAGTATAGGCGGACCCCAGTAACATTTCTCTAGCAAGAGTATAGACGGACCCCAGTAACATTTCTGTAGCAAAATATAGGGAGTAAGCAGTAACATTACTGTAGCAAAAGTATAGGCAGACCCCTGTAACATTTCTGTAGCAAAGGTATAGGCAGACCCCTGTAACATTTTTGTACAAAGAGTATAGGCAGACCCCAGTAACAGTTCTGTAGCAAGAGTATAAGCGGACCCCAGTAACCTTTCTGTAGTAAAAGTATGTGCAGACCCCTGTAACATTTCTGTAGCAACAGTATAGGCGAAACCCAGTAACATTTCTACAGCAAGAGTAGTGGTGGACCCCAGTAACATTTCTGTAGCAAAACTATAAGCAGACCCCCGTAACAATTCTGTATCAAGAGTGTAGGCGGACCCCAGTAACATTTCTATAGCAAGAGTATAGGAAGAACCAGTAACATTTGTGTAGCAAGAGTATAGGCAAACCCCAGTAACATTTCTATAGCAAAAGTATATGCAGACCCCAGTAACATTTATGTAGCAAAAGTATAGGCAGACTCCTGTAGCATTTCTTTAGCAAAAGTAGAGGCAGACTCCAGTAACATTTCTGTAGCAAGAGTAAAGGTGGACCCCAGTAACATTTCTGTCGCAAAAGTATAGGCAGACTCCTGTAGCATTTCTGTAGCAAAAGTAGAGGCAGACCCCTGTAACATTTCTGTAGCAAGAGTAAAGGCGGACCCCAGTAACATTTCTGTCGCAAGAGTATAGGCAGACCCCTGTAACATTTCTGTAGTTAGAGTATAGGCAGATCCCTGTAACATTTCTGTACAAAGAGTATAGGCAGACCCCAGTAACAGTTCTGTAGCAAGAGTATAGGCGGAACCCAGTAACATTTCTACAGCAAGAGTAGGGGTGGACCCCAGTAACATTTCTGTAGCAAAAGTTTAGTGAGAACCTAGTAACATTTCTGTAGCAAAAGTTTAGGGAGACCCCAGTAACATTTTTTAGGAAGAGTATAGGCGGACCCAGGTAACATTTCTGTAGCAAATGTAAAGGCGGACCCCAGTAACATTTCTATAGCAAGAGTACAGGCGGACCCCAGTAACATTTCTATAGCATGAGTAGAGGCGGAAACCAGTAACATTTCTGTAGCAAGAGTATAGGCGAACCCCTCAAACCATTCAGTAGAAACTGCATAGGCGGACCCCAGTAACATTTCTGTAGCAAAAGTATAAGCAGACCCCGGTAACAGTTCAGTATCAAGAGTATAGGCAGACCCTAGTAACATTTCTATAGCAAGAGTATAGGGAGACGCCAGTAAAAGTTGTGTATCAAGAGTATAGGCAAACCCCAGTAACATTGTTATAGCAAAAGTATATGCAGACCCCAGTAACATTTATGTAGCAAAAGTATAGGCAGACCCCTGTAACATTTCTGTAGCAAAAGAATAGGCGGACTCCAGTAACATTTCTGTAGCAAGAGTATAGGCAGATTCCAGTAACATTTCTGTAGCAAGATTATAGGCGGACCCCTGTAACATTTCTGTAGCAAGAGTATAGGCGAGCCCCTCAAACAATTTAGTAGAAACTGCATAAGCGGACCCGAGTAACATTTCTGTAGCAAAAGTATAGGCGGACACCACTAACATTTCTGTAGCAAAGGTATAGGGAGAACCCAGTAATATTTCTGTAACAAGAGTATAGGCAGACCCCAGTAACATTTCTGTAGCAAGATTATAGGCGGACCCCTGTAACATTTCTGTAGCAAGAGTATAGGCGAGCCCCTCAAACAATTTAGTAGAAACTGCATAGGCGGACCCGAGTAACATTTCTGTAGCAAAAATATAGGCGGACAGCACTAACATTTCTGTAGCAAAGGTATAGGGAGAACCCAGTAATATTTCTGTAACAAGAGTATAGGCAGACCCCAGTAACATTTCTGTAGCAAGATTATAGGCGGACCCCTGTAACATTTCTGTAGCAAGAGTATAGGCGAGCCCCTCAAACAATTTAGTAGAAACTGCATAGGCGGACCCGAGTAACATTTCTGTAGCAAAAATATAGGCGGACACCACTAACATTTCTGTAGCAAAGGTATAGGGAGAACCCAGTAATATTTCTGTAACAAGAGTATAGGCAGACCCTAGTAACATTTCTGTAGCAAGATTATAGGCGGACCCCTGTAACATTTCTATAGCAAGAGTATAGGCGAGCCCCTCAAACAATTTAGTAGAAACTGCATAGGCGGACCCGAGTAACATTTCTGTAGCAAAAGTATAGGCAGACACCACTAATATTTCTGTAGCAAAGGTATAGGGAGACCCCAGTAACATATCTGTAGCAAGAGTATAGGCGGACTCCAGTAACATTTCTGTAGCAAAGGTATAGGCAGACCCCTGTAACATTTCTGTAGCAAGAGTATAGGCAGACCCCAGTAACATTTCTGTAGCAAAAGTATAGGCAGTCCCCTGTAACATGTCTGTAGCAAGACTATAGGCGGACCCCAGTAACATTTCTACAGCAAGAGTATATGCGGACCACAGTAACATTTCTGTATCAAAAGTATAGGGAGACCCAAGTAATATTTCTGCAGCAAAATTATAGGAAGACCACAGTAACAATTTTTAGGAAGAGTATAGGCGGATCCCAGTAACTTTTCTGTAGCATAAGTATAGGCGGACCCCAGTAACATTTCTCTAGCAAGAGTATAGACGGACCCCAGTAACATTTCTGTAGCAAAATATAGGGAGTAAGCAGTAACATTACTGTAGCAAAAGTATAGGCAGACCCCTGTAACATTTCTGTAGCAAAAGTATAGGCAGACCCCTGTAACATTTTTGTACAAAGAGTATAGGCAGACCCCAGTAACAGTTCTGTAGCAAGAGTATAAGCGGACCCCAGTAACCTTTCTGTAGTAAAAGTATATGCAGACCCCTGTATCATTTCTGTAGCAACAGTATAGGCGAGCCCCTCAAACAATTTAGTAGAAACTGCATAGGCGGACCCGAGTAACATTTCTGTAGCAAAAATATAGGCGGACACCACTAACATTTCTGTAGCAAAGGTATAGGGAGAACCCAGTAATATTTCTGTAACAAGAATATAGGCAGACCCCAGTAACATTTCTGTAGCAAGATTATAGGCGGACCCCTGTAACATTTCTATAGCAAGAGTATAGGCGAGCCCCTCAAACAATTTAGTAGAAACTGCATAGGCGGACCCGAGTAACATTTCTGTAGCAAAAGTATAGGCAGACACCACTAATATTTCTGTAGCAAAGGTATAGGGAGACCCCAGTAACATATCTGTAGCAAGAGTATAGGCGGACTCCAGTAACATTTCTGTAGCAAAGGTATAGGCAGACCCCTGTAACATTTCTGTAGCAAGAGTATAGGCAGACCCCAGTAACATTTCTATATCAAGAGTATAGACGTACCCCAGTAATATTTCTGTAGCAAAAGTATAGGCGTACCTCTCAAACCATTCAGTAGAAAAGGTATAGGCAGACTCCAGTAACATTTCTGTAGCAAGAGTATAGACGGACCCCAGTAACATTTCTGTAGCAAGAGTATAGCTGGACCCCAGTAAAATTTCTGTAGCAAAAGTACAGACAGACCCCTGTCAAATTTCTGTAGCAAAAGTATATGGAGACCCCAGTATCATTTCTGCAGCAAAAGTTTAGGGAGAACCTAGTAACATTTCTGTAGCAAAAGTTTAGGGAGACCCCAGTAACATTTTTTAGGAAGAGTATAGGCGGACCCAGGTAACATTTCTGTAGCAAAAGTAAAGGCGGACTCCAGTAACATTTCTATAGCAAGAGTCCTTGCGGACCCCAGTAACATTTCTATAGCATGAGTACAGGCGGACCCCAGTGACATTTCTGTAGCAAGAGTATAGGAGAACCCCTCAAACCATTCAGTAGAAACTTCATTGGCGGACCCCAGTAACATTTCTGTGGCAAAACTATAAGCAGACCCCGGTAACAATTCTGTATCAAGAGTGTAGGCGGACCCCAGTAACATTTCTATAGCAAGAGTATAGGCAGACCCCAGTAACATTTCTGTAGCAAGAGTATAGGCAGATCCCTGTAACATTTCTGTACAAAGAGTATAGGCAGACCCTAGTAACAGTTCTGTAGCAAAAGTATAGGCGGAACCCAGTAAAATTTCTACAGCAAGAGTAGGGGTGGACCCCAGTAACATTTCTACAGCAAGAGTAGGGGTGGACCCCAGTATCATTTCTGCAGCAAAAGTTTAGGGAGAACCTAGTAACATTTCTGTAGCAAAAGTTTAGGGAGACCCCAGTAACATTTTTTAGGAAGAGTATAGGCGGACCCAGGTAACATTTCTGTAGGAAAAGTAAAGGCGGACTCCAGTAACATTTTTTATAGCAAGAGTACTTGCGGACCCCAGTAACATTTCTATAGCATGAGTACAGGCGGACCCCAGTAACATTTCTGTAGCAAGAGTATAGGAGAACCCCTCAAACCATTCAGTAGAAGCTTCATAGGCAGACCCCAGTAACATTTCTGTAGCAAAAGTATAAGCAGACCCCGGTAACAATTCTGTATCAAGAGTATAGGCAGACCCTAGTAACATTTCTATAGCAAGAGTATAGGGAGACGCCAGTAAAATTTGTGTATCAAGAGTATAGGCAAACCCCAGTAACATTGTTATAGCAAATGTATATGCAGACCCCAGTAACATTTATGTAGCAAAAGTATAGGCAGACCCCTGTAACATTTCTGTAGCAAAAGAATAGGCGGACTCCAGTAACATTTCTGTAGCAAAAGTATAGGCGGACACCACTAACATTTCTGTAGCAAAGGTATAGGGAGAACCCAGTAATATTTCTGTAACAAGAGTATAGGCAGACCCCAGTAACATTTCTGTAGCAAGATTATAGGCGGACCCCTGTAACATTTCTGTAGCAAGAGTATAGGCGAGCCCCTCAAACAATTTAGTAGAAACTGCATAGGCGGACCCGAGTAACATTTCTGTAGCAAAAGTATAGGCAGACACCACTAATATTTCTGTAGCAAAGGTATAGGGAGACCCCAGTAACATATCTGTAGCAAGAGTATAGGCGGATTCCAGTAACATTTCTGTAGCAAAGGTATAGGCAGACCCCAGTAACATTTCTGTAGCAAGAGTATAGGGAGACCCTAGTAACATTTCTATATCAAGAGTATAGACGTACCCCAGTAATATTTCTGTAGCAAAAGTATAGGCGTACCTCTCAAACCATTCAGTAGAAAAGGTATAGGCAGACTCCAGTAACATTTCTGTAGCAAGAGTATAGACGGACCCCAGTAACATTTCTGTAGCAAGAGTATAGCTGGACCCCAGTAAAATTTCTGTAGCAAAAGTAGAGACAGACCCCTGTCAAATTTCTGTAGCAAAAGTATATGGAGACCCCAGTATCATTTCTGCAGCAAAAGTTTAGGGAGAACCTAGTAACATTTCTGTAGCAAAAGTTTAGGGAGACCCCAGTAACCTTTTTTAGTAAGAGTATTGGCGGACCCAGGTAACATTTCTGTAGCAAAAGTAAAGGCGGACTCCAGTAACATTCCTATAGCAAGAGTACTTGCGGACCCCAGTAACATTTCTATAGCATGAGTACAGGCGGACCCCAGTAACATTTCTGTAGCAAGAGTATAGGAGAACCCCTCAAACCATTCAGTAGAAACTTCATAGGCGGACCCCAGTAACATTTCTGTAGCAAAACTATAAGCAGACCCCGCTAACAATTCTGTATTAAGAGTGTAGGCGGACCCCAGTAACATTTCTATAGCAAGAGTATAGGAAGAACCAGTAACATTTGTGTAGCAAGAGTATAGGCAAACCCCAGTAACATTTCTATAGCAAAAGTATATGCAGACCCCAGTAACATTTATGTAGCAAAAGTATATGCAGACACTAGTAACATTTATGTTGCAAAAGTATAGGCAGACCCCTGTAGCATTTCTGTAGCAAAAGTAGAGGCAGACTCCAGTAACATTTCTGTAGCAAGAGTAAAGGCGGACCCCAGTAACATTTCTGTCGCAAGAGTATAGGCAGACCCCTGTAACATTTCTGTAGCTAGAGTATAGGCAGATCCCTGTAACATTTCTGTACAAAGAGTATAGGCAGACCCTAGTAACAGTTCTGTAGCAAAAGTATAGGCGGAACCCAGTAACATTTCTACAGCAAGAGTAGGGGTGGACCCCAGTAACATTTCTACAGCAAGAGTAGGGGTGGACCCCAGTATCATTTCTGCAGCAAAAGTTTAGGGAGAACCTAGTAACATTTCTGTAGCAAAAGTTTAGGGAGACCCCAGTAACATTTTTTAGGAAGAGTAAAGGCGGACCCAGGTAACATTTCTGTAGCAAAAGTAAAGGCGGACTCCAGTAACATTTTTTATAGCAAGAGTACTTGCGGACCCCAGTAACATTTCTATAGCATGAGTACAGGCGGACCCCAGTAACATTTCTGTAGCAAGAGTATAGGAGAACCCCTCAAACCATTCAGTAGAAACTTCATAGGCAGACCCCAGTATCATTTCTGTAGCAAAACTATAAGCAGACCCCGGTGACAATTCTGTATCAAGAGTGTAGGCGGACCCCAGTAACATTTCTATAGCAAGAGTATAGGAAGAACCAGTAACATTTGTGTAGCAAGAGTATAGGCAAACCCCAGTAACATTTCTATAGCAATAGTATATGCAGACCCCAGTAACATTTATGTAGCAAAAGTATATGCACACACTAGTAACATTTATGTAGCAAAAGTATAGGCAGACCCCTGTAGCATTTCTGTAGCAAAAGTAGAGGCAGACTCCAGTAACATTTCTGTAGCAAGAGTAAAGGCGGACCCCAGTAACATTTCTGTCGCAAAAGTATAGGCAGACCCCTGTAACATTTCTGTAGCAAGAGTATAGGCAGATCCCTGTAACATTTCTGTACAAAGAGTATAGGCAGACCCCAGTAACAGTTCTGTAGCAAGAGTATAGGCGGAACCCAGTAAAATTTCTACAGCAAGAGTAGGGGTGGACCCCAGTAACATTTCTGTAGCAAAAGTTTAGTGAGAACCGAGTAACATTTCTGTAGCAAAAGTTTAGGGAGACCCCAGTAACATTTTTTAGGAAGAGTATAGGCGGACCCAGGTAACATTTCTGTAGCAAAAGTTAAGGCGGACCCCAGTAACATTTCTATAGCAAGAGTACAGGCGGACCCCAGTAACATTTCTATAGCATGAGTACAGGCGGACCCCAGTAACATTTCTGTAGCAAGAGTATAGGCGAACCCCTCAAACCATTCAGTAGAAACTGCATAGGCGGACCCCAGTAACATTTCTGTAGCAAAAGTATAAGCAGACCCCGGTAACAATTCTGTATCAAGAGTATAGGCAGACCCTAGTAACATTTCTATAGCAAGAGTATAGGGAGACGCCAGTAAAATTTGTGTATCAAGAGTATAGGCAAACCCCAGTAACATTGTTATAGCAAAAGTATATGCAGACCCCAGTAACATTTCTGTAGCGAAAGTATAGGCAGACCCCTGTAACATTTCTGTAGCAAGAGTATAGGCGAACCCCTCAAACCATTCAGTAGAAACTGCATAGGCGGACCCCAGTAACATTTCTGTAGCAAAAGTATAAGCAGACCCCGGTAACAGTTCTGTATCAAGAGTATAGGCAGACCCTAGTAACATTTCTATAGCAAGAGTATAGGGAGACGCCAGTAAAATTTGTGTATCAAGAGTATAGGCAAACCCCAGTAATATTGTTATAGCAAAAGTATATGCAGACCCCAGTAACATTCATGTAGCAAAAGTATAGGCAGACCCCTGTAACATTTCTGTAGCAAAAGAATAGGCGGACTCCAGTAACATTTCAGTAGCAAGAGTATAGGCAGATTCCTGTAACATTTCTGTAGCAAGATTATAGGCGGACCCCTGTAACATTTCTGTAGCAAGAGTATAGGCGAGCCCCTCAAACAATTTAGTAGAAACTGCATAAGCGGACCCGAGTAACATTTCTGTAGCAAAAGTATAGGCGGACACCACTAACATTTCTGTAGCAAAGGTATAGGGAGAACCCAGTAATATTTCTGTAACAAGAGTATAGGCAGACCCCAGTAACATTTCTGTAGCAAGATTATAGGCGGACCCCTGTAACATTTCTGTAGCAAGAGTATAGGCGAGCCCCTCAAACAATTTAGTAGAAACTGCATAGGCGGACCCGAGTAACATTTCTGTAGCAAAAGTATAGGCAGACACCACTAATATTTCTGTAGCAAAGGTATAGGGAGACCCCAGTAACATATCTGTAGCAAGAGTATAGGCGGACTCCAGTAACATTTCTGTAGCAAAAGTAAAGGCGGACCCCAGTAGCATTTCTGTCGCAAAAGTATAGGCAGACCCCTGTAACATTTCTGTAGCAAGAGTATAGGCAGATCCCTGTAACATTTCTGTACAAAGAGTATAGGCAGACCCCAGTAACAGTTTTGTAGCAAAAGTATAGGCGGAACCCAGTAACATTTCTACAGCAAGAGTAGGGGTGGACCCCCAGTAACATTTCTACAGCAAGAGTAGGGGTGGACCCCAGTATAATTTCTGCAGCAAAAGTTTAGGGAGAACCTAGTAACATTTCTGTAGCAAAAGTTTAGGGAGACCCCAGTAACATTTTTTAGGAAGAGTATAGGCGGACCCAGGTAACATTTCTGTAGCAAAAGTAAAGGCGGACTCCAGTAACATTTTTTATAGCAAGAGTACTTGCGGACCCCAGTAACATTTCTATAGCATGAGTACAGGCGGACCCCAGTAACATTTCTGTAGCAAGAGTATAGGAGAACCCCTCAAACCATTCAGTAGAAACTTCATAGGCAGACCCCAGTAACATTTCTGTAGCAAAACTATAAGCAGACCCCGGTAACAATTCTGTATCAAGAGTGTAGGCGGACCCCAGTAACATTTCTATAGCAAGAGTATAGGAAGAACCAGTAACATTTGTGTAGCAAGAGTATAGGCAAACCCCAGTAACATTTCTATAGCAATAGTATATGCAGACCCCAGTAACATTTATGTAGCAAAAGTATATGCAGACACTAGTAACATTTATGTAGCAAAAGTATAGGCAGACCCCTGTAGCATTTCTGTAGCAAAAGTAGAGGCAGACTCCAGTAACATTTCTCTAGCAAGAGTAAAGGCTGACCCCAGTAACATTTCTGTCGCAAAAGTATAGGCAGACCCCTGTAACATTTCTGTAGTAAGAGTATAGGCAGATCCCTGTAACATTTCTGTACAAAGAGTATAGGCAGACCCCAGTAACAGTTCTGTAGCAAGAGTATAGGCGGAACCCAGTAACATTTCTACAGCAAGAGTAGGGGTGAACCCCAGTAACATTCCTGTAGCAAAAGTTTAGTGAGAATCTAGTAACATTTCTGTAGCAAAAGTTTAGGGAGACCCCAGTAACATTTTTTAGGAAGAGTATAGGCGGACCCAGGTAACATTTCTGTAGCAAAAGTAAAGGCGGACCCCAGTAAAATTTCTATAGCAAGAGTACAGGCGGACCCCAGTAACATTTCTATAGCATGAGTAGAGGCGGACCCCAGTAACATTTCTGTAGCAAGAGTATAGGCGAACCCCTCAAACCATTCAGTAGAAACTGCATAGGCGGACCCCAGTAACATTTCTGTAGCAAAAGTATAAGCAGACCCCGGTAACAATTCTGTATCAAGAGTATAGGCAGACCCCCTAGTAACATTTCTATAGCAAGAGTATAGGGAGACGCCAGTAAAATTTGTGTATCAAGAGTATAGGCAAACCCCAGTAACATTGTTATAGCAAAAGTATATGCAGACCCCAGTAACATTTATGTAGCAAAAGTATAGGTAGACCCCTGTAACATTTCTGTAGCAAAAGAATAGGCGGACTCCAGTAACATTTCTGTAGCTAGAGTATAGGCAGATTCCAGTAACATTTCTGTAGCAAGAGTATAGGCGAGCCCCTCAAAGAATTTAGTAGAAACTGCGTAGGCGGACCCGAGTAACATTTCTGTAGCAAAAGTATAGGCGGACACCACTAACATTTCTGTAGCAAAGGTATAGGGAGGACCCAGTAATATTTCTGTAACAAGAGTATAGGCAGACCCCAGTAACATTTCTGTAGCAAGATTATAGGCGGACCCCTGTAACATTTCTGTAGCAAGAGTATAGGCGAGCCCCTCAAACAATTTAGTAGAAACTGCATAGGCGGACCCGAGTAACATTTCTGTAGCAAAAGTATAGGCAGACACCACTAATATTTCTGTAGCAAAGGTATAGGGAGACCCCAGTAACATATCTGTAGCAAGAGTATAGGCGGACTCCAGTAACATTTCTGTAGCAAAGGTATAGGCAGACCCCAGTAACATTTCTGTAGCAAGAGTATAGGGAGACCCTAGTAACATTTCTATATCAAGAGTATAGACGTACCCCAGTAATATTTCTGTAGCAAAAGTATAGGCGTACCCCTCAAACCATTCAGTAGAAAAGGTATAGGCAGACTCCAGTAACATTTCTGTAGCAAGAGTATAGACGGACCCCAGTAACATTTCTGTAGCAAGAGTATAGCTGGACCCCAGTAAAATTTCTGTAGCAAAAGTATAGACAGACCCCTGTCAAATTTCTGTAGCAAAAGTATATGGAAACCCCAGTAACATTTCTGCAGCAAAAGTTTA
Organism: Eleutherodactylus coqui; assembly: GCF_035609145.1. Lineage (NCBI taxonomy): Eukaryota > Metazoa > Chordata > Amphibia > Anura > Eleutherodactylidae > Eleutherodactylus > Eleutherodactylus coqui. The sequence continues at coordinate 55,657,277 of NC_089838.1, read as the reverse complement.
GGGAGAACCTAGTAACATTTCTGTAGCAAAAGTTTAGGGAGACCCCAGTAACATTTTTTAGGAAGAGTATAGGCGGACCCAGGTAACATTTCTGTAGCAAAAGTAAAGGCGGACCCCAGTAACATTTCTATAGCAAGAGTACATGCGGACCCCAGTAACATTTCTATAGCATGAGTACAGGCGGACCCCAGTAACATCTCTGTAGCAAGAGTATAGGGAACCCCTCAAACCATTCAGTAGAAACTTCATAGGCGGACCCCAGTAACATTTCTTTAGCAAAACTATAAGCAGACCCCGGGAACAATACTGTATCAAGAGTATAGGCGGACCCCAGTAACATTTCTATAGCAAGAGTATAGGGAGACGCCAGTAACATTTGTGTATCAAGAGTATAGGCAAACCCCAGTAACATTGTTATAGCAAAAGTATATGCAGACCCCAGTAACATTTATGTAGCAAAAATATAGGCAGACCCCTGTAACATTTCTGTAGCAAAAGTATAGGCAGACCAGTAACATTTCTGTAGCAAGAGTATAGGCAGATCCCTGTAACATTTCTTTAGCAAGAGTATAGACGTACCCCAGTAACATTTCTGTAGCAAAAGTATAGGCGTACCCCTCAAACCATTCAGTAGAAAAGGTATAGGCAGACTCCAGTAACATTTCTGCAGCAAGAGTATAGTCGGACCCCAGTAAAATTTCTGTAGCAAAAGTATAGACAGACCCCTGTCAAATTTCTGTAGCAAAAGTATATGGAGACCCCAGTAACATTTCTGCAGCAAAAGTTTAGGGAGAACCTAGTAACATTTCTGTAGCAAAAGTTTAGGGAGACCCCAGTAACATTTTTTAGGAAGAGTATAGGCGGACCCAGGTAACATTTCTGTAGCAAAAGTAAAGGCGGACCCCAGTAACATTTCTATAGCAAGAGTACATGCGGACCCCAGTAACATTTCTATAGCATGAGTACAGGCGGACCCCAGTAACATCTCTGTAGCAAGAGTATAGGAGAACCCCTCAAACCATTCAGTAGAAACTTCATAGGCAGACCCCAGTAACATTTCTTTAGCAAAACTATAAGCAGACCCCGCGAACAATTCTGTATCAAGAGTTTAGGCGGACCCCAGTAACATTTCTATAGCAAGAGTATAGGGAGACGCCAGTAACATTTGTGTATCAAGAGTATAGGCAAACCCCAGTAACATAGTTATAGCAAAAGTATATGCAGACCCCAGTAACATTTATGTAGCAAAAATATAGGCAGACCCCTGTAACATTTCTGTAGCAAAAGTATAGGCAGACCAGTAACATTTCTGTAGCAAGAGTATAGGCAGATCCCTGTAACATTTCTGTAGCAAGAGTATAGACGTACCCCAGTAACATTTCTGTAGCAAAAGTATAGGCGTACCCCTCAAACCATTCAGTAGAAAAGGTATAGGCAGACTCCAGTAACATTTCTGCAGCAAGAGTATAGTCGGACCCCAGTAAAATTTCTGTAGCAAAAGTATAGACAGACCCCTGTCAAATTTCTGTAGCAAAAGTATATGGAGACCCCAGTAACATTTCTGCAGCAAAAGTTTAGGGAGAACCTAGTAACATTTCTGTAGCAAAAGTTTAGGGAGACCCCAGTAACATTTTATAGGAAGAGTATAGGCGGACCCAGGTAACATTTCTGTAGCAAAAGTAAAGGCGGACCCCAGTAACATTTCTATAGCAAGAGTACATGCGGACCCCAGTAACATTTCTATAGCATGAGTACAGGCGGACCCCAGTAACATCTCTGTAGCAAGAGTATAGGAGAACCCCTCAAACCATTCAGTAGAAACTTCATAGGCGGACCCCAGTAACATTTCTTTAGCAAAACTATAAGCAGACCCCGGGAACAATTCTGTATCAAGAGTATAGGCGGACCCCAGTAACATTTCTATAGCAAGAGTATAGGGAGACGCCAGTAACATTTGTGTATCAAGAGTATAGGCAAACCCCAGTAACATTGTTATAGCAAAAGTATATGCAGACCCCAGTAACATTTATGTAGCAAAAATATAGGCAGACCCCTGTAACATTTCTGTAGCAAAAGTATAGGCAGACCAGTAACATTTCTGTAGCAAGAGTATAGGCAGATCCCTGTAACATTTCTGTAGCAAGAGTATAGACGTACCCCAGTAACATTTCTGTAGCAAAAGTATAGGCGTACCCCTCAAACCATTCAGTAGAAAAGGTATAGGCAGACTCCAGTAACATTTCTGTAGCAAGAGTATAGTCGGACCCTAGTAACATTTCTGTAGCAAAACTATAAGCAGACCCCGGTAACAATTCTGTATCAAGAGTGTAGGCGGACCCCAGTAACATTTTTATAGCAAGAGTATAGGGAGAACCAGTAATATTTGTGTATCAAGAGTATAGGCAAACCCCAGTAACATTTCTATAGCAAAAGTATATGCAGACCCCAGTAACATTTATGTAGCAAAAGTATATGCAGACCCCAGTAACATTTATGTAGCAAAAGTATAGGCAGACCCCTGTAACATTTCTGTAGCAAAAGTATAGGCAGACCCCAGTAAGATTTCTATAGCAAGAGTATAGGCAGACCCCTCTAAAATTTCTGCAGCAAGAGTATAGGGAGACCCCAGTAACATTTTTTAGCAAAAGTATAGGCTAGCCCCTCAAACAATTTAGTAGAAACTGCATAGGCGGAACCCAGTAACATTTCTGTAGCAAAAGTATAGGCAGACACCTGTAACCTTTCTGTAGCAAGAGTATAGGCGGACCCCAGTAACATTTCTGTAGCAAAATTATAGGCAGTCCCCTGTAACATGTCTGTAGCAAGACTATAGGCGGACCCCAGTAACATTTCTACAGCAAGAGTATATGCAGACCCCAGTAACATTTCTGTATCAAAAGTATAGGGAGACCCCAGTAATGTTTCTGCAGCAAAAATATAGGAAGACTACATTAACATTTTTTAGGAAGAGTATAGGCGGACCCCAGTAACATTTCTGTAGCAAAAGTATAGTCGATCCCCTCAAACAGTTTAGTAGAAACTACATAGGCGGATCCCAGTAACTTTTCTGTAGCATAATTATAGGCGGACCCCAGTAACATTTCTCTAGCAAGAGTATAGACGGACCCCAGTAACATTACTGTAGCAAAAGTATAGGGAGAAAGCAGTAACATTTCTGTAGCAAAAGTATAGGCAGACCCCTGTAACATTTCTGTAGCAAAAGTATAGGCAGACCCCTGTAACATTTCTGTACAAAGAGTAAAGGCAGACCCCAGTAACAGTTATGTAGCAAAAGTATAAGCAGACCCCAGTAACCTTTCTGTAGTAAAAGTATATGCAGACCCCTGTAACATTTCTGTAGCAACAGTATAGGCGGAACCCAGTGACATTTCTACAGCAACAGTAGGGGTGGACCCCAGTAACATTTCTGTAGCAAAAGTTTAGGGAGACCCCAGTAACATTTTTTAGGAAGAGTATAGGCGGACCCAGGTAACATTTCTGTAGCAAAAGTAAAGACAGACCCCAGTAACATTTCTATAGCAAGAGTACAGGCGGACCCCAGTAACATTTCTATAGCATGAGTACAGGCGGACCCCAGTAACATTTCTGTAGCAAAAGTATAGGCGGACCCCAGTAAGATTTCTGTAGCAAGAGTATAGGCAGACCCCTGTAACATTTCTGTAGCAAGAGTATAGGGAGACCCCAGTAACATTTTTTAGCAAAAGTATAGGCTAGCCCCTCAAACAATTTAGTAGAAACTGCATAGGCGGAACCCAGTAACATTTCTGTAGCAAAAGTATAGGCAGACCCGTGTAACATTTCTGTAGCAAGAGTATAGGCAGACCCCAGTAACATTTCTGTAGCAAAAGTATAGGCAGTCCCCTGTAACATGTCTGTAGCAAGACTATAGGCGGACCCCAGTAACATTTCTACAGCAAGAGTATATGCGGACCACAGTAACATTTCTGTATCAAAAGTATAGGGAGACCCAAGTAATATTTCTGCAGCAAAATTATAGGAAGACCACAGTAACAATTTTTAGGAAGAGTATAGGCGGACCCCAGTAACATTTCTGTAGCAAAAGTATAGGCGAGCCCCTCAAACAGTTTAGTAGAAACTACATAGGCGGATCCCAGTAACTTTTCTGTAGCATAAGTATAGGCGGACCCCAGTAACATTTCTCTAGCAAGAGTATAGACGGACCCCAGTAACATTTCTGTAGCAAAATATAGGGAGTAAGCAGTAACATTACTGTAGCAAAAGTATAGGCAGACCCCTGTAACATTTCTGTAGCAAAAGTATAGGCAGACCCCTGTAACATTTTTGTACAAAGAGTATAGGCAGACCCCAGTAACAGTTCTGTAGCAAGAGTATAAGCGGACCCCAGTAACCTTTCTGTAGTAAAAGTATATGCAGACCCCTGTAACATTTCTGTAGCAACAGTATAGGCGGAACCCAGTATCATTTCTACAGCAAGAGTAGGGGTGGACCCCAGTTACATTTCTGTAGCAAAAGTTTAGGGAGAACCTAGTAACATTTCTGTAGCAAGAGTTTAGGGAGACCCCAATAAAATTTTTTGGAAGAGTATAGGCGGGCCCAGGTAACATTTCTGTAGCAAAAGTAAAGGCGGACCCCAGTTACATTTCTATAGCAAGAGTACAGGCGGACCCCAGTAACATTTCTGTAGCAAGAGTATAGGCGAACCCCTCAAACCATTCAGTAGAAACTGCATAGGCGGACCCAGTAACATTTCTGTAGCAAAAGTATAAGCAGACCCCGGTAACAATTCTGTATCAAGAGTATAGGCGGACCCCAGTAACATTTCTAAAGCAAGAGTATAGGCAGATCCCTGTAACATTTCTGTACAAAGAGTATAGGCAGACCCCAGTAACAGTTCTGTAGCAAGAGTATAAGCGAACCCCAGTAACCTTTCTGTAGTAAAAGTATGTGCAGACCCCTGTAACATTTCTGTAGCAACAGTATAGGCGGAACCCAGTAACATTTCTACAGCAAAAGTAGTGGTGGACCCCAGTAACATTTCTGTAGCAAAACTATAAGCAGACCCCCGTAACAATTCTGTATCAAGAGTGTAGGCGGACCCCAGTAACATTTCTATAGCAAGAGTATAGGAAGAACCAGTAACATTTGTGTAGCAAGAGTATAGGCAAACCCCAGTAACATTTCTATAGCAAAAGTATATGCAGACCCCAGTAACATTTATGTAGCAAAAGTATAGGCAGACTCCTGTAGCATTTCTGTAGCAAAAGTACAGGCAGACTCCAGTAACATTTCTGTAGCAAGAGTAAAGGTGGACCCCAGTAACATTTCTGTCGCAAAAGTATAGGCAGACCCCTGTAACATTTCTGTAGCAAGAGTATAGGCGGATCCCTGTAACATTTCTGTACAAAGAGTATAGGCAGACCCCAGTAACAGTTCTGTAGCAAGAGTATAGGCGGAACCCAGAAACATTTCTACAGCAAGAGTAGGGGTGGACCCCAGTAACATTTCTGTAGCAAAAGTTTAGTGAGAACCTTGTAACATTTCTGTAGCAAAACTTTAGGGAGACCCCAGTAACATTTTTTAGGAAGAGTATAGGCGGACCCAGGTAACATTTCTGTAGCAAATGTAAAGGCGGACCCCAGTAACATTTCTATAGCAAGAGTACAGGCGGACCCCAGTAACATTTCTATAGCATGAGTAGAGGCAGACCCCAGTAATATTTCTGTAGCAAGAGTATAGGCGAACCCCTCAAACCATTCAGTAGAAACTGCATAGGCGGACCCCAGTAACATTTCTGTAGCAAAAGTATAAGCAGACCCCGGTAACAGTTCTGTTTCAAGAGTATAGGCAAACCCCAGTAACATTGTTATAGCAAAAGTATATGCAGACCCCAGTAACATTTATGTAGCAAAAGTATAGGCAGACCCCTGTAACATTTCTGTAGCAAGAGTATAGGCAGATTCCTGTAACATTTCTGTAGCAAGATTATAGGCGGACCCCCGTAACATTTCTGTAGCAAGAGTATAGGCGAGCCCCTCAAACAATTTAGTAGAAACTGCATAAGCGGACCCGAGTAACATTTCTGTAGCAAAAGTATAGGCGGACACCACTAACATTTCTGTAGCAAAGGTATAGGGAGAACCCAGTAATATTTCTGTAACAAGAGTATAGGCAGACCCCAGTAACATTTCTGTAGCAAGATTATAGGCGGACCCCTGTAACATTTCTGTAGCAAGAGTATAGGCGAGCCCCTCAAACAATTTAGTAGAAACTGCATAGGCGGACCCGAGTAACATTTCTGTAGCAAAAGTATAGGCGGACACCACTAATATTTCTGTAGCAAAGGTATAGGGAGACCCCAGTAACATATCTGTAGCAAGAGTATAGGCAGATTCCAGTAACATTTCTGTAGCAAAGGTATAGGCAGACCCCAGTAACATTTCTGTATCAAGAGTATAGGCAGACCCTAGTAACATTTCTATAGCAAGAGTATAGGGAGACGCCAGTAAAAGTTGTGTATCAAGAGTATAGGCAAACCCCAGTAACATTGTTATAGCAAAAGTATATGCAGACCCCAGTAACATTTATGTAGCAAAAGTATAGGCAGACCCCTGTAACATTTCTGTAGCAAAAGAATAGGCGGACTCCAGTAACATTTCTGTAGCAAGAGTATAGGCAGATTACTGTAACATTTCTGTAGCAAGATTATAGGCGGACCCCTGTAACATTTCTGTAGCAAGAGTATAGGCGAGCCCCTCAAACAATTTAGTAGAAACTGCATAAGCGGACCCGAGTAACATTTCTGTAGCAAAAGTATAGGCGGACACCACTAACATTTCTGTAGCAAAGGTATAGGGAGAACCCAGTAATATTTCTGTAACAAGAGTATAGGCAGACCCCAGTAACATTTCTGTAGCAAGATTATAGGCGGACCCCTGTAACATTTCTGTAGCAAGAGTATAGGCGAGCCCCTCAAACAATTTAGTAGAAACTGCATAGGCGGACCCGAGTAACATTTCTGTAGCAAAAATATAGGCGGACACCACTAACATTTCTGTAGCAAAGGTATAGGGAGAACCCAGTAATATTTCTGTAACAAGAGTATAGGCAGACCCCAGTAACATTTCTGTAGCAAGATTATAGGCGGACCCCTGTAACATTTCTGTAGCAAGAGTATAGGCGAGCCCCTCAAACAATTTAGTAGAAACTGCATAGGCGGACCCGAGTAACATTTCTGTAGCAAAAGTATAGGCGGACACCACTAACATTTCTGTAGCAAAGGTATAGGGAGAACCCAGTAATATTTCTGTAACAAGAGTATAGGCAGACCCCAGTAACATTTCTGTAGCAAGATTACAGGCGGACCCCTGTAACATTTCTGTAGCAAGAGTATAGGCGAGCCCCTCAAACAATTTAGTAGAAACTGCATAGGCGGACCCGAGTAACATTTCTGTAGCAAAAGTATAGGCAGACACCACTAATATTTCTGTAGCAAAGGTATAGGGAGACCCCAGTAACATATCTGTAGCAAGAGTATAGGCGGACTCCAGTAACATTTCTGTAGCAAAGGTATAAGCAGACCCCTGTAACATTTCTGTATCAAGAGTATAGGGAGACCCCAGTAACATTTTTTAGCAAAAGTATAGGCTAGCCCCTCAAACAATTTAGTAGAAACTGCATAGGCGGAACCCAGTAACATTTCTGTAGCAAAAGTATAGGCAGACCCCTGTAACATTTCTGTAGCAAGAGTATAGGCAGACCCCAGTAACATTTCTGTAGCAAAAGTATAGGCAGTCCCCTGTAACATGTCTGTAGCAAGACTATAGGCAGACCCCAGTAACATTTCTACAGCAAGAGTATATGTGGACCACAGTAACATTTCTGTATCAAAAGTATAGGGAGACCCAAGTAATATTTCTGCAGCAAAATTATAGGAAGACCACAGTAACAATTTTTAGGAAGAGTATAGGCGGACCCCAGTAACATTTCTGTAGCAAAAGTATAGGCGAGCCCCTCAAACAGTTTAGTAGAAACTACATAGGCGGATCCCAGTAACTTTTCTGTAGCATAAGTATAGGCGGACCCCAGTAACATTTCTCTAGCAAGAGTATAGACGGACCCCAGTAACATTTCTGTAGCAAAATATAGGGAGTAAGCAGTAACATTACTGTAGCAAAAGTATAGGCAGACCCCTGTAACATTTCTGTAGCAAAGGTATAGGCAGACCCCTGTAACATTTTTGTACAAAGAGTATAGGCAGACCCCAGTAACAGTTCTGTAGCAAGAGTATAAGCGGACCCCAGTAACCTTTCTGTAGTAAAAGTATGTGCAGACCCCTGTAACATTTCTGTAGCAACAGTATAGGCGAAACCCAGTAACATTTCTACAGCAAGAGTAGTGGTGGACCCCAGTAACATTTCTGTAGCAAAACTATAAGCAGACCCCCGTAACAATTCTGTATCAAGAGTGTAGGCGGACCCCAGTAACATTTCTATAGCAAGAGTATAGGAAGAACCAGTAACATTTGTGTAGCAAGAGTATAGGCAAACCCCAGTAACATTTCTATAGCAAAAGTATATGCAGACCCCAGTAACATTTATGTAGCAAAAGTATAGGCAGACTCCTGTAGCATTTCTTTAGCAAAAGTAGAGGCAGACTCCAGTAACATTTCTGTAGCAAGAGTAAAGGTGGACCCCAGTAACATTTCTGTCGCAAAAGTATAGGCAGACTCCTGTAGCATTTCTGTAGCAAAAGTAGAGGCAGACCCCTGTAACATTTCTGTAGCAAGAGTAAAGGCGGACCCCAGTAACATTTCTGTCGCAAGAGTATAGGCAGACCCCTGTAACATTTCTGTAGTTAGAGTATAGGCAGATCCCTGTAACATTTCTGTACAAAGAGTATAGGCAGACCCCAGTAACAGTTCTGTAGCAAGAGTATAGGCGGAACCCAGTAACATTTCTACAGCAAGAGTAGGGGTGGACCCCAGTAACATTTCTGTAGCAAAAGTTTAGTGAGAACCTAGTAACATTTCTGTAGCAAAAGTTTAGGGAGACCCCAGTAACATTTTTTAGGAAGAGTATAGGCGGACCCAGGTAACATTTCTGTAGCAAATGTAAAGGCGGACCCCAGTAACATTTCTATAGCAAGAGTACAGGCGGACCCCAGTAACATTTCTATAGCATGAGTAGAGGCGGAAACCAGTAACATTTCTGTAGCAAGAGTATAGGCGAACCCCTCAAACCATTCAGTAGAAACTGCATAGGCGGACCCCAGTAACATTTCTGTAGCAAAAGTATAAGCAGACCCCGGTAACAGTTCAGTATCAAGAGTATAGGCAGACCCTAGTAACATTTCTATAGCAAGAGTATAGGGAGACGCCAGTAAAAGTTGTGTATCAAGAGTATAGGCAAACCCCAGTAACATTGTTATAGCAAAAGTATATGCAGACCCCAGTAACATTTATGTAGCAAAAGTATAGGCAGACCCCTGTAACATTTCTGTAGCAAAAGAATAGGCGGACTCCAGTAACATTTCTGTAGCAAGAGTATAGGCAGATTCCAGTAACATTTCTGTAGCAAGATTATAGGCGGACCCCTGTAACATTTCTGTAGCAAGAGTATAGGCGAGCCCCTCAAACAATTTAGTAGAAACTGCATAAGCGGACCCGAGTAACATTTCTGTAGCAAAAGTATAGGCGGACACCACTAACATTTCTGTAGCAAAGGTATAGGGAGAACCCAGTAATATTTCTGTAACAAGAGTATAGGCAGACCCCAGTAACATTTCTGTAGCAAGATTATAGGCGGACCCCTGTAACATTTCTGTAGCAAGAGTATAGGCGAGCCCCTCAAACAATTTAGTAGAAACTGCATAGGCGGACCCGAGTAACATTTCTGTAGCAAAAATATAGGCGGACAGCACTAACATTTCTGTAGCAAAGGTATAGGGAGAACCCAGTAATATTTCTGTAACAAGAGTATAGGCAGACCCCAGTAACATTTCTGTAGCAAGATTATAGGCGGACCCCTGTAACATTTCTGTAGCAAGAGTATAGGCGAGCCCCTCAAACAATTTAGTAGAAACTGCATAGGCGGACCCGAGTAACATTTCTGTAGCAAAAATATAGGCGGACACCACTAACATTTCTGTAGCAAAGGTATAGGGAGAACCCAGTAATATTTCTGTAACAAGAGTATAGGCAGACCCTAGTAACATTTCTGTAGCAAGATTATAGGCGGACCCCTGTAACATTTCTATAGCAAGAGTATAGGCGAGCCCCTCAAACAATTTAGTAGAAACTGCATAGGCGGACCCGAGTAACATTTCTGTAGCAAAAGTATAGGCAGACACCACTAATATTTCTGTAGCAAAGGTATAGGGAGACCCCAGTAACATATCTGTAGCAAGAGTATAGGCGGACTCCAGTAACATTTCTGTAGCAAAGGTATAGGCAGACCCCTGTAACATTTCTGTAGCAAGAGTATAGGCAGACCCCAGTAACATTTCTGTAGCAAAAGTATAGGCAGTCCCCTGTAACATGTCTGTAGCAAGACTATAGGCGGACCCCAGTAACATTTCTACAGCAAGAGTATATGCGGACCACAGTAACATTTCTGTATCAAAAGTATAGGGAGACCCAAGTAATATTTCTGCAGCAAAATTATAGGAAGACCACAGTAACAATTTTTAGGAAGAGTATAGGCGGATCCCAGTAACTTTTCTGTAGCATAAGTATAGGCGGACCCCAGTAACATTTCTCTAGCAAGAGTATAGACGGACCCCAGTAACATTTCTGTAGCAAAATATAGGGAGTAAGCAGTAACATTACTGTAGCAAAAGTATAGGCAGACCCCTGTAACATTTCTGTAGCAAAAGTATAGGCAGACCCCTGTAACATTTTTGTACAAAGAGTATAGGCAGACCCCAGTAACAGTTCTGTAGCAAGAGTATAAGCGGACCCCAGTAACCTTTCTGTAGTAAAAGTATATGCAGACCCCTGTATCATTTCTGTAGCAACAGTATAGGCGAGCCCCTCAAACAATTTAGTAGAAACTGCATAGGCGGACCCGAGTAACATTTCTGTAGCAAAAATATAGGCGGACACCACTAACATTTCTGTAGCAAAGGTATAGGGAGAACCCAGTAATATTTCTGTAACAAGAATATAGGCAGACCCCAGTAACATTTCTGTAGCAAGATTATAGGCGGACCCCTGTAACATTTCTATAGCAAGAGTATAGGCGAGCCCCTCAAACAATTTAGTAGAAACTGCATAGGCGGACCCGAGTAACATTTCTGTAGCAAAAGTATAGGCAGACACCACTAATATTTCTGTAGCAAAGGTATAGGGAGACCCCAGTAACATATCTGTAGCAAGAGTATAGGCGGACTCCAGTAACATTTCTGTAGCAAAGGTATAGGCAGACCCCTGTAACATTTCTGTAGCAAGAGTATAGGCAGACCCCAGTAACATTTCTATATCAAGAGTATAGACGTACCCCAGTAATATTTCTGTAGCAAAAGTATAGGCGTACCTCTCAAACCATTCAGTAGAAAAGGTATAGGCAGACTCCAGTAACATTTCTGTAGCAAGAGTATAGACGGACCCCAGTAACATTTCTGTAGCAAGAGTATAGCTGGACCCCAGTAAAATTTCTGTAGCAAAAGTACAGACAGACCCCTGTCAAATTTCTGTAGCAAAAGTATATGGAGACCCCAGTATCATTTCTGCAGCAAAAGTTTAGGGAGAACCTAGTAACATTTCTGTAGCAAAAGTTTAGGGAGACCCCAGTAACATTTTTTAGGAAGAGTATAGGCGGACCCAGGTAACATTTCTGTAGCAAAAGTAAAGGCGGACTCCAGTAACATTTCTATAGCAAGAGTCCTTGCGGACCCCAGTAACATTTCTATAGCATGAGTACAGGCGGACCCCAGTGACATTTCTGTAGCAAGAGTATAGGAGAACCCCTCAAACCATTCAGTAGAAACTTCATTGGCGGACCCCAGTAACATTTCTGTGGCAAAACTATAAGCAGACCCCGGTAACAATTCTGTATCAAGAGTGTAGGCGGACCCCAGTAACATTTCTATAGCAAGAGTATAGGCAGACCCCAGTAACATTTCTGTAGCAAGAGTATAGGCAGATCCCTGTAACATTTCTGTACAAAGAGTATAGGCAGACCCTAGTAACAGTTCTGTAGCAAAAGTATAGGCGGAACCCAGTAAAATTTCTACAGCAAGAGTAGGGGTGGACCCCAGTAACATTTCTACAGCAAGAGTAGGGGTGGACCCCAGTATCATTTCTGCAGCAAAAGTTTAGGGAGAACCTAGTAACATTTCTGTAGCAAAAGTTTAGGGAGACCCCAGTAACATTTTTTAGGAAGAGTATAGGCGGACCCAGGTAACATTTCTGTAGGAAAAGTAAAGGCGGACTCCAGTAACATTTTTTATAGCAAGAGTACTTGCGGACCCCAGTAACATTTCTATAGCATGAGTACAGGCGGACCCCAGTAACATTTCTGTAGCAAGAGTATAGGAGAACCCCTCAAACCATTCAGTAGAAGCTTCATAGGCAGACCCCAGTAACATTTCTGTAGCAAAAGTATAAGCAGACCCCGGTAACAATTCTGTATCAAGAGTATAGGCAGACCCTAGTAACATTTCTATAGCAAGAGTATAGGGAGACGCCAGTAAAATTTGTGTATCAAGAGTATAGGCAAACCCCAGTAACATTGTTATAGCAAATGTATATGCAGACCCCAGTAACATTTATGTAGCAAAAGTATAGGCAGACCCCTGTAACATTTCTGTAGCAAAAGAATAGGCGGACTCCAGTAACATTTCTGTAGCAAAAGTATAGGCGGACACCACTAACATTTCTGTAGCAAAGGTATAGGGAGAACCCAGTAATATTTCTGTAACAAGAGTATAGGCAGACCCCAGTAACATTTCTGTAGCAAGATTATAGGCGGACCCCTGTAACATTTCTGTAGCAAGAGTATAGGCGAGCCCCTCAAACAATTTAGTAGAAACTGCATAGGCGGACCCGAGTAACATTTCTGTAGCAAAAGTATAGGCAGACACCACTAATATTTCTGTAGCAAAGGTATAGGGAGACCCCAGTAACATATCTGTAGCAAGAGTATAGGCGGATTCCAGTAACATTTCTGTAGCAAAGGTATAGGCAGACCCCAGTAACATTTCTGTAGCAAGAGTATAGGGAGACCCTAGTAACATTTCTATATCAAGAGTATAGACGTACCCCAGTAATATTTCTGTAGCAAAAGTATAGGCGTACTGTCAGAACCTGCAACTCTCGGGGCCGCCGTGCCCGCACCACCGGTCCTGCCACCCGGGCTACAGGAGTGCGGCGGAGGGGAGCCCCGGTTCTTGTGATCTCCCCGGGCCGCTGTAAGACTGGTCGCCGCCGGGTTGCTAGGGAGGCAGCTGGTGCTTCTAGTCACTTGACTACCAGGCTGGCTTCCCTAGTAACGGTCTGTGCTGCAAGACTGGGGGCGTGCCCCCAGCACCTCCCTGATTAGCCCTGCTGCTGTCAGGCTCCCCGCCCCAATCAGCTTCTGGGGCGGGAGCACTGACAGCATTTAAATATGTGTGTTTTCCTGTCAGGCCTTGCCAGTGTTAGTTTGGTTCTCCAGCTGCACCCGCGTTTATCCTGACTACTCTTGTGACCTCGGCTTTTCTGACACCTGCTTTTGGACTTGACTACGTTTTGCCTGACCCCTCCGTACTGCGTACCCTCTTGTTGCCAACCCGGATTGTCTGACCATTCTACCGTTGTTTGTCTCAGTGTCTGTTTGTCTTCCCGTGTCCCGCTTCCCTAGTGAGGGTAGGGACCGCCGCCCAGTTGTCGCCCTGGGGGTTAGCCCAGGGGGGCAAGTAGGCAGGGACAGGGGTTGCGGGATATCTCAGGGACCCCCATATCCCGGACACTGTCCTGACAGTAACACTGGCCGAACGAAGGTCAGACCCTTGCATCCGCCCGGCAACTTTGAGCCCCTCGATGGAGGCCGTGGCGGCGTTAGCGGACCAGGTCCAGGTCCTTACGACCCTTGCCCAGGACCTAACAGCCCGCTTGCAGCCACAGGAACAAGTGGCAGCTGCAGGTCCCATGCAGCCCTCGTCCGCTCCAGGAACAATGTCAGAACCTCGAGCCACGCTTCCGGATTGCTTCTCCGGAGAGAGAGATCAGTTTTTTGCATTTAGAGAGAGCTGCAAGCTCTACTTTGATCTCCGCCCCCACTCCTCTGGTACTGAATACCAGAAAGTGGGAATCGTAATTACCCGCCTGAGGGGAGAGCCCCAAAATTGGGCTTTCTCGTTACCGGCTGGCTCTCCCCCCCGACTATCCCTTGACGCCTTTTTTTCCGCCTTGGGTCAGATTTATGACGAACCCGACCGGGCCGGCTACGCAGTCTCCAAGCTTCTGGCCCTGCGACAGGGTCGCAAGATGGCGGAGGACTACTGCGCTCTATTCCGCCAACATTGTACAGAATCCGGGTGGAATGATGCCGCCCTAAAAGACCTATTTTTGACCGGTCTGTCGGAGGGTCTTAAGGACCTACTCGTGGCCCACCCGGAGCCTAGAACCCTAGAGCAAGCCATGTCGCTGGCTATTCGAGCCGACCGACGTTTGAGGGCCAGACACGCCGCTCGGACCACCCCACTCCCCACGCCTACTTCTTCGACTGACCCGACCTTTTTACCTCCCACCACCGAGGCCATGGAGCTGGGAGCCATGAACCCCAAGCAACGACGGGAATACCGCCTGAAGAAGAACCTCTGCTTCTACTGTGGGGAGCCGGGTCACCGCATTGCTACCTGCGCTAAGAAGCCACGGCAGGAAAAACTTCCGCTCCTAGGCAGTTGTCGGGGGGACTGTCTAGGAGCCAAGGTACTCCCTGTGTTGTCCAAAATGTTATTGCCTTGCACCCTAGAATTTCATGCTTTCCACCGTACTGGGCAAGCCTTCGTTGATTCTGGGGCTGCGGCTAATTTCGTTAACTTTAATTTCGTTGCTCAACTGTCCGGGGTTTTGTTACATTTAGAGACTCCGATTTTGGTTTCAGGAGTGGACTCCACTCCATTGCAAGCAGGGGTTGTTAATCTGGTTACCCCTGAAGTAAGGTTTACGATAGGAGCCTTACACGTGGAAACCTGCACCTTTCTAGTGATGAGAGATCTGTCTGTGGACGTCGTCCTAGGTCTCCCCTGGCTCCGGGAGCACAACCCGGTAGTAAATTGGGACACGCTGGAACTGGTAAAGTGGGGTCCCCGCTGTGCCAACCACCTTTGTTCGGTGAAGGTGGGAATCTCCACCTGCGAGGGGAGCCCCCTACCAGATTACCTCTCCGAGTTTTCTGACGTGTTCTCCAAACAGTTATCTGAAGCTCTGCCCCCTCACAGGGAATGGGACTGTAAAATCGACTTGATTCCGGGGGCCAAACTTCCTAAGGGCCGCATTTATAATGTTACGGTTCCAGAGAGAGAATCCATGAGGGACTATATCCAGGACAGCCTGGCCAAGGGACACATCCGGCCCTCAGAATCCCCGGTGGGTGCCGGGTTTTTCTTCGTTGAGAAAAAGGATGGGGGTCTCCGGCCCTGTATTGACTATAGAGAGCTAAATAAGATCACAGTCCGAAACCAGTATGCTCTTCCACTCATTCCTGACCTCCTCAACCAGGTCGCTGGTGCCCGATGGTTTTCTAAACTTGATCTCAGGGGAGCATACAACCTCATCCGCATTCGGGAGGGGGATGAGTGGAAAACCGCCTTCAATACGCCCATCGGTCATTTTGAATATCTAGTCATGCCTTTTGGATTGTGTAACGCCCCCGCCATTTTTCAGGGGTACATGAACTCAGTGTTTCAGGATATCATGGGGGTGTTTGTGGTTGTATATCTAGACGACATTTTGATTTTTTCCTCCGACTTGCCGAGTCACCATACTCACGTTCAGACTGTGCTAGCTCGACTCAGACATAACAAGCTGTTTGCTAAACTCGAGAAATGTGTGTTCGGGGTACAAAAGATATCATTCTTAGGGTATATCATCACGCCATGCGACTTCCAGATGGATCCTGAAAAGGTGAAAGCCATCACGGAGTGGGCCCAGCCAGGGTCGTTGAAAGCCCTTCAACGCTTCCTCGGCTTCGCCAACTACTATCGCAAGTTCATTAAAGACTTCTCCGTGGTGGCTAAACCTCTAACGGACCTCACCAGAAAGGGGGCAGATGTGAGGACCTGGTCTTCTGAGGCTCTGAGGGCCTTCGATACCCTAAAGGCGGCGTTCTCGTCTGCACCCGTCCTTGTACAACCGGATCTGTCCTGCCCTTTTGTGGTGGAGGTAGATGCCTCTGAGTTTGGTGTGGGAGCGGTGCTGTCCCAAGGTCCCTCCACTCTCACTAACCTTAGACCGTGTGCCTATTTTTCGAGAAAGTTCTCTTCCACTGAACGGAACTACGATATAGGCAACCGGGAATTGCTGGCGATTAAGTGGGCTTTCGAAGAGTGGAGGCACTTTTTGGAAGGAGCCCATCACCAGATCACGGTACTCACAGACCATAAAAACCTCACCTATCTAGATTCCGCTAAGAGGTTAAATGCTCGGCAAGCCCGCTGGGCCTTGTTTTTCTCTCGGTTCAATTTTGTTGTTACCTATAGACCGGGTTCTAAGAATGTCAAGGCCGATGCCCTGTCTAGGAGTTTTGGTTCTCCGGAACCTTCCGAGTCTGAGCCTGAGAGCATTCTCTCCCCTGGGGTGGTCCTCGCTGCTGTCTCCTCCGACCTTTCTCCTCTCATACACGCCGCTCAACAATCTGCTCCTGAAGCCCTTCCGGAAGGCAAATTATTTGTCCCGTTGTCCCTGAGATTGAAAGTGTTAGAGGGGACACATGCTTCAGTCCTAGCTGGACACCCCGGCATCAGGGGTACTCTGGAGTTAGTGGCCAGACTCTATTGGTGGCCACACATGGCCAAGGATGTACGGGTATTTGTGTCCGCGTGCCCGGTTTGCGCAAGGGGGAAGAATCTCAGGAGACGTCCTGAGGGTCCTCTTCTTCCCTTGCCCATTCCGTCCAGGCCATGGTCCCATTTGTCCATGGATTTTATTACTGATCTGCCATCCTCGCTGGGGAATACGGTCATTTGGGTAATAGTTGACCGTTTCTCTAAAATGTCTCATTTTGTTCCGCTTGGCAAGTTGCCTAACGCCAAACTTCTGTCCGAAATGTTCATCAAGGAGATTGTTCGGTTACATGGGATCCCCGAGGATATTGTGTCAGATAGAGGGGTTCAGTTCGTCGCTCGCTTCTGGCGAGCCTTCTGTAAAAATCTAAACGTTAATTTGTCCTTTTCCTCCGCGTTCCATCCCGAGAGTAACGGACAAACGGAACGGATGAATCAAGAACTTATCCAGTATCTGCGACTGTTTGTCTCTGATAACCAGTATCAGTGGGCCAACTACTTACCTCTCGCCGAATTTGCTATTAACAACCATGTTAACTCGTCGACCCAACTGTCACCTTTTTTTTGTAACTATGGGTTCCATCCCCGGTTCTCGCTTTCTACTCCTGTTGTCTCGAACAATCCGGCCGCTGACATATCCGCTGAAGAACTGTGCACAGTTTGGGCCCAGGTTCGTAAGAACCTTCAGGGTTCTCAAGAGAAACTGCGTAAATACGCAAATAAAAGACGTACTATCTCTGCACCTTTTGTGGTCGGGGAGCAAGTTTTATTATCATCCAAGAATCTGAGACTTAAGGTTCCCTCCCTGAAACTTGCTCCTCGGTTCATTGGCCCATTTACTGTTTCTCAGGTTATCAACCCGGTGTCATATAAGTTGGCACTTCCTGACCCCTGGAAGATCCACAAGGTTTTTCACAAAAACTTGCTTAAGAAGTATGTGACTCCAGTTCTACCCACCCAGAACCCGCCTCCGCCTTCTCTGGTACAGGGGGAACTGGAGTATGAAGTAGAAAGGCTTGTGGATGCCCGACGGGTTAGAGGTGTGCTGCAGTACCTGGTCCACTGGAGAGGATTTGGCCCTGAGGATAGGACGTGGGTCCCTGCCAGGGACGTTCATGCTCCACGCCTAGTCCAGTCATTCCACAGGGCTTTCCCGCTTAAGCCCGCACCGGGCCATGGGGGTCCGGTGTCCCCCCGTAGAAGGGGGGGTACTGTCAGAACCTGCAACTCTCGGGGCCGCCGTGCCCGCACCACCGGTCCTGCCACCCGGGCTACAGGAGTGCGGCGGAGGGGAGCCCCGGTTCTTGTGATCTCCCCGGGCCGCTGTAAGACTGGTCGCCGCCGGGTTGCTAGGGAGGCAGCTGGTGCTTCTAGTCACTTGACTACCAGGCTGGCTTCCCTAGTAACGGTCTGTGCTGCAAGACTGGGGGCGTGCCCCCAGCACCTCCCTGATTAGCCCTGCTGCTGTCAGGCTCCCCGCCCCAATCAGCTTCTGGGGCGGGAGCACTGACAGCATTTAAATATGTGTGTTTTCCTGTCAGGCCTTGCCAGTGTTAGTTTGGTTCTCCAGCTGCACCCGCGTTTATCCTGACTACTCTTGTGACCTCGGCTTTTCTGACACCTGCTTTTGGACTTGACTACGTTTTGCCTGACCCCTCCGTACTGCGTACCCTCTTGTTGCCAACCCGGATTGTCTGACCATTCTACCGTTGTTTGTCTCAGTGTCTGTTTGTCTTCCCGTGTCCCGCTTCCCTAGTGAGGGTAGGGACCGCCGCCCAGTTGTCGCCCTGGGGGTTAGCCCAGGGGGGCAAGTAGGCAGGGACAGGGGTTGCGGGATATCTCAGGGACCCCCATATCCCGGACACTGTCCTGACACGTACCTCTCAAACCATTCAGTAGAAAAGGTATAGGCAGACTCCAGTAACATTTCTGTAGCAAGAGTATAGACGGACCCCAGTAACATTTCTGTAGCAAGAGTATAGCTGGACCCCAGTAAAATTTCTGTAGCAAAAGTAGAGACAGACCTCTGTCAAATTTCTGTAGCAAAAGTATATGGAGACCCCAGTATCATTTCTGCAGCAAAAGTTTAGGGAGAACCTAGTAACATTTCTGTAGCAAAAGTTTAGGGAGACCCCAGTAACCTTTTTTAGTAAGAGTATTGGCGGACCCAGGTAACATTTCTGTAGCAAAAGTAAAGGCGGACTCCAGTAACATTCCTATAGCAAGAGTACTTGCGGACCCCAGTAACATTTCTATAGCATGAGTACAGGCGGACCCCAGTAACATTTCTGTAGCAAGAGTATAGGAGAACCCCTCAAACCATTCAGTAGAAACTTCATAGGCGGACCCCAGTAACATTTCTGTAGCAAAACTATAAGCAGACCCCGCTAACAATTCTGTATTAAGAGTGTAGGCGGACCCCAGTAACATTTCTATAGCAAGAGTATAGGAAGAACCAGTAACATTTGTGTAGCAAGAGTATAGGCAAACCCCAGTAACATTTCTATAGCAAAAGTATATGCAGACCCCAGTAACATTTATGTAGCAAAAGTATATGCAGACACTAGTAACATTTATGTTGCAAAAGTATAGGCAGACCCCTGTAGCATTTCTGTAGCAAAAGTAGAGGCAGACTCCAGTAACATTTCTGTAGCAAGAGTAAAGGCGGACCCCAGTAACATTTCTGTCGCAAGAGTATAGGCAGACCCCTGTAACATTTCTGTAGCTAGAGTATAGGCAGATCCCTGTAACATTTCTGTACAAAGAGTATAGGCAGACCCTAGTAACAGTTCTGTAGCAAAAGTATAGGCGGAACCCAGTAACATTTCTACAGCAAGAGTAGGGGTGGACCCCAGTAACATTTCTACAGCAAGAGTAGGGGTGGACCCCAGTATCATTTCTGCAGCAAAAGTTTAGGGAGAACCTAGTAACATTTCTGTAGCAAAAGTTTAGGGAGACCCCAGTAACATTTTTTAGGAAGAGTAAAGGCGGACCCAGGTAACATTTCTGTAGCAAAAGTAAAGGCGGACTCCAGTAACATTTTTTATAGCAAGAGTACTTGCGGACCCCAGTAACATTTCTATAGCATGAGTACAGGCGGACCCCAGTAACATTTCTGTAGCAAGAGTATAGGAGAACCCCTCAAACCATTCAGTAGAAACTTCATAGGCAGACCCCAGTATCATTTCTGTAGCAAAACTATAAGCAGACCCCGGTGACAATTCTGTATCAAGAGTGTAGGCGGACCCCAGTAACATTTCTATAGCAAGAGTATAGGAAGAACCAGTAACATTTGTGTAGCAAGAGTATAGGCAAACCCCAGTAACATTTCTATAGCAATAGTATATGCAGACCCCAGTAACATTTATGTAGCAAAAGTATATGCACACACTAGTAACATTTATGTAGCAAAAGTATAGGCAGACCCCTGTAGCATTTCTGTAGCAAAAGTAGAGGCAGACTCCAGTAACATTTCTGTAGCAAGAGTAAAGGCGGACCCCAGTAACATTTCTGTCGCAAAAGTATAGGCAGACCCCTGTAACATTTCTGTAGCAAGAGTATAGGCAGATCCCTGTAACATTTCTGTACAAAGAGTATAGGCAGACCCCAGTAACAGTTCTGTAGCAAGAGTATAGGCGGAACCCAGTAAAATTTCTACAGCAAGAGTAGGGGTGGACCCCAGTAACATTTCTGTAGCAAAAGTTTAGTGAGAACCGAGTAACATTTCTGTAGCAAAAGTTTAGGGAGACCCCAGTAACATTTTTTAGGAAGAGTATAGGCGGACCCAGGTAACATTTCTGTAGCAAAAGTTAAGGCGGACCCCAGTAACATTTCTATAGCAAGAGTACAGGCGGACCCCAGTAAAATTTCTATAGCATGAGTACAGGCGGACCCCAGTAACATTTCTGTAGCAAGAGTATAGGCGAACCCCTCAAACCATTCAGTAGAAACTGCATAGGCGGACCCCAGTAACATTTCTGTAGCAAAAGTATAAGCAGACCCCGGTAACAATTCTGTATCAAGAGTATAGGCAGACCCTAGTAAACATTTCTATAGCAAGAGTATAGGGAGACGCCAGTAAAATTTGTGTATCAAGAGTATAGGCAAACCCCAGTAACATTGTTATAGCAAAAGTATATGCAGACCCCAGTAACATTTCTGTAGCGAAAGTATAGGCAGACCCCTGTAACATTTCTGTAGCAAGAGTATAGGCGAACCCCTCAAACCATTCAGTAGAAACTGCATAGGCGGACCCCAGTAACATTTCTGTAGCAAAAGTATAAGCAGACCCCGGTAACAGTTCTGTATCAAGAGTATAGGCAGACCCTAGTAACATTTCTATAGCAAGAGTATAGGGAGACGCCAGTAAAATTTGTGTATCAAGAGTATAGGCAAACCCCAGTAATATTGTTATAGCAAAAGTATATGCAGACCCCAGTAACATTCATGTAGCAAAAGTATAGGCAGACCCCTGTAACATTTCTGTAGCAAAAGAATAGGCGGACTCCAGTAACATTTCAGTAGCAAGAGTATAGGCAGATTCCAGTAACATTTCTGTAGCAAGATTATAGGCGGACCCCTGTAACATTTCTGTAGCAAGAGTATAGGCGAGCCCCTCAAACAATTTAGTAGAAACTGCATAAGCGGACCCGAGTAACATTTCTGTAGCAAAAGTATAGGCGGACACCACTAACATTTCTGTAGCAAAGGTATAGGGAGAACCCAGTAATATTTCTGTAACAAGAGTATAGGCAGACCCCAGTAACATTTCTGTAGCAAGATTATAGGCGGACCCCTGTAACATTTCTGTAGCAAGAGTATAGGCGAGCCCCTCAAACAATTTAGTAGAAACTGCATAGGCGGACCCGAGTAACATTTCTGTAGCAAAAGTATAGGCAGACACCACTAATATTTCTGTAGCAAAGGTATAGGGAGACCCCAGTAACATATCTGTAGCAAGAGTATAGGCGGACTCCAGTAACATTTCTGTAGCAAAAGTAAAGGCGGACCCCAGTAGCATTTCTGTCGCAAAAGTATAGGCAGACCCCTGTAACATTTCTGTAGCAAGAGTATAGGCAGATCCCTGTAACATTTCTGTACAAAGAGTATAGGCAGACCCCAGTAACAGTTTTGTAGCAAAAGTATAGGCGGAACCCAGTAACATTTCTACAGCAAGAGTAGGGGTGGACCCCCAGTAACATTTCTACAGCAAGAGTAGGGGTGGACCCCAGTATAATTTCTGCAGCAAAAGTTTAGGGAGAACCTAGTAACATTTCTGTAGCAAAAGTTTAGGGAGACCCCAGTAACATTTTTTAGGAAGAGTATAGGCGGACCCAGGTAACATTTCTGTAGCAAAAGTAAAGGCGGACTCCAGTAACATTTTTTATAGCAAGAGTACTTGCGGACCCCAGTAACATTTCTATAGCATGAGTACAGGCGGACCCCAGTAACATTTCTGTAGCAAGAGTATAGGAGAACCCCTCAAACCATTCAGTAGAAACTTCATAGGCAGACCCCAGTAACATTTCTGTAGCAAAACTATAAGCAGACCCCGGTAACAATTCTGTATCAAGAGTGTAGGCGGACCCCAGTAACATTTCTATAGCAAGAGTATAGGAAGAACCAGTAACATTTGTGTAGCAAGAGTATAGGCAAACCCCAGTAACATTTCTATAGCAATAGTATATGCAGACCCCAGTAACATTTATGTAGCAAAAGTATATGCAGACACTAGTAACATTTATGTAGCAAAAGTATAGGCAGACCCCTGTAGCATTTCTGTAGCAAAAGTAGAGGCAGACTCCAGTAACATTTCTCTAGCAAGAGTAAAGGCTGACCCCAGTAACATTTCTGTCGCAAAAGTATAGGCAGACCCCTGTAACATTTCTGTAGTAAGAGTATAGGCAGATCCCTGTAACATTTCTGTACAAAGAGTATAGGCAGACCCCAGTAACAGTTCTGTAGCAAGAGTATAGGCGGAACCCAGTAACATTTCTACAGCAAGAGTAGGGGTGAACCCCAGTAACATTCCTGTAGCAAAAGTTTAGTGAGAATCTAGTAACATTTCTGTAGCAAAAGTTTAGGGAGACCCCAGTAACATTTTTTAGGAAGAGTATAGGCGGACCCAGGTAACATTTCTGTAGCAAAAGTAAAGGCGGACCCCAGTAAAATTTCTATAGCAAGAGTACAGGCGGACCCCAGTAACATTTCTATAGCATGAGTAGAGGCGGACCCCAGTAACATTTCTGTAGCAAGAGTATAGGCGAACCCCTCAAACCATTCAGTAGAAACTGCATAGGCGGACCCCAGTAACATTTCTGTAGCAAAAGTATAAGCAGACCCCGGTAACAATTCTGTATCAAGAGTATAGGCAGACCCCCTAGTAACATTTCTATAGCAAGAGTATAGGGAGACGCCAGTAAAATTTGTGTATCAAGAGTATAGGCAAACCCCAGTAACATTGTTATAGCAAAAGTATATGCAGACCCCAGTAACATTTATGTAGCAAAAGTATAGGTAGACCCCTGTAACATTTCTGTAGCAAAAGAATAGGCGGACTCCAGTAACATTTCTGTAGCTAGAGTATAGGCAGATTCCAGTAACATTTCTGTAGCAAGAGTATAGGCGAGCCCCTCAAAGAATTTAGTAGAAACTGCGTAGGCGGACCCGAGTAACATTTCTGTAGCAAAAGTATAGGCGGACACCACTAACATTTCTGTAGCAAAGGTATAGGGAGGACCCAGTAATATTTCTGTAACAAGAGTATAGGCAGACCCCAGTAACATTTCTGTAGCAAGATTATAGGCGGACCCCTGTAACATTTCTGTAGCAAGAGTATAGGCGAGCCCCTCAAACAATTTAGTAGAAACTGCATAGGCGGACCCGAGTAACATTTCTGTAGCAAAAGTATAGGCAGACACCACTAATATTTCTGTAGCAAAGGTATAGGGAGACCCCAGTAACATATCTGTAGCAAGAGTATAGGCGGACTCCAGTAACATTTCTGTAGCAAAGGTATAGGCAGACCCCAGTAACATTTCTGTAGCAAGAGTATAGGGAGACCCTAGTAACATTTCTATATCAAGAGTATAGACGTACCCCAGTAATATTTCTGTAGCAAAAGTATAGGCGTACCCCTCAAACCATTCAGTAGAAAAGGTATAGGCAGACTCCAGTAACATTTCTGTAGCAAGAGTATAGACGGACCCCAGTAACATTTCTGTAGCAAGAGTATAGCTGGACCCCAGTAAAATTTCTGTAGCAAAAGTATAGACAGACCCCTGTCAAATTTCTGTAGCAAAAGTATATGGAAACCCCAGTAACATTTCTGCAGCAAAAGTTTAGGGAGAACCTAGTAACATTTCTGTAGCAAAAGTTTAGGGAGACCCCAGTAACATTTTTTAGGAAGAGTATAGGCGGACCCAGGTAACATTTCTGTAGCAAAAGTAAAGGCGGACCCCAGTAACATTTCTATAGCAAGAGTACATGCGGACCCCAGTAACATTTCTATAGCATGAGTACAGGCGGACCCCAGTAACATCTCTGTAGCAAGAGTATAGGGAACCCCTCAAACCATTCAGTAGAAACTTCATAGGCGGACCCCAGTAACATTTCTTTAGCAAAACTATAAGCAGACCCCGGGAACAATACTGTATCAAGAGTATAGGCGGACCCCAGTAACATTTCTATAGCAAGAGTATAGGGAGACGCCAGTAACATTTGTGTATCAAGAGTATAGGCAAACCCCAGTAACATTGTTATAGCAAAAGTATATGCAGACCCCAGTAACATTTATGTAGCAAAAATATAGGCAGACCCCTGTAACATTTCTGTAGCAAAAGTATAGGCAGACCAGTAACATTTCTGTAGCAAGAGTATAGGCAGATCCCTGTAACATTTCTTTAGCAAGAGTATAGACGTACCCCAGTAACATTTCTGTAGCAAAAGTATAGGCGTACCCCTCAAACCATTCAGTAGAAAAGGTATAGGCAGACTCCAGTAACATTTCTGCAGCAAGAGTATAGTCGGACCCCAGTAAAATTTCTGTAGCAAAAGTATAGACAGACCCCTGTCAAATTTCTGTAGCAAAAGTATATGGAGACCCCAGTAACATTTCTGCAGCAAAAGTTTAGGGAGAACCTAGTAACATTTCTGTAGCAAAAGTTTAGGGAGACCCCAGTAACATTTTTTAGGAAGAGTATAGGCGGACCCAGGTAACATTTCTGTAGCAAAAGTAAAGGCGGACCCCAGTAACATTTCTATAGCAAGAGTACATGCGGACCCCAGTAACATTTCTATAGCATGAGTACAGGCGGACCCCAGTAACATCTCTGTAGCAAGAGTATAGGAGAACCCCTCAAACCATTCAGTAGAAACTTCATAGGCAGACCCCAGTAACATTTCTTTAGCAAAACTATAAGCAGACCCCGCGAACAATTCTGTATCAAGAGTTTAGGCGGACCCCAGTAACATTTCTATAGCAAGAGTATAGGGAGACGCCAGTAACATTTGTGTATCAAGAGTATAGGCAAACCCCAGTAACATAGTTATAGCAAAAGTATATGCAGACCCCAGTAACATTTATGTAGCAAAAATATAGGCAGACCCCTGTAACATTTCTGTAGCAAAAGTATAGGCAGACCAGTAACATTTCTGTAGCAAGAGTATAGGCAGATCCCTGTAACATTTCTGTAGCAAGAGTATAGACGTACCCCAGTAACATTTCTGTAGCAAAAGTATAGGCGTACCCCTCAAACCATTCAGTAGAAAAGGTATAGGCAGACTCCAGTAACATTTCTGCAGCAAGAGTATAGTCGGACCCCAGTAAAATTTCTGTAGCAAAAGTATAGACAGACCCCTGTCAAATTTCTGTAGCAAAAGTATATGGAGACCCCAGTAACATTTCTGCAGCAAAAGTTTAGGGAGAACCTAGTAACATTTCTGTAGCAAAAGTTTAGGGAGACCCCAGTAACATTTTATAGGAAGAGTATAGGCGGACCCAGGTAACATTTCTGTAGCAAAAGTAAAGGCGGACCCCAGTAACATTTCTATAGCAAGAGTACATGCGGACCCCAGTAACATTTCTATAGCATGAGTACAGGCGGACCCCAGTAACATCTCTGTAGCAAGAGTATAGGAGAACCCCTCAAACCATTCAGTAGAAACTTCATAGGCGGACCCCAGTAACATTTCTTTAGCAAAACTATAAGCAGACCCCGGGAACAATTCTGTATCAAGAGTATAGGCGGACCCCAGTAACATTTCTATAGCAAGAGTATAGGGAGACGCCAGTAACATTTGTGTATCAAGAGTATAGGCAAACCCCAGTAACATTGTTATAGCAAAAGTATATGCAGACCCCAGTAACATTTATGTAGCAAAAATATAGGCAGACCCCTGTAACATTTCTGTAGCAAAAGTATAGGCAGACCAGTAACATTTCTGTAGCAAGAGTATAGGCAGATCCCTGTAACATTTCTGTAGCAAGAGTATAGACGTACCCCAGTAACATTTCTGTAGCAAAAGTATAGGCGTACCCCTCAAACCATTC
This sequence comes from Eleutherodactylus coqui, assembly GCF_035609145.1. NCBI lineage: Eukaryota > Metazoa > Chordata > Amphibia > Anura > Eleutherodactylidae > Eleutherodactylus > Eleutherodactylus coqui. The sequence goes on along the minus strand of NC_089838.1, from coordinate 55,630,741 downwards.
AGTAGAAAAGGTATAGGCAGACTCCAGTAACATTTCTGTAGCAAGAGTATAGTCGGACCCCAGTAAAATTTCTGTAGCAAAAGTATAGACAGACCCCTGTCAAATTTCTGTAGCAAAAGTATATGGAGACCCCTGTAACATTTCTGTAGCAAAAGTATAGGCAAACCCCTCAAACCATTCAGTAGAAACTTCATAGGCGGATCCCAGTAACATTTCTGTAGCAAGAGTATAGGCGGACCCCAGTAACATTTCTGTAGCAAGAGTATAGGCGGACCCCAGGAACATTTCTAAAGTAAAGTATAGGGAGACTACACAAACAATTTAGTAGAAACTGCATAGGCGGACCCCAGTAACATTTCTATAGCAAGAGTATAGGGAGACGCCAGTAACATTTGTGTATCAAGAGTATAGGCAAACCCCAGTAACATTGTTATAGCAAAAGTATATGCAGACCCCAGTAACATTTATGTAGCAAAAATATAGGCAGACCCCTGTAACATTTCTGTAGCAAAAGTATAGGCAGACCAGTAACATTTCTGTAGCAAGAGTATAGGCAGATCCCTGTAACATTTCTGTAGCAAGAGTATAGACGTACCCCAGTAACATTTCTGTAGCAAAAGTATAGGCGTACCCCTCAAACCATTCAGTAGAAAAGGTATAGGCAGACTCCAGTAACATTTCTGTAGCAAGAGTATAGTCGGACCCCAGTAAAATTTCTGTAGCAAAAGTATAGACAGACCCCTGTCAAATTTCTGTAGCAAAAGTATATGGAGACCCCTGTAACATTTCTGTAGCAAAAGTATAGGCAAACCCCTCAAACCATTCAGTAGAAACTTCATAGGCGGATCCCAGTAACATTTCTGTAGCAAGAGTATAGGCGGACCCCAGTAACATTTCTGTAGCAAGAGTATAGGCGGACCCCAGGAACATTTCTAAAGTAAAGTATAGGGAGACTACACAAACAATTTAGTAGAAACTGCATAGGTGGACCCCAGTAACATTTCTGTAGCAAAAGTATAGGCAGACCCTTGTAACATTTCTGTAGCAAGAGTGTAGGCGAACCCCTGAAACATTTCTGTACCAATAGTATAGGCGAACACCTGAAAAATTAGGTAGATAACAGTATAGGCGAGGGCCAGAAAAATTGGTGTACCAAGAGTACAATTGCACCCCTGAAAAATTGCTCAACCGCGAGGGCAGGTGAAACCCATAAACATTTACAGCTCGCTGTTGCTTAATTTGTAACAGAGCCTGGAGGCAGCCCTGTGAAAAAAACTGGTTTCTGTTAAAGTACCAATACTTTTGAAACTTTGAAAAATTGTAAAAAACTTTTAAACAGAGCCTTTTGGGAAATTGGCAGTTCAGCGTGATGACATGCTATTTTAGGAGGAGGAGTAAGAGGAGGAGGAGTAATAATAAAGAGTGATTGACAAAGCTAATTCCCCCTTTTTTTGTAGTGATGGCGGATGCATTTTTCTCCTGTTGCAGCGAAAAGAATCATTAGGTTCCCCTTCTTTCTGCCGGTGGAGAAGAGAAGTCTGGGGAAATCCAGCCTTTGTTCATCTTTATGAGTGTAAGCATGTCGGCACTGGCAGTTGACAGGTGGGTACGCTTATCCGTAATGATTCCCCCAGCTGCACTAAACACCCTCTCTGTCAAGATGCTAGCGGTAGGGCAGGCAAGCACCTCCAAGGCATACAGCGCAAGTTCGTACCACATCTCCAGCTTTGATACCCAATAGTTGTATGGAGCAGAGACATCACGCAGGGCGGTGGTGCGATCGGCTACGTACTCCCTCACCCTCTTTTTACAGTGCTCCCTCCGACTCAGCATTGACTGGGAAGTGGTGACACAGTCTTGCTGGGGAGCCATAAAGCAGTCAAAGGCCTTGGAGAGTTTTCCCCTGCCTGCGCTGTACATGCTGCCTGATCTCCACGCCTCCCCTGCTACCTGGCCCTCGGAACTGCACCTTCTGCCACTAGCGCTGTCGGATGGGAATGTTACCATCAGTTTGTCCGCCAGGGTCCTGTGGTATAGCATCACTCTCGAACCCCTTTCCTCTTCGGGTATGAGAGTGGAAAGGTTCTCCTTATACCGTGGGTCGAGCAGTGTGTACACCCAGTAATCCATAGTGGCCAGAATGCGTGTAACGCGAGGGTCACGAGAAAGGCATGCTAACATGAAGTCAGCCATGTGTGCCAGGGTCCCAGTACGCAACACACATCGCTGTCCTCACTAGGAAGATGACTTTCAGGATCCTCCTCCTCCTCTTCAGCCCATACACGCTGAACAGATGAGAGGCAAGCAGCATGGGTACCCTCTGCAATGTGGCCTGCTGTCTCTTCCCCCCCTCCTTCAAAATGCGCTGAGATATAGACATGAGGATGGTCTGGCTATCAAGCGACATACTGTCATCCCCCGTCTCCTGTTTCTACCGCAAAGCATCGGCCTTTATGCTTTGCAGCAAACTTCTCAGCAGGCAAAGCAGCGGGATGGTAACGCTAATGATAGCCGCATCGCCGCTCACCATCTGGGTAGACTCCTCAAAGTTTCCAAGGACCTGGCAGATATCTGCCATCCATGCCCACTCCACAGGAAAGAATTGCGGAGGCTGACTACCACTCTGCCACTCATGTTGCAGCTGGTATTCCACTATTGCTCTACGCTGCTTATACAGCCTGGCCAACATGTGCAGTGTAGAATTTCAGCGTATGGGCACGTCGTACAGCAGTCGGTGCTCTGGCAGCTGAAACCGACATTACAGGGTCCTCAGGGTGGCAGCGTCCGTGGTGGACTTGCGGAAATGTGCGCAGACGCGGTGCACCTTGCCGAGCAGGTCAGACAAGTGGGGGTAGTTTTTCAGAAACTGCTGAACCACCAGATTGAAGACGTGGGCCAGGCATGGCACGTGTGTGAGGCTGTCGAGCTGCAGAGCCGCCACCAGGTTACGGCTGTTGTCACACACAACCATACCCGATTGGAGGCTCAGCGGCGAAAGCCAGAGGTCGGTCTGGTCTGTCAGACCCTGCAGCAGCTCGGGGGCCGTGTGCCTCTTATCACCTAAGCTGATTAGTTTCAGCACGGCTTGCTGAAGCTTGCCCACTGTTGTGCTGCCGCACTGAGCGCTACTGACTGCTTGCGGCGTGCTCACACTTTTTAATTGAGAGGTAGAGGTGGCAGAGGTGGAGGAGGTGGCATAAAACGCTGCAAATACCAGCACCGAGATAGGACACGCTATTCTGGGTGAAGGTAGGACATGAGCGGTCCCAGGCTCTGACTCGGTCCCAGCCTCCACCAAGTTCACCCAATGTGCCGTCAGGGAGATATAGTGGCCCTGCCCGCCTGTGCTTGTCCACGTGTCAGTGGTTAAGTGGACCTTCCTAGTAACCGCGTTGGTGAGGGCATGATTTATGTTGCGGGAGACATGCTGGTGTAGGGCTTGGACGGCACACCGGGAAAAATAGTGGCAACTGGGGACCGAGTAGCGCGGGACCGCCACCACCATCATGTTTTTAAAAGCCTCCGTTTCCACAAGACTGTACGGCAGCATGTCCAGGCTGATTAATTTGGCAATGTGCACGTTTAAAGCTTGTGCATGCGGGTGGGTGGCGGCATATTTGGGCTTTCGCTCCAATGCTTGTGTTAGCAACAGCTGAACGCTGCGCTGAGAGACACTGTTGGATGGAGTGGAGGACGGTGGAGGTGAGGGTGTGGGTGCAGGCCAGGAGGTGCTCGTGTCTGTGTCCTGGGAGGGGGATTGGATCTGTGTGAACAGCCTTCGTCCCACCTTGTGGGATGCTTGGACCATCATATGCCTGCGCATGCTGGTAGTGGTGAGGCTGGTAGTGGTGGCTCCTCGGCTGATCTTGGTGTGACACAGGTTGAACACCACTGTTCGACGGTCGTCTGCGCTCTCACTGAAAAACATCCACACCTTTGAGCACCTAACCCTGTGCACGGGGGCTTGCTGCGAGGGGGTGCTTTGGAAACAGTTGAGGGATTCTTCGCTCTGGCCCTGCCTCTACCCCTGGCCACTCCACTGCCTCTTCCAACCTGTCCTGCTGCTGCACTTGCCTCGCCCAGTGAAGCCCTGTCCTTAGTAGGCTTAGCAAACCAGGTGAGGTCAGTCACCTCATCGTCCAGATGCTCTTTCCTCCGAATCCTCTGTGCGCTCCTCCCTCTGACTTACTGCTCTTACTACTACCTCACTGACAGACAACTGTGTCTATCCTATCCACAAAATGTTCTTGAGACAGTTGCCGGAAGTCCCCAGCCTCATCACCCGGACTCCGGGAACTTTCCAAAGGTTGGGCATCGGTCACGACAAACTCTTCAGGTGAGAGAGGAACTGTTTTTTCCCACTCATGGCAGGGACCCGAGAACACTTCCTGGGAGTCTGCCTGCTCAGAATATGTCATTTTCATGGAGTGAGGAGGCTGGGAGGAAGGAGGAGCAGCCAGAGGATTCAGAGTTGCAGTCCCTAGGCCGGGATTAGTGGACTGCGTGGAAGACTGGGTGGTTGATACATTGCTGGACGCATTTTCTGCCATCCACGACAGGACCTGCTTGCACTGTTCTGTTTGTAATACAGGTCTACCACGCAGACCTGTAAATTGTGATATGAAGCTGGGGAGCCCAGAAACTTGCCTCTCTCCTAATCCTGCAGCAGCTGGCTGTGATTCACCACGCCCAGGAACTTGGCCCGTGCCCACACCGTCACTTAGACGCACTTGTCCGCGTCCTTGACCCTTACCCCTGCTCCTCATCATGGTGGATTAAGAATAGGGCAAGGCCCAAATAAATTACCCCACTGTAGAGCACTGGCAACTGTGGCTTAATTTCACCGCACACAGAGACTTGTAGATAGCGGAGGCTCTATGCTGTGACTTGAAAAATTAACCCGCTATCTTGCGCTGATACCTAGGGGTAATTTACCGCTTGCAGAGACTTGTAGATAAGAGAGGCTGTATGTAGTGGGAAAAGACTCTAAAGCCAGTGGATAGTGCTGGTAACTGCGGTTGTCTCAACCCCACCTAGGAAAGGGTATAGTGAGACGCTCTGCACAGCGGCAGAGCTGAAATACTTTGCAGTAGTCCAGGAAATATTACAGTACTGTTTAGCGATAAGACCTCTGTCTAATGCACTGTAGACACAGAACGTTATAACTGAAGTAGTTTGCAGTAGGCTAGGAAATGTTAGAGTGCAGTTTCACGGTGAGAGCTGGTTGTACGGCATTGCAGGCTGCGAACGCTATTACTGAAAGGCTGGGAACAGGCCTAGATGTGTAATACAAAAATTGATGCACTACTGCTCCCAGCCAGCCACAACTGTAAAGCACACGGTCAGATGTAGCCCTAAGAAGGTGCATTGGGGTTCTTGCACGGAGGATCAGTACTGTATTACTTTCCCTATAGAAGTGGCTGTGTCCCTTAAAGGGGTTGTCTCGCGGCAAACATCAAAATTTTACATTAGCCTATTCCCCCTGTCACACCCCTGGCATAAAATAGCATTTTAAAGCGGTTTTTAAACCGCTTGCTACTCACCGATGTGATGAAAGATGAACTTATAAAATTCTTCTCCCAAGATGGCCGCCGGTCCTTTCCCAGGGATGCACTGCGGTTTTCTCCCATGGTGCACCGCGGGTCTTCTCCCGTGGTGCACCATGGGCTCTGTGCGTTCCATTGCCGATTCCAGCCTCCTGATTGGCTGGAATCGGCACACGTGACGGGGCGGAGCTATACGATGAAGCGTAGAAGGGGGCGGTGCCAGAACGCAGCTCGTGCCCGGACCGAAGAGAAGGAGAAGACCCTTCTGCGCAAGCGCGTCTAAAAAAGCAAGAAGACCCCGAAATTAGACGGAGCCATGGAGACGGGGACGCCAGCAACGGAGCAGGTAAGTGAATAACTTCTGTACGGCTCATATTTAATGCACGATGTATATTACAAAGTGCATTAATATGGCCATACAGAAGTGTATAACCTCACTTGCTTTCGTGAGACAACCCCTTTAACTCTGCCTTATGCACTGCAGACACAGAACAGTATAGCTGAAATGGCCTGCACAGCCCTAGATGCTTAAAAAAAATGGTGCACTACTGCTCCCAGCTAGCCACAACAGTAATGCACACTATGAGTAGCAGCCCTAAGAACCCCAACGGTCCTTCTTGTCGACAGGATGCTACTCTAACACTGTCCCTATATCGGCAGCAGCACTATCCCTAACCTCTGCCAGCATATGCATCTGAGGCGAGCCACGGGCCGGACCAGTTTAAGTACTCGGTGGTCACCTGATCGGCCCAGACACTCACTACTGTGGGGTGGGGGTGGGCTGGCACGTCACAGAAAGAAGTGGGAATGCCTTCCCCACATGTCTATTGGCTAGAAAATGGCACCAAACATGCGGGGAAGGAAATGCAATTGACTCGAGTACCGCGTGGTGTTCGACTCAAGTAACAAGCATCTCAAGTACCCTAATACTCGAATGAGCATCAAGCTTGGGCGAGTGTACTCGCTAATCTCTACACATGAGCCATCCCAAAAAGCATATTACGCAAATCCATGGGCCCCGAATTACAGCGATCGTGGAGACAGAGAAAGAGGTTGTTTCTAAAGAAAAATATCATCCACAGAAGTTCCATTGAACCCGCATCTGGACATCACCTACACCAATTAGTAATTCCTGGCAGAGATGTCAATCAGGTTCTACTTTCGTACCATGATCAGTTCGGACACTTTGGAATTAATAAAACAGAATCTGTAATTTGCCAATGTTTCTACTGGATTGGCATGAGAGATGATATTGAGAAATGGTGCCAAGGATGCACAATCTGTGAAATGAAAAGAGGAGCCCAAAGTGACCAAAAAGCCACACTACACCTCATTGTCACCACCAAGCCTTTAGAAATGCCCACCAATGACCACCTAAAGATTGAATCCAGTAAGTCCGGGTATAGTTATGTACTCACTTTAATTGACCACAACACCAAATTTACAGTTGCCATCCCTGTCAGAACCACTGCTGCTATCGTTTGGAAGCATGTTATCCTCAGGTACAGATGCTTGGCCAAATACTATCTGACAGAAGACCAGCCTTTGAATCGTTACTATTTAAGCAATTATGTGCCTCCTATAATTGTAACAAACTTTGTACCACCGCTGATCGCACCCAAGGAAATGTACTCTGTGAAAAGGCAAATCAGACCATATTAAAATTACTTTGAACCATCATGGATATTTCTAATATATTTTATATTTTTCAAAAATGTTTATATGAGTCTAAGTCCCAAATGAGGATTGATGAATAGCTAAGCGCTGCCTGTAATTGGCTGAGCGCTCAGCCAATCAGCACAGCCCTTTCAGAAGTTGGCCGCTGCCATGTGGAACTAGTTTTTTTCCTGCTGCTGAACCAGCGGCGCCGTCACTGTGGGTCCTGGCTTTTCGGACCTATCATGCCTCGTTCTCCAAGGCACTGCCTCGACTAGTGAGACTGTCGCGGTAGACCTGTGGCCTGTGTGGGCCTTGTGAGGTCGGCGGCGCCGTGTAAGGGGGGACTGGTTACTACAAATTTGGCCCAGTTTTGGGCCTACTGTGCGGTAGCCGTATTGCCGCCGTGAGGCCTGTGTTTCTGCTGGCCGGCATATTTGATTTGTCGACGCCGAACAGGTATGTCTTAATCAGTTGCCATGTTATTTTTGCTGCTGCCGCACTCCTTGGCTTGTGCTGGATGGCAGATTTCATTTGACAGTCGCCTGGCATGTTATTACAGCTGTGGTCCGACTTGTTTCTATTGTCGAGGTCCAGCATTTTATATATGCTGCTGCGATGTGCCCTATCCGTTTAGTGGCATGTATACGTAGCTGCCAAGCAGCCTGTGATGTATGCCGCTGTTTGGCGCAACATGCGTTATTTTGCCGTCACACAGCAATTGCATACTGCACGTCCCCATGCGGCCTATGTATAGGTTGGCTGCGCAGCTTGATATTTTGACAAGCATCTCTCCAGTATAATGCTGCTGTGCTGCGTTTTTTGCTGTTAAATGGTGGAGAGCGGGAGGCGGCCTGCGTGTGGCAATGCGGCCTGTGTTGGAAAAGAGGCCAGTGATGGGCAATGCTCCGTGGGGGGTAGCTT